>NC_092718.1:103928885-104241385 GCF_047496885.1 Scyliorhinus torazame | reverse complement strand
AGATTGTGTGTACTGAAACAGGAATCTGAACACACACACACAGATTGTGGATACTGAAACAGGAATCTGAACACACCCACACACACACACACACAGACTGTGTATACTGAAACAGGAATCTGAACACACCCACACACACACACACAGATTGTGTATACTGAAACAGGAATCAAAATACAGCCACACACACACACACAGATTGTGTATACTGAAACAGGAATCAGAATACACCCACACACACACACACAGATTGTGTATACTGAAACAGGAATCTGAACACACACACACAGATTGTGTACACTGAAACAGGAATCTGAACACACCCACACACACACAGATTGTGTATACTGAAACAGGAATCTGAACACACCCACACACACACACAGATTGTGTATACTGAAACAGGAATCTGAACACACCCACACACACACACACACAGATTGTGTATACTGAAACAGGAATCTGAACACACCCACACACACGCAGATTGTGTATACTGAAACAGGAATCAGAATACACCCACACACACACACAGATTGTGTATACTGAAACAGGAATCTGAACACACCCACACACACACACAGATTGTGTATACTGAAACAGGAATCTGAACACACCTACACACACACACAGATTGTGTATACTGAAACAGGAATCAGAACACACCCACACACACACACAGATTGTGTATACTGAAACAGGAATCTGAACACACCCACACACACACACACACACAGATTGTGTATACTGAAACAGGAATCTGAACACACCCACACACACACACACAGATTATGTATACTGAAACAGGAATCAGAACACACCCACACACACACACAGATTGTGTATTCTGAAACAGGAATCTGAACACACCCACACACACAGATTGTGTATACTGAAACAGGAATCAGAATACACACACACACACACACAGATTGTGTATACTGAAACAAGAATCAGAACACACCCACACACACACACAGATTGTGTATACTGAAACAGGAATCTGAACACACCCACACACACAGATTGTGTATACTGAAACAGGAATCTGAACACACCCACACACACACAGACAGATTGTGTATACTGAAACAGGAATCTGAACACACCCACACACACACAGATTGTGTATACTGAAACAGGAATCTGAACACACCCACACACACACACACAGATTATGTATACTGAAACAGGAATCAGAACACACCCACACACACACGCAGATTGTGTATTCTGAAACAGGAATCTGAACACACCCACACACACAGATTGTGTATACTGAAACAGGAATCAGAATACACACACACACACACAGATTGTGTATCCTGAAACAAGAATCAGAACACACCCACACACACACACAGATTGTGTATACTGAAACAGGAATCTGAACACACCCACACACACAGATTGTGTATACTGAAACAGGAATCTGAACACACCCACACACACAAACACACAGATTGTGTATACTGAAACAGGAATCTGAACACACCCACACACACACACACAGATGGTGTATACTGAAACAGGAATCTGAACACACCCACACACACACACACAGATTGTGTATACTGAAACAGGAATCTGAACACACTCACACACACACAGATTGTGTATACTGAAACAGGAATCAGAATACACCCACACACACACACACACACACACAGATTGTGTATACTGAAACAGGAATCTGAACACACCCACACACACACACACAGATTGTGTATACTGAAACAGGAATCAGAATACACCCACACACACACACAGATTGTGTATACTGAAACAGGAATCTGAGCACACCCACACACACACACAGATTGTGTATACTGAAACAGGAATCTGAACATACCCACACACACACACACAGATTGTGTATACTGAAACAGGAATCTGAACACACCCACACACACACACACAGATTGTGTATACTGAAACAGGAATCTGAACACACCCATACACACACACAGATTGTGTATACTGAAACAGGAATCTGAACACACCCACACACACACACAGATTGTGTATACTGAAACAGGAATCTGAACACACCCACACACACACACACACAGATTGTGTATACTGAAACAGGAATCTGAACACACCCACACACACACCCACACACACACACAGATTGTGTACACTGAAACAGGAATCTGAACACACACACACACACACACAGATTGTGTATACTGAAACAGGAATCTGAACACACCCACACATATACACACACACACAGATTGTGTATACTGAAACAGGAATCTGAACACACCCACACAAACACACAGATTGTGTATACTGAAACAAGAATATGAACGCACCCACACACACACACACACACACAGATTGTGTATACTGAAACAGGAATCTGAACACACACACACACACACACAGATTGTGTATACTGAAACAGGAATCAGAACACACCCACACACACACACAGATTGTGTATACTGAAACAGGAATCTGAACACACCCACACACACACACACACACACAGATTGTGTATACTGAAACAGGAATCTGAACACACACACACACACACACAGATTGTGTATACTGAAACAGAAATCTGAACACACCCACACACACAGACTGTGTATACTGAAACAGGAATCTGAACACACCCACACACACACACACACACACAGATTGTGTATACTGAAACAGGAATCTGAACACACACACACAGATTGTGTATACTGAAACAGGAATCAGAATACACCCACACACACACACACAGATTGTGTATACTTAAACAGGAATCTGAACACACCCACACACACACACAGATTGTGTATACTGAAACAGGAATCTGAACACACCCACACACACACACACACACACACAGATTGTGTATACAGAAACATGAATCAGAATACACCCACACACACACGCACAGATTATGTATCCTGAAACAAGAATCTGAACACACCCACACACACACACACACACACAGATTGTGTGTACTGAAACAGGAATCTGAACACACACACACACACACACAGATTGTGGATACTGAAACAGGAATCTGAACACACCCACACACACACACACACACAGACTGTGTATACTGAAACAGGAATCTGAACACACCCACACACACACACACAGATTGTGTATACTGAAACAGGAATCAAAATACAGCCACACACACACACACAGATTGTGTATACTGAAACAGGAATCAGAATACACCCACACACACACACACAGATTGTGTATACTGAAACAGGAATCTGAACACACACACACACACAGATTGTGTACACTGAAACAGGAATCTGAACACACCCACACACACACAGATTGTGTATACTGAAACAGGAATCTGAACACACCCACACACACACACACAGATTGTGTATACTGAAACAGGAATCAGAATACACCCACACACACACACAGATTGTGTATACTGAAACAGGAATCAGAACACTCCCACACACACACACAGATTGTGTATACTGAAACAGGAATCTGAACACACCCACACACACACAGACAGATTGTGTATACTGAAACAGGAATCTGAACACACCCACACACACACACACAGATTGTGTATACTGAAACAGGAATCTGAACACACCCACACACACACACACACACACACACACACACACAGATTGTGTATACTGAAACAGGAATCTGAACACACACACACACACACACACAGATTGTGTATACTGAAACAGGAATCTGAACACACCCACACACACACACACACACACAGATTGTGTATACTGTGTATACAGAGACGGTGTATACTGCACCAGTTATCTGAACACACCCACTCACACACAGAGACTGTGTATACTGCACCAGGTATCTGAATACATCCACTCACACACAGAGACTGTGTATACTGCACCAGGTATCTGAACACACCCACTCACGCACAGAGACTGTGTATACTGCACCAGGTATCTGAATACACCCACTCACAAACAGACTGTGTATACTGCACCAGGTATCTGAATACACCCACTGACACACAGAGACTGTGTATACTGCACCAGGTATCTGAATACACCGACTCACACACAGCGACTGTGTATACTGCACCAGGTATCTCAATACACCTACACACACAGAGACTGTGTATACGGCACCAGGTATCTGAATACACCCACACACACAGAGACTGTGTATACTGCACCAGGTATCTCAATACACCCACACACACAGAGACTGTGTATACTGCACCAGGTATCTCAATACACCCACACTCACAGAGACTGTGTATACGGCACCTGGTATCTGAATACACCCACACACACACAGACTGTGTATACTGCACCAGGTATCTGAATACACCCACACACACACAGAGACTGTGTATACTGCACCAGGTATCTGAATACACCCACTCACACACAGAGACTGTGTATACTGCACCAGGTATCTGAATACACCCACACACACACACAGACTGTGTATACTGCACCAGGTATCTGAATACACCCACACACACACAGAGACTGTGTACACTGCACCAGGTATCTGAATACACCCACTCACACACAGAGACTGTGTATACTGCACCAGGTATCTGAATACACCCACTCACACACAGAGACTGTGTATACTGCACCAGGTATCTGAATACACCCACTCACACACAGAGACTGTGTATACTGCACCAGGTATCTGAATACACCCACTCACACACAGAGACTGTGTATACTGCACCAGGTATCTGAATACACCCACTCACACACAGAGACTGTGTATACTGCACCAGGTATCTGAATACACCCACTCACACACAGAGACTGTGTACACTGCACCAGGTATCTCAATACACCCACACACACAGAGACTGTGTATACTGCACCAGGTATCTGAATACACCCACTCACACACAGAGACTGTGTATACTGCACCAGGTATCTGAACGCATGTGCAAAGGCTTTGTAAACTGTACCAGTTCCCTGAACACACACACAGGCACTGTGTACACCAGATGCATAAACACATACAGTGGAGAATGCATTGAATTCATGAGGGCACAGTGAATGTGGTACCCGATATATGACCACACACTCCACATGGGCTATACCATTTATGTAAAGTCTGTGCATATATAGGTACAAAGTGAATATGCAATGTGTCAACTACATATATCAGAACGTATGAGTGTCAATATTCCTTATATTTTAAAATTAATATGTAAATGTCTGTCTCAATCTCTATATATCTCAACCCTATTTCGCTATATTTCCCCCGGCAGACCTATCTATTTGAGCCTTTATTTCTCATGAAATGTGAGTCTATCTAGTTATCTTTCTCATTATCTCACCCTCTCTCTCCCTCTCTCTATTGCTCGTGCTTTCGATTGAACTATCTCTTTCTATCTCTCCATTCCTCGCTAGTGACCAATTTATCTCAGTCCCTTTCTCTTGCTTGGGCGGAATTCTCTGATAATGGGGCTATGTCCCCACTCCTGCGAGAAAACGGGGGCAAATAACTCTGGACTTTCCTGGAGAAAGTCCGGAGTGATTCTCCGTTTTGCAGGGGGCTGGCAGGGCCCCGGAGTGCTCCTCGCAGCTCCGCTCCCGATACGGGGCCCTGCGCTTCCGGCCACGGGTCCGCGCATTCGCACGCCGCGCAACATGGCGGACCCACATCGCGGGCCGGCCCCGGCAATATAGGACCCACGGGATCGCGCGCGCGCCCACCGGTCGGTGGCCCCCGATCGCGAGCCAGACCGTCCTGGAGGCCTCCCTCAGTGACGGATCCCCCCCCGCCCCCTCACCAGGGCGGCCACGGACTGAGTCCGCAGCAGCCACTCCGAGCTCCCGCTGGGTGGAACCATGAGTGAACCACGGCGGCGGGAGAATCACCGCGGGGGCCTCTTTCAATGGCCCCCGACTAGTGCCACGTCGACCACGTGCGCCGATTGCCGGCGATTCTCTGGTCCCCGGAGAATTGCGGGAGCGGCGTCAGATCCGATCGCGGGTCTGACGGCCATTCTCCGCCCCCCGTGCCGAGCGCGATCGCGCTGCGGAGGCTCGGAGAATCCCGGCCCCGGTCTCTCTCGGGAAATCTCACAATCTATATCTCTGTTAAACTCTTTATCTCTATTTCTTTCTCACTCTTACTGCCGCTCTATCTCTCACTCTACCTCTCTCTTCCCTTTTTTGAAAACTTAAAAAAACAAATTTAGAGTACACAATTATTATCTTATTCCAGTTAAGGGGCAATTTAGCGTGGCCAATCCACCTAACCTGCACACCTTTTGGGTTGTGGGGGTATCTCTCTCCCTCTGTCCCTCTCTCTATCTCTCTTTCATGGTCTGTCAGGATCTTACAATCACGACCCATCTCCCTAGTTCTGTCTGTCACTGCATGTGTTGACAAGAATGGATTCGCTTCCCTCATTTGTCAGGTATTTCTGTTTGGCTGGATGTGTGGATACAAAATCGCATCCTCGGACACTTCACCCTGGGGTCCAGATGTTACAAGATGCACTTTCGACTTGAAAGGTGTCTTATAAGAAATGCAGCAAAATCATTTTCTCCCTGTGTGATTATCACTCAGCAATCCAAATGTTTGAAGTGATTTTTACAATAGCCCCAGGATAAATGGACTGGCTGACTGACATATTCATCAATATTTCAGGGTCTCACAGGAGATGAAAGGGTTAAGGAAAATTCTTCAGAAAACAAGGATATGCAAATCGGGGCGGAGGAGGAAAACTGGGGCGTGGGAGTGGGGAAATAGGGGTGGGGCAGGGAGAGAATGATCTACCCAAAAATGGCAAAGGGAGTTAATACAGGCAAACTGATCACGTTAACCCGCTCTAGAATCAAAATGAACAGGCGCATGGTTGACTGTATCATTCTGTGTCTCCCTGTATATAATCATTGTGTGTGGGTCTGTATCAGTCTGTGTCTCTCTGTATATAATCCCAGTGTGTGGGTCTGTATCAGTCTGTGTCTCCCTGTATATAATCATTGTGTGTGGGCCTGTGTCAGTCTGTGTCTCTCTGTATACAATCACTGTGTGTGGGTCTGCATCAGTCTGTGTCTCTCTGTATATAATTCCAGTGTGTGGGTCTGCATCAGTCTGTGTCTCTCTGTATACAATCACTGTGTGTGGGTCTGTATCATTCTGTGTCTCTTTGTATATAATCATTGAGTGTGTGTCTGTATCATTCTGTGTCTCTCTGTATATAATCACTGTGTGTGGGTCTGTATCAGTCTGTGTCTCTCTGTATATAATCAGTGTGTGTGGATCTGCATCAGTCTGTGTCTCTCTGTTTCTAATCACTTTGTGTGGGTCTGCATCAGTCTGTGTCTCTCTGTATACAATCACTGTGTGTGGGTCTGTATCAGTCTGTGTCTCTCTGTATATAATCATTGAGTGTGGGTCTGTATCATTCTGTGTCTCTCTGTATACAATCACTGTGTGTGGGTCTGTATAATTCTGTGTCTCTTTGTACATAATCATTGAGTGCGTGTCTGTATCATTCTGTGTCTCTCTGTATATAATCAGTGTGTGTGGATCCGCATCAGTCTGTGTCTCTCTGTTTCTAATCACTTTGTGTGGGTCTGTATCAGTCTGTGTCTCTCTGTATACAATCACTGTGTGTGGGTCTGCATCAGTCTGTGTCTCTCTATATAATCAGTGTGTGTGGATCTGCATCAGTCTGTGTCTCTCTGTATATAATCATTGAGTGTGTGTCTGTATCATTCTGTGTCTCTCTGTATATAATCAGTGTGTGTGGATCTGCATCAGTCTGTGTCTCTCTGTTTCTAATCACTTTGTGTGGGTCTGTATCAGTCTGTGTCTCTCTGTATACAATCACTGTGTGTGGGTCTGTATCAGCCTGTGTCTCTCTGTATATAATCAGTTTGTGTGGATCTGCATCAGTCTGTGTCTCCCTGTATATAATCCCAGTGCGTGGGTCTGCATCAGTCTGTGTCTCTCTGTATATAATCACTGTGTGTGGGTCTGCACAGTCTGTGTCTCTCAGTATATAATAATTGAGTGTGGGTCTGCATCAGTCGATGTCTCTCTGTATACAATCACTGTGTGTGGGACTGCATCAGTCTGTGTCTCTCAGTATATAATCCCAGTGTGAGGGTCTGTATCAGTCTGTGTCTCTCTGTATATAATCAGTGTGTGTGGGTCAGTATCAGTCTGTGTCTCTCTGTATATAATCAGTGTGTGTGGGTCAGTATCAGTCTGTGCCTCTCTGTATATAATCACTGTGTGTGGATCTGTGTCATTCTGTGTCTCTCTGTATACAATCACTGTGTGTGGGTCTGTTTCAGTCTGTGTCTCTCTGTATATAATCACTGTGTGTGGATCTGCATCAGTCTGTGTCTCTCTGTTTATAATCAGTGTGTGTGGGTCTGTATCAGTCTGTGTCTCTCTGTATATAATCAGTGTGTGTGGGTCTGTATCAGCCTGTGTCTCTCTGTATATAATCACTGTGTGTGGGTCTGTATCAGTCTGAGTCTCTCTCTATAATATCACTGTGTGTGGGTCTGTATCAGTCTGTGTCTCTCTGTATATAATCAGTGTGTGTGGGTCTGTATCAGTCTGTGTCTCTCTGTATACAATCACTGTGTGTGGGTCTGTATCAGTCTGTGTCTCTCTGTATATAATCATTGAGTGTGGGTCTGTATCATTCTGTGTCTCTCTGTATACAATCACTGTGTGTGGGTCTGTATCATTCTGTGTCTCTTTGTATATAATCATTGAGTGTGTGTCTGTATCATTCTGTGTCTCTCTGTATATAATCAGTGTGTGTGGATCTGCATCAGTCTGTGTCTCTCTGTATATAATCACTGTGTGTGGGCCTGCATCAGTCTGAGTCTCTCTGTATATAATCAGTGTGTGTGGGTCTGTATCAGTCTGTGTCTCTCTGTATATAATTACTGTGTGTGGATCTGCATCAGTCTGTGTCTCTCAGTTTCTAATCACATTGTGTGGATCTGTATCATTCTGTGTCGGTCTGTATATAATCACTGTGTGTGGATCTGTATCATTCTGTGTCTCTCTGTATATAATCACTGTGTGTGGATCTGTATCATTCTGTGTCTCTCTGTATATAATCAGTGTGTGTGGGTCTGTATCAGTCTGTGTCTCTCTGTATATAATCACTGTGTGTGGATCTGTATCATTCTGTGTCTCTCTGTATATAATCACTGTGTGTGGGTCTGTATCAGTCTGTGTCTCTCTGTATATAATCAGTGTGTGTGGGTCTGCATCAGTCTGTGTCTCTCTGTATATAATCACTGTGTGTGGGTCTGCATCAGTCTGTGTCTCTCTGTATATAATCAGTGTGTGTGGGTCTGTATCACTCTGTGTCTCTCTGTATATAATCACTGTGTGTGGGTCTGTATCAGTCTGTGTCTCTCTGTATATAATCAGTGTGTGTGGGTCTGCATCAGTCTGTGTCTCTCTGTATATAATCACTGTGTATGGGTCTGTATCAGTCTGTGTCTCTCTGTATATAATCAGTGTGTGTGGGTCTGCATCAGTCTGTGTCTCTCTGTATATAATTACTGTGTGTGGATCTGCATCAGTCTGTGTCTCTCAGTTTCTAATCACATTGTGTGGATCTGTATCATTCTGTGTCGGTCTGTATATAATCACTGTGTGTGGATCTGTATCATTCTGTGTCTCTCTGTATATAATCACTGTGTGTGGATCTGTATCATTCTGTGTCTCTCTGTATATAATCAGTGTGTGTGGGTCTGTATCAGTCTGTGTCTCTCTGTATATAATCACTGTGTGTGGATCTGTATCATTCTGTGTCTCTCTGTATATAATCACTGTGTGTGGGTCTGTATCAGTCTGTGTCTCTCTGTATATAATCAGTGTGTGTGGGTCTGCATCAGTCTGTGTCTCTCTGTATATAATCACTGTGTGTGGGTCTGCATCAGTCTGTGTCTCTCTGTATATAATCAGTGTGTGTGGGTCTGTATCACTCTGTGTCTCTCTGTATATAATCACTGTGTGTGGGTCTGTATCAGTCTGTGTCTCTCTGTATATAATCAGTGTGTGTGGATCTGCATCAGTCTGTGTCTCTCTGTTTCTAATCACTTTGTGTGGGTCTGCATCAGTCTGTGTCTCTCTGTATACAATCACTGTGTGTGGGTCTGTATCAGTCTGTGTCTCTCTGTATATAATCATTGAGTGTGGGTCTGTATCATTCTGTGTCTCTCTGTATACAATCACTGTGTGTGGGTCTGTATAATTCTGTGTCTCTTTGTACATAATCATTGAGTGCGTGTCTGTATCATTCTGTGTCTCTCTGTATATAATCAGTGTGTGTGGATCCGCATCAGTCTGTGTCTCTCTGTTTCTAATCACTTTGTGTGGGTCTGTATCAGTCTGTGTCTCTCTGTATACAATCACTGTGTGTGGGTCTGTATCAGTCTGTGTCTCTCTATATAATCAGTGTGTGTGGATCTGCATCAGTCTGTGTCTCTCTGTATATAATCATTGAGTGTGTGTCTGTATCATTCTGTGTCTCTCTGTATATAATCAGTGTGTGTGGATCTGCATCAGTCTGTGTCTCTCTGTTTCTAATCACTTTGTGTGGGTCTGTATCAGTCTGTGTCTCTCTGTATACAATCACTGTGTGTGGGTCTGTATCAGCCTGTGTCTCTCTGTATATAATCAGTTTGTGTGGATCTGCATCAGTCTGTGTCTCCCTGTATATAATCCCAGTGCGTGGGTCTGCATCAGTCTGTGTCTCTCTGTATATAATCACTGTGTGTGGGTCTGCACAGTCTGTGTCTCTCAGTATATAATAATTGAGTGTGGGTCTGCATCAGTCGATGTCTCTCTGTATACAATCACTGTGTGTGGGACTGCATCAGTCTGTGTCTCTCAGTATATAATCCCAGTGTGAGGGTCTGTATCAGTCTGTGTCTCTCTGTATATAATCAGTGTGTGTGGGTCAGTATCAGTCTGTGTCTCTCTGTATATAATCAGTGTGTGTGGGTCAGTATCAGTCTGTGCCTCTCTGTATATAATCACTGTGTGTGGATCTGTGTCATTCTGTGTCTCTCTGTATACAATCACTGTGTGTGGGTCTGTTTCAGTCTGTGTCTCTCTGTATATAATCACTGTGTGTGGATCTGCATCAGTCTGTGTCTCTCTGTTTATAATCAGTGTGTGTGGGTCTGTATCAGTCTGTGTCTCTCTGTATATAATCAGTGTGTGTGGGTCTGTATCAGTCTGTGTCTCTCTGTATATAATCACTGTGTGTGGATCTGCATCAGTCTGTGTCTCTCTGTTTATAATCAGTGTGTGTGGGTCTGTATCAGTCTGTGTCTCTCTGTATATAATCAGTGTGTGTGGGTCTGTATCAGTCTCTGTCTCTCTGTATATAATCACTGTGTGTGGGTCTGTATCAGTCTGAGTCTCTCTCTATAATATCACTGTGTGTGGGTCTGTATCAGTCTGTGTCTCTCTGTATATAATCAGTGTGTGTGGGTCTGTATCAGTCTGTGTCTCTCTGTATACAATCACTGTGTGTGGGTCTGTATCAGTCTGTGTCTCTCTGTATATAATCATTGAGTGTGGGTCTGTATCATTCTGTGTCTCTCTGTATACAATCACTGTGTGTGGGTCTGTATCATTCTGTGTCTCTTTGTATATAATCATTGAGTGTGTGTCTGTATCATTCTGTGTCTCTCTGTATATAATCAGTGTGTGTGGATCTGCATCAGTCTGTGTCTCTCTGTATATAATCACTGTGTGTGGGCCTGCATCAGTCTGAGTCTCTCTGTATATAATCAGTGTGTGTGGGTCTGTATCAGTCTGTGTCTCTCTGTATATAATTACTGTGTGTGGATCTGCATCAGTCTGTGTCTCTCAGTTTCTAATCACATTGTGTGGATCTGTATCATTCTGTGACGGTCTGTATATAATCACTGTGTGTGGATCTGTATCATTCTGTGTCTCTCTGTATATAATCACTGTGTGTGGATCTGTATCATTCTGTGTCTCTCTGCATATAATCAGTGTGTGTGGGTCTGTATCAGTCTGTGTCTCTCTGTATATAATCACTGTGTGTGGATCTGTATCATTCTGTGTCTCTCTGTATATAATCACTGTGTGTGGGTCTGTATCAGTCTGTGTCTCTCTGTATATAATCAGTGTGTGTGGGTCTGCATCAGTCTGTGTCTCTCTGTATATAATCACTGTGTGTGGGTCTGCATCAGTCTGTGTCTCTCTGTATATAATCAGTGTGTGTGGGTCTGTATCACTCTGTGTCTCTCTGTATATAATCACTGTGTGTGGGTCTGTATCAGTCTGTGTCACTCTGTATATAATCAGTGTGTGTGGGTCTGCATCAGTCTGTGTCTCTCTGTATATAATCACTGTGTATGGGTCTGTATCAGTCTGTGTCTCTCTGTATATAATCAGTGTGTGTGGGTCTGCATCAGTCTGTGTCTCTCTGTATATAATTACTGTGTGTGGATCTGCATCAGTCTGTGTCTCTCAGTTTCTAATCACATTGTGTGGATCTGTATCATTCTGTGTCGGTCTGTCTATAATCACTGTGTGTGGATCTGTATCATTCTGTGTCTCTCTGTATATAATCACTGTGTGTGGATCTGTATCATTCTGTGTCTCTCTGTATATAATCAGTGTGTGTGGGTCTGTATCAGTCTGTGTCTCTCTGTATATAATCACTGTGTGTGGATCTGTATCATTCTGTGTCTCTCTGTATATAATCACTGTGTGTGGGTCTGTATCAGTCTGTGTCTCTCTGTATATAATCAGTGTGTGTGGGTCTGCATCAGTCTGTGTCTCTCTGTATATAATCACTGTGTGTGGGTCTGCATCAGTCTGTGTCTCTCTGTATATAATCAGTGTGTGTGGGTCTGTATCACTCTGTGTCTCTCTGTATATAATCACTGTGTGTGGGTCTGTATCAGTCTGTGTCTCTCTGTATATAATCAGTGTGTGTGGATCTGCATCAGTCTGTGTCTCTCTGTTTCTAATCACTTTGTGTGGGTCTGCATCAGTCTGTGTCTCTCTGTATACAATCACTGTGTGTGGGTCTGTATCAGTCTGTGTCTCTCTGTATATAATCATTGAGTGTGGGTCTGTATCATTCTGTGTCTCTCTGTATACAATCACTGTGTGTGGGTCTGTATAATTCTGTGTCTCTTTGTACATAATCATTGAGTGCGTCTCTGTATCATTCTGTGTCTCTCTGTATATAATCAGTGTGTGTGGATCCGCATCAGTCTGTGTCTCTCTGTTTCTAATCACTTTGTGTGGGTCTGTATCAGTCTGTGTCTCTCTGTATACAATCACTGTGTGTGGGTCTGTATCAGTCTGTGTCTCTCTATATAATCAGTGTGTGTGGATCTGCATCAGTCTGTGTCTCTCTGTATATAATCATTGAGTGTGTGTCTGTATCATTCTGTGTCTCTCTGTATATAATCAGTGTGTGTGGATCTGCATCAGTCTGTGTCTCTCTGTTTCTAATCACTTTGTGTGGGTCTGTATCAGTCTGTGTCTCTCTGTATACAATCACTGTGTGTGGGTCTGTATCAGCCTGTGTCTCTCTGTATATAATCAGTTTGTGTGGATCTGCATCAGTCTGTGTCTCCCTGTATATAATCCCAGTGCGTGGGTCTGCATCAGTCTGTGTCTCTCTGTATATAATCACTGTGTGTGGGTCTGCACAGTCTGTGTCTCTCAGTATATAATAATTGAGTGTGGGTCTGCATCAGTCGATGTCTCTCTGTATACAATCACTGTGTGTGGGACTGCATCAGTCTGTGTCTCTCAGTATATAATCCCAGTGTGAGGGTCTGTATCAGTCTGTGTCTCTCTGTATATAATCAGTGTGTGTGGGTCAGTATCAGTCTGTGTCTCTCTGTATATAATCAGTGTGTGTGGGTCAGTATCAGTCTGTGCCTCTCTGTATATAATCACTGTGTGTGGATCTGTGTCATTCTGTGTCTCTCTGTATACAATCACTGTGTGTGGGTCTGTTTCAGTCTGTGTCTCTCTGTATATAATCACTGTGTGTGGATCTGCATCAGTCTGTGTCTCTCTGTTTATAATCAGTGTGTGTGGGTCTGTATCAGTCTGTGTCTCTCTGTATATAATCAGTGTGTGTGGGTCTGTATCAGTCTGTGTCTCTCTGTATATAATCACTGTGTGTGGGTCTGTATCAGTCTGAGTCTCTCTCTATAATATAACTGTGTGTGGGTCTGTATCAGTCTGTGTCTCTCTGTATATAATCAGTGTGTGTGGGTCTGTATCAGTCTGTGTCTCTCTGTATACAATCACTGTGTGTGGGTCTGTATCAGTCTGTGTCTCTCTGTATATAATCATTGAGTGTGGGTCTGTATCATTCTGTGTCTCTCTGTATACAATCACTGTGTGTGGGTCTGTATCATTCTGTGTCTCTTTGTATATAATCATTGAGTGTGTGTCTGTATCATTCTGTGTCTCTCTGTATATAATCAGTGTGTGTGGATCTGCATCAGTCTGTGTCTCTCTGTATATAATCACTGTGTGTAGGCCTGCATCAGTCTGAGTCTCTCTGTATATAATCAGTGTGTGTGGGTCTGTATCAGTCTGTGTCTCTCTGTATATAATTACTGTGTGTGGATCTGCATCAGTCTGTGTCTCTCAGTTTCTAATCACATTGTGTGGATCTGTATCATTCTGTGTCGGTCTGTATATAATCACTGTGTGTGGATCTGTATCATTCTGTGTCTCTCTGTATATAATCACTGTGTGTGGATCTGTATCATTCTGTGTCTCTCTGTATATAATCAGTGTGTGTGGGTCTGTATCAGTCTGTGTCTCTCTGTATATAATCACTGTGTGTGGATCTGTATCATTCTGTGTCTCTCTGTATATAATCACTGTGTGTGGGTCTGTATCAGTCTGTGTCTCTCTGTATATAATCAGTGTGTGTGGGTCTGCATCAGTCTGTGTCTCTCTGTATATAATCACTGTGTGTGGGTCTGCATCAGTCTGTGTCTCTCTGTATATAATCAGTGTGTGTGGGTCTGTATCACTCTGTGTCTCTCTGTATATAATCACTGTGTGTGGGTCTGTATCAGTCTGTGTCTCTCTGTATATAATCAGTGTGTGTGGGTCTGCATCAGTCTGTGTCTCTCTGTATATAATCACTGTGTGTGGGCCTGTATCAGTCTGTGTCTCTCTGTATATAATCAGTGTGTGTGGGTCTGTATCAGTCTGTGTCTCTCTGAATATAATTACTGTGTGTGGATCTGCATCAGTCTGTGTCTCTCAGTTTCTAATCACTTTGTGTGGATCTGTATCATTCTGTGTCTCTCTGTATATAATCAGTGTGTGTGGGTCTGTATCAGTCTGTGTCTCTCTGTATATAATCATTGTGTGTGGATCTGTATCATTCTGTGTCTCTCTGTATATAATCACTGTGTGTGGGTCTGTATCAGTCTGTGTCTCTCTGTATATAATCAGTGTGTGTGGGTCTGCATCAGTCTGTGTCTCTCTGTATATAATCACTGTGTGTGGGTCTGTATCAGTCTGTGTCTCTCTGTATATAATCACAATGTTTGGGTCTGTATCAGTCTGTGTCTCTCTGTATACAATCACTGTGTGTGGGCCTGCATCAGTCTGTGTCTCTCTGTATATAATCATTGAGTGTGGGTCTGCAACAGTCTGTGTCTCCCTGTATATAATCATTGTGTGTGGGTCTGTATCAGTCTGTGTCTCTCTCTATAATATCACTGTGTGTGGGTCTGTATCAGTCTGTGTCTCTCTGTATATAATCATTGTCTGTGGGTCTGTATCATTCTGTGTCTCTCTGTATACAATCACTGTGAGTGGGCCTGCATCAGTCTGTGTCTCTCTGTATATAATCATTGAGTGTGGGTCTGTATCAGTCTGTGTCTCCCTGTATATAATCATTGTGTGTGGATCTGTATCAGTCTGTGACTCTCTCTATAATATCACTGTGTGTGGGTCTGTATCAGTCTGTGCCGCTATCTATATAATCACAATGTGTGGGTCTGTATCAGTCTGTGTCTCCCTGTATATAATCACTGTGTGTGGGTCTGTATCAGTCTGTGCCTCTCTGTATACAATCACTATGTGTGGATCTGTATCAGTCTGTGTCTCTCTGTTTCTAATCACTGTGTGTGGGTCTGTATCAGTCTGTGTCTCTGTGTATATAATCAGTGTGTGTGGGTCTGTATCAGTCTGTGTCTCTCTGTATACAATCAGTGTGTGTGGGTCTGCATCAGTCTGTGTCTCCCTGTATATAATCACTGTGTGTGGGTCTGTATCAGTCTGTGTCTCCCTGTTTCTAATCACTGTGTGTGGGTCTGTATCAGTCTGTGTCTCTCTGTATATAATCACTGTGTGTGGGTCTGCATCATTCTGTGTCTTTCTGTACATAATCACTGTGTGTGGGTCTTTATCAGTCTGTGTCTCTCTGTATCTAATCATTGAGTGTGGGTCTGTATCATTCTGTGTCTCTCTGTATATAATCACTGTGTGTGGATCTGTATCATTCTGTGTCTCTCTGTATATAATCACTGTGTGTGGGTCTGCATCAGTCTGTGTCTCTCTGTATATAATCACTGTGTGTGGGTCTGTATCAGTCTGTGTCTCTCTGTATATAATCAGTGTGTGTGGGTCTGCATCAGTCTGTGTCTCTCTGTATATAATCACTGTGTGTGGGTCTGCATCAGTCTGTGTCTCTCTGTATATAATCAGTGTGTGTGGGTCTGTATCATTCTGTGTCTCTCTGTATATAATCAGTGTGTGTGGGTCTGTATCAGTCTGTGTCTCTCTGTATATAATCACTGTGTGTGGATCTGTATCATTCTGTGTCTCTCTGTATATAATCACTGTGTGTGGGTCTGTATCAGTCTGTGTCTCTCTGTATATAATCACTGTGTATGGGTCTGTATCAGTCTGTGTCTCTCTGTATATAATCAGTGTGTGTGGGTCTGCATCAGTCTGTGTCTCTCTGTATATAATCACTGTGTGTGGGCCTGTATCAGTCTGTGTCTCTCTGTATATAATCAGTGTGTGTGGGTCTGTATCAGTCTGTGTCTCTCTGTATATAATTACTGTGTGTGGATCTGCATCAGTCTGTGTCTCTCAGTTTCTAATAACTTTGTGTGGATCTGTATCATTCTGTGTCTCTCTGTATATAATCAGTGTGTGTGGGTCTGTATCAGTCTGTGTCTCTCTGTATATAATCACTGTGTGTGGATCTGTATCATTCTGCGTCTCTCTGTGTATAATCACTGTGTGTGGGTCTGTATCAGTCTGTGTCTCTCTGTATATAATCACTGTGTGTGGGTCTGCATCAGTCTGTGTCTCTCTGTATATAATCACATTGTGTGGGTCTGTATCAGTCTGTGTCTCTCTGTATATAATCAGTGTGTGTGGGTCTGCATCAGTCTGTGTCTCTCTGTATATAATCACTGTGTGTGGATCTGTATCAGTCTGTGTCTCTCTGTATATAATCACTGTGTGTGGGTCTGTATCAGTCTGTGTCTCTCTGTATATAATCACAATGTTTGGGTCTGTATCAGTCTGTGTCTCTCTGTATACAATCACTGTGTGTGGGTCTGCATCAGTCTGTGTCTCTCTGTATATAATCACTGTGTGTGGGTCTGTATCAGTCTGTGTCTCTCTGTATACAATCACTGTGTGTGGGACTGCATCAGTCTGTGTCTCTCTGTATATAATCACTGTGTGTGGGTCTGTATCAGTCTGTGTCTCTCTGTATATAATCACTGTGTGGGTCTATATCAGTCTGTGTCTCTCTGTATATAATCACTGTGTGTGGGTCTTTATCAGTCTGTGTCTCTCTGTGTATAATCAGTGTGTGTGGGTCCGCATCAGTCTGTGTCTCTCTGTATATAATCACTGTGTGGGTCTGTATCATTCTGAGTCTCTCTGTTTCTAATCACTGTGTGTGGGTCTGTATCATTCTGTATCTCTCTGTATATAATCATTGAGTGTCGGTCTGTATCAGTCTGTGTCTCTCTGTATATAATCACTGTGTGTGGGTCTGCATCAGTCTGTGTCTCTCTGTATATAATCACTGCGTGTGGGTCTGCATCAGTCTGTGTCTCTCTGTTTTTAATCACTGTGTGTGGGTCTGTATCAGTCTGTGTCTCTCTGTGTTTAATCACTGTGTGTGGGTCTGTATCAGTCTGTGTCCCTCTGTGTATAATCACTGTGTGTGGGTCTGTATCAGTCTGTGTCTCTCTGTATATAATCACTGTGTGTGGATCTGTAACAGTCTGTGTCTCTCTGTATTCAATCACTGTGTGTGGGCCTGTATCAGTCTATGTCCCTCTGTGTATAATCACTGTGTGTGGGTCTGTATCAGTCTGTGTCTCTCTGTATATAATCACTGTGTGTGGATCTGTATCAGTCTGTGTCTCTCTGTATATAATCACTGTGTGTGGGTCTGTATCAGTCTGTGTCCCTCTGTGTATAATCACTGTGTGTGGGTCTGTATCAGTCTGTGTCTCTCCGTGTATAATCACTGTGTGTGGATCTGTATCAGTCTGTGTCTCTCTGTATATAATCACTGTGTGTGGGTCTGTATCCGTCTGTGTCTCTCTGTATTTAATCACTGTGTGTGGGCCTGTATCAGTCTGTGTCTCTCTGTATATAATCACTGTGTGTGGATCTGTATCAGTCTGTGTCTCTCTGTATATAATCACTGTGTGTGGGTCTGTATCAGTCTGTGTCCCTCTGTGTATAATCACTGTGTGTGGGTCTGTATCATTCTGTGTCTCTCTGTATACAATCACTGTGAGTGGGTCTGCATCAGTCTGTGTCTCTCTGTATATAATCATTGAGTGTGGGTCTGTATCAGTCTGTGTCTCCCTGTATATAATCATTGTGTGTGGATCTGTATCAGTCTGTGACTCTCTCTATAATATCACTGTGTGTGGGTCTGTATCAGTCTGTGCCGCTATCTATATAATCACAATGTGTGGGTCTGTATCAGTCTGTGTCTCCCTGTATATAATCACTGTGTGTGGGTCTGCATCAGTCTGTGTCTCTCTGTATATAATCACTGTGTGTGGGTCTGTATCAGTCTGTGTCTCTCTGTATATAATCAGTGTGTGTGGGTCTGCATCAGTCTGTGTCTCTCTGTATATAATCACTGTGTGTGGGTCTGCATCAGTCTGTGTCTCTCTGTATATAATCAGTGTGTGTGGGTCTGTATCATTCTGTGTCTCTCTGTATATAATCAGTGTGTGTGGGTCTGTATCAGTCTGTGTCTCTCTGTATATAATCACTGTGTGTGGATCTGTATCATTCTGTGTCTCTCTGTATATAATCACTGTGTGTGGGTCTGTATCAGTCTGTGTCTCTCTGTATATAATCACTGTGTATGGGTCTGTATCAGTCTGTGTCTCTCTGTATATAATCAGTGTGTGTGGGTCTGCATCAGTCTGTGTCTCTCTGTATATAATCACTGTGTGTGGGCCTGTATCAGTCTGTGTCTCTCTGTATATAATCAGTGTGTGTGGGTCTGTATCAGTCTGTGTCTCTCTGTATATAATTACTGTGTGTGGATCTGCATCAGTCTGTGTCTCTCAGTTTCTAATAACTTTGTGTGGATCTGTATCATTCTGTGTCTCTCTGTATATAATCAGTGTGTGTGGGTCTGTATCAGTCTGTGTCTCTCTGTATATAATCACTGTGTGTGGATCTGTATCATTCTGCGTCTCTCTGTGTATAATCACTGTGTGTGGGTCTGTATCAGTCTGTGTCTCTCTGTATATAATCACTGTGTGTGGGTCTGCATCAGTCTGTGTCTCTCTGTATATAATCACATTGTGTGGGTCTGTATCAGTCTGTGTCTCTCTGTATATAATCAGTGTGTGTGGGTCTGCATCAGTCTGTGTCTCTCTGTATATAATCACTGTGTGTGGATCTGTATCAGTCTGTGTCTCTCTGTATATAATCACTGTGTGTGGGTCTGTATCAGTCTGTGTCTCTCTGTATATAATCACTGTGTGTGGGTCTGCATCAGTCTGTGTCTCTCTGTATATAATCACTGTGTGTGGGTCTGTATCAGTCTGTGTCTCTCTGTATACAATCACTGTGTGTGGGTCTGCATCAGTCTGTGTCTCTCTGTATATAATCACTGTGTGTGGGTCTGTATCAGTCTGTGTCTCTCTGTATACAATCACTGTGTGTGGGACTGCATCAGTCTGTGTCTCTCTGTATATAATCACTGTGTGTGGGTCTGTATCAGTCTGTGTCTCTCTGTATATAATCACTGTGTGGGTCTGTATCAGTCTGTGTCTCTCTGTATATAATCACTGTGTGTGGGTCTTTATCAGTCTGTGTCTCTCTGTGTATAATCAGTGTGTGTGGGTCCGTATCAGTCTGTGTCTCTCTGTATATAATCACTGTGTGGGTCTGTATCATTCTGAGTCTCTCTGTTTCTAATCACTGTGTGTGGGTCTGTATCATTCTGTATCTCTCTGTATATAATCATTGAGTGTCGGTCTGTATCAGTCTGTGTCTCTCTGTATATAATCACTGTGTGTGGGTCTGCATCAGTCTGTGTCTCTCTGTATATAATCACTGCGTGTGGGTCTGCATCAGTCTGTGTCTCTCTGTTTTTAATCACTGTGTGTGGGTCTGTATCAGTCTGTGTCTCTCTGTGTTTAATCACTGTGTGTGGGTCTGTATCAGTCTGTGTCCCTCTGTGTATAATCACTGTGTGTGGGTCTGTATCAGTCTGTGTCTCTCTGTATATAATCACTGTGTGTGGATCTGTAACAGTCTGTGTCTCTCTGTATTCAATCACTGTGTGTGGGCCTGTATCAGTCTATGTCCCTCTGTGTATAATCACTGTGTGTGGGTCTGTATCAGTCTGTGTCTCTCTGTATATAATCACTGTGTGTGGATCTGTATCAGTCTGTGTCTCTCTGTATATAATCACTGTGTGTGGGTCTGTATCAGTCTGTGTCCCTCTGTGTATAATCACTGTGTGTGGGTCTGTATCAGTCTGTGTCTCTCCGTGTATAATCACTGTGTGTGGATCTGTATCAGTCTGTGTCTCTCTGTATATAATCACTGTGTGTGGGTCTGTATCCGTCTGTGTCTCTCTGTATTTAATCACTGTGTGTGGGCCTGTATCAGTCTGTGTCTCTCTGTATATAATCACTGTGTGTGGATCTGTATCAGTCTGTGTCTCTCTGTATATAATCACTGTGTGTGGGTCTGTATCAGTCTGTGTCCCTCTGTGTATAATCACTGTGTGTGGGTCTGTATCAGTCTGTGTCTCTCCGTGTATAATCACTGTGTGTGGATCTGTATCAGTCTGTGTCTCTCTGTATATAATCACTGTGTGTGGGTCTGTATCCGTCTGTGTCTCTCTGTATTTAATCACTGTGTGTGGGCCTGTATCAGTCTGTGTCTCTCTGTATTTAATCACTGTGTGTGGGCCTGTATCAGTCTGTGTCTCTCCGTATATAATCACTGTGTGTGGGTCTGCATCAGTCTGTGTCTCTCTGTATATAATCACTGTGTGTCGGTCTGTATCAGTCCGTGTCTCTCTGTATATAATCATTGAGTGTGGGTCTGCATCAGTCTGTGTCTCCCTGTATATAATCATTGTGTGTGGGTCTGTATCAGTCTGTGTCTCTCTCTATAATATCACTGTGTGTGGGTCTGTATCAGTCTGTGTCTCTCTGTATATAATCATTGTCTGTGGGTCTGTATCATTCTGTGTCTCTCTGTATACAATCACTGTGAGTGGGTCTGCATCAGTCTGTGTCTCTCTGTATATAATCATTGAGTGTGGGTCTGTATCAGTCTGTGTCTCCCTGTATATAATCATTGTGTGTGGATCTGTATCAGTCTGTGTCTCTCTCTATAATATCACTGTGTGTGGGTCTGTATCAGTCTGTGCCGCTATCTATATAATCACAATGTGTGGGTCTGTATCAGTCTGTGTCTCCCTGTATATAATCACTGTGTGTGGGTCTGTATCATTCTGTGTCTCTCTGTATACAATCACTGTGAGTGGGTCTGCATCAGTCTGTGTCTCTCTGTATATAATCATTGAGTGTGGGTCTGTATCAGTCTGTGTCTCCCTGTATATAATCATTGTGTGTGGATCTGTATCAGTCTGTGTCTCTCTCTATAATATCACTGTGTGTGGGTCTGTATCAGTCTGTGCCGCTATCTATATAATCACAATGTGTGGGTCTGTATCAGTCTGTGTCTCCCTGTATATAATCCCTGTGTGTGGGTCTGTATCAGTCTGTGCCTCTCTGTATACAATCACTGTGTGTGGGTCTGCATCGGTCTGTGTCTCTCTGTATATAATCACTGTGTGGGTCTGTATCATTCTGAGTCTCTCTGTTTCTAATCACTGTGTGTGGGTCTGTATCAGTCTGTGTCTCTCTGTATACAATCAGTGTGTGTGGGTCTGCATCAGTCTGTGCCTCTCTGTATACAATCACTGTGTGTGCGTCTGCATTAGTCTGTGTCTCTCTGTATATAATCAGTGTGTGTGGGTCTGTATCAGTCTGTGTCTCTCTGTATATAATCACTGTGTGTGGAACTGTATCATTCTGTGTCTCTCTGTTTCTAATCACTGTGTGTGGGTCTGTAACAGTCTGTGTCTCTCTGTACATAATCACTGTGTGGGTCTGTATCAGTCTGTGTCTCTCTGTATATAATCAGTGTGTGTGGGTCTGCATTAGTCTGTGTCTCTCTGTATATAATCAGTGTGTGTGGGTCTGTATCAGTCTGTGTCTCTCTGTATATAATCACTGTGTGTGGAACTGTATCATTCTGTGTCTCTCTGTTTCTAATCACTGTGTGTGGGTCTGTAACAGTCTGTGTCTCTCTGTACATAATCACTGTGTGGGTCTGTATCAGTCTGTGTCTCTCTGTACATAATCACTGTGTGGGTCTGTATCAGTCTGTGTCTCCCTGTATATAATCAGTGTGTGTGGGTCTCTATCAGTCTGTGTCTCTCTGTATATAATCACTGTGTGTGTGTCTGCATCATTCTGTGTCTTTCTGTACATAATCACTGTGTGTGGGTCTGTATCAGTCTGTGTCTTTCTGTATATAATCACTGTGTGTGGATCTGTATCATTCTGTGTCTCTCTGTTTCTAATCACTGTCCAGGAGGGTGGTAGAGGCGGGTTGCCTCACATCCTTTAAAAAGTACCTTGGTGAACACTTGGCATGTCATAACTTTCAAGTCTATGGGCCAAGTGTTGGCAATTTGGGATTAGGTAGGCAAGTCGGTGCAGCAGCGATGGGCCAGAGGGCCTCTTCTGCACTGTATTATTCTGTGATTTATCATTCACTGATTCAATGTGTGTTTTGTGTATCAAATCCTGTACTAATGTTTGGTTTGTTTATCATTCACTCTATCGATGTGGGTTTGTGTATCGAACCCTGTATTGATGTTTTGGTTTGTTTATCATTCACTCTATCGATGTGGGTTTGTGTATCGAACTCTGTATTGATGTTTTGGTTTGTTTATCATTCACTATATCTTTGTGGTCATGTGAGGTTTGCGTATCAGCCTCTTTATTGATGTAAGGTTCAAGTATCAGTCTCTCTGTTGATATGTAGTTTGTGTATTGGCCTCTCTATTGATGTGGGTTCATGTCTCAGTGTCAGTACTGATGTGGTGTTTGTGTATCAGTCTCTATTTTGATGTGGGAATTATGTATCAGTTTATATATTGATGTGAGGACTGTATATCAGTTTTGTGTTCATGTGGGGATTGTGTATCGGTCTCTGCATTGATGTTGGGTTTGTATATTGGTCTCTCTATCGATGTGGCGTCCATGTATTGATCTCTGCATTAATGTGGGGTTTCTGTATCAGTTTCTGTATTGATGAAGCGCCTGAGTATCCTTCTCTAATTTGGTGTGGGGTCTGTGTATCAAACTATATATAGAAGTGCGCTCTGTGTATCTGTTGCTGTATTGATATGGGGTTTGTGTTTAAGTCTCTGTATTGATGTGGTTTTGTTCATCCATCTCTGTATTTATGTGGGGTCATTGTACCACTCTCGGTATTGATGTGCAGTTTGATTTTCAGCCTCTGTATTGATGTGTTCCTGTCTTTGTATTGATATTGGGGCCATGCATCAGTCTCTATATTGATGTGAGGTTGGTATATCATCTCTGTATTGATGTGGGGTCTCTGTACTGATTTGGGGTTTGTGTACCAGTCTCTGTATTGATGCTGGTTGGTGTATGAAATGAAATGAAATGAAAATTGCTTATTGTCACAATTAGGCTTCAATGAAGTTACTGTGAAAAGTCCCTAGTCGCCACATTCCGGCGCCTGTTCGGGGAGGCTGTTACGGGAATTGAACCGTGCTGCTGGCCTGCCTTGGTCTGCTTTCAAAGCCAGAGATTTAGCCCTGTGCTAAACAGCCCCTCGAGTCCTTATGTGCAGTTTGATTTTCAGCCTCTGTATTGATGTGTTCCTGTCTTTGTATTGATATTGGGGATATGTCTGTGTATCAGTCTCAACATCAATGTGGCGGTTGTATATTGGGCTGTGCATTGACTTGGGGTCTGTGTATCGGGCTGTGTGTTGATGTGGGGTTTTGGTGTCTTTATTGATGTATGGTCTGTGTAGTAGTCAAAGTATCGATTTGTAGTTTGTGTATCAGTGTCTGTATTCTTGCGGGGTCTCAATCAGTCTCTGTATTGATGTGAGGTTTGTATATCAGTCTCCTTATTGATTTGCATTCTGTGTATCAATTCATGTAAGCCTAGTCTACAGGAGCGGCACTGCTCCAGGGGTGGTTAGCACTGCTGCCTGCGGCACTGAGGACCCGGGTTCGATCCCAGCCTTGGGTCACTGTCTGTGTGGAGTTTGCACATTCTCCCCGTGTCTGCATGGGCTTCACCCCCACGGACCCAAAAAGATGGATAGGGTTATTTATTATAAATCTAAAAAAATGGCACTTTACTTTCTGAGATGGGCTTTTTAAAAAAAACCTTTCTCAGAAAGTAGACCTAAAATTTTTCCTTTCAAAGCATGCAACAATAGTCGCACGACTCAAATTGATTAATTTTTTGTTGTATATATTTCAACAATCCCAAAGTTTGAGAGTCAGTAGCACAGATGTTGTAAAGGTGGAGTGTCACGGTAAGTTGGCTGTTCTGCTGTGGCTAATGTAATTTTTTCCCTTTTTAACAGAGGTCAAGACCCTAGAGGAGTACCTGAAGTTGTTGACTATTTTGGCATTTTGCAGGAGCTGTATGTTTTCTTTTCTGGATCTCCACGAAGATGGGGGATTTTAAACACACAGGGCAATCTACATTTTTCTCTAAAGAGCTTAAGTGTAACTAGATGGTCTGCACACTATGAGGCAATCCGGGCAATTATAAATGGATATATGGGTATTTTACAAACTCGCAAACATATTTTTGAAGACTCAGAAAAGAAGCCTGAATGTAAACGAGATGCAAAGAATTTATACCACAAGTTGGTAAAGCTGGAATATGCTATTTTAACAGTCGTTTGGGAAGAAGTGCTGGAGTGTTTCAACAAAACAAGTAAGAAACTCCAAACCCCTGGTTTTGATGTATTTGAAGGTTATCTTCTGCCATCATCTTTACTTTCGTTTGTTAAAGAACTCAGAGAAAATTCAGCCGATAGGATTGCACACTATGAATCAGAAGCAAAAGGTTTGTGTGAATATATCACCTCAAGTTATTCTGATGCTTCCAAACGCATTGTTACATGGAAATTTTCAGATGGAACAGGTGGTATTGCTTCTTTGAGAGGAGCTGACAAATTTAGGATAGAAGTTCTATATCAACTCTATGACAGTTTGATAATCCAGTTACGCAAGAGGATTGACCAATAGGAGCAGATTGCGAAAAGGTTCAAGTTCCTCTCAGAATTGGTGAACAATTCTGAAATTGATGAGGACAGTATTAAACTTATAATATCGTATTACAAAGATGATATTGACCATAAATTGGTAAACGAGTGTTATCAGTTCAAAGAATATTTGCACCTTAGGAAATCCCAGAACACAGAAGAAAACACGCCATCGAAAATGCAATACGCAGACGTTCTTCAGCTTATTTGTGAACAACACCTAATTGAAGTGTTCCCCAATATTACTACTGCGCTTAAGCTGTACTTGACAATGCCTATCACGAGCTGTGAAGAAGAAAGGAATTTTTCAAAGCTATCCTTTATAAAGAACAAATTTTGGTCTACCATGACTGAAGAGCGCTTAAATTCTTTATACATATTGTCTCTAGAAGATGACATTGCAAGGAACATTGCATATGACAAAACTGTACGTGAATATGTTGCTTGGAAAAACAGCAAAAAGAGTATTTTGTAAAATGTGCTTCATGTAGTATGTATTCTCATAGGTGTCTAAAATAAAAGATTATATTGGCTGTGGTATTTTCTGTTTTATTTCATCATTCTATGATGCATCATGCATGTATATAACATTTCCCTAATTTCCAACCCCCCATAACTCAAAAACTATAAGGCACAGGACATTTTTATTCACACCAGTGACTTTGACATGTGAGATAATCCAGTACAGCAATTTTAATCAAAATCTGAGATGTAGTGGTTAAATTTTAAAAAGATTTGTGGTGATCTGTCGTGGAACAACCCCATTGAAGAAGATAACAGTGGTTACCCAGACCTCGTTGCTGGTTGCGAAGGGGCCCCCATAACAGTTCAAGCTTCAGGTCCCCAAAAATGTAGGCCTGCCACTGTACTGAGGAAAAGGACTGTTGGGAGGATGAGCTAGCTGACCACTGCACTGTGGTACAGGAGGCCATTGAAGCAGGGGGAGCAAAAAGACAAGTGGTAGTTGTAAGGTATCTATAATTAGGGTAACTGATAGCATCCTTTACAAGCAGAACCGAGTCGTATGTTGCCTGCCCAGTGCCAGGGTGAGGGACATCTCTAACCGGCTTGAAAGGATATTGCAGTGGGACAGGGAGGATCCAGTAGATGTGGTCCATGTTGGGACAAACAACAGAGGGAAGACTAGGAAAGAGGACCTGTTTGGGGATTATCAGAAACTAGGAACAAATTTAAAGAACAAGTCCTCAAGGGTTAGAGCGGCACCGTGACACAGTGGTTAGCACTGCTGCCTCACTGCACCAAGGTCCCAGGTTCGATCCCTGCCCTGGGTCAGTGTCCGTGTGGAGTTTGCACATTCTCCCCATGTCTGTGTGGGTTTCACCCCCACTGAGGGCAGCACGGTAGCACAAGTGATTAGCACTGTGGCTTCACAGCGCCAGGGTCCCAGGTTCGATTCCCCGCTGGGTCACTGTCTGTGCGGAGTTTGCACGTTCTCCCCGTGTCCGCGTGGGTTTCCTCCGGGTGCTCCGGTTTCCTCCCACAGTCCAAAGACGTGCAGGTTAGGTGGATTGGCCATGATAAATTACCCGTAGTGTCCATAAGGGTTGGGAGGGGTTATTGGGTTGCGGGGATAAGGTGGAAGTGAGGGATTAATGTGGGTCGGTGCAGACTCGATGGGCCGAATGGCCTCCTTCTGCACTGTATGTTCTATGTTCTATGTAATCTATGTAAACCCAGAGATGTGTAAGGTAGGTGGATTGGCCTACATTGCCCCTTAATTGGAAAAAATAATAATTGGACACTCAAAATTTTAAAAAAAAGTCCTGAAGGGTTATAATCTCTGGATTACTACCCAAAACACATGAAAATTGGCATAGGGTGAGAAAACTAGGAAAGCAAACATATGGCTAAAGGAGTGGTGGTATAACCTGCCTGCTTACCACTGGCTGGGGACTAATGGCAATCCCACAAAAATAAACTACAAGAAGTATGATTTTTAATGGGAACCAAAGCAGCAGGTCAGCGTGCGTGGAGAAGGTAGAGGTTAATAGAATGAACAGGCAGGGCCAGTCTAACAATTACGGAGGGGAACGGAAATGTAAAAATCAAAATGTAAGGTGCCTGTGCGAGTGAAAGTTGGGGATGAGTCTGAGTGTTATCAGAGATTAATAAAGGAGGTCAGAATGGAAATATAAAAACAAGGGGGAAAACCCTTGGTCGGAGCAATTTACATGCCCCCGGGCGTTATTTCCAAAATGGAGCACAGTAAAACCAAGAAATAATGAGGGCTTGTGAGAAGGGCACAACAGCAATCATGGGTGATTTTAGCATGCATAATGGCTGCATTTATCAAATTGGCAAGAATAGCCTTGAGGGAGATTTCATAGAGTGTATAAAGGATTGTTTCTTAGAGCAATATGTTATGCAACCAACCAGGGAGCAGGCTGTTTTAGATTTAGTATTATGTAACAAAGAAGGATTGATAAATAGTCTTGCAGTTAAGGATCCTCTTGAAAGGAGTGATCGCAGCATGCTAGAATTTCAAATTCAGATTGAGCGAGATAAGGCAGACTGCCTTACTAGAGTTTTAGTGTTGGGTAGAGGTAATTATACAGGCCTGAGGAAAGAATTGGCCCAAGTAGACAGGGCACAGATAATTGAGGGGAGGACAGTTGAAGAACAATGGTGGATGTTCAGGGAGATATTAAATACCTCTCAATTAAAGTATATTCCTGAGAGGAAGAGGAATTGTAAAAGGGCCAAACAAGGAAGTCAAGGAAAGCATAAAGATAAAAACTAGGGCACACCATACTGCAAAAGCTAGTGGTAAGTTGGAGGATTGGGAGAACTTTAGGGGTCAGTAAAAGGGTATTAAAAATAAGATCAAAAGAGCTAAGATGAACTATGAAAGGAAACTAGCATAAAACATAAACACAGATACCAAAAGCTTCTATAAGTATATAAGGAGGAAGAGAATAGCTAAAGTAAATGTTGGCCCTTGAGAGGGAGATACTGATGAGGTAATAATGGGGAACACAGAGATGGCAGAGGCACTGAGCCAATATTGTCTTCACAGTAGAAGATAATACAAATTTTCCAAAAACTGCATTTAATGCTGAGCAGCTTTGTGCAATAACCATCACTAGGAAGACAGTATTGAGTAAACTGATGGGATCAAAAAAGGCAGATAAGTCTCCGGGACCTGATGGCTGGCACCCTAGGACATTAAGGTAGATGGCAGTGGAGATAGTGGATGCTTTGGTTATGATATTTCAAAATTATGTAGATTTTGAAAGAGTCCTGGTGGGTTGGAAACACACTAATATGGTTCCCCTATTCAAAAAGGGAGAGAGGCAAAAAGTAGGAAACTGTAGACCAGTTAGCTTGACCCCTGTGTTGGGGAAGTTGCTGGAATCAATCATTAAGGAGGAGATGACTGAATATTTGGAAAGACAAAACTTAATCCACCATTGTCAGCATGGTTTTATGAAGGGTAAGTCATGCTTGACAAACTTGCTTGAGTTCTTTCAGGACTTAACCAGCAAGGTGGATAATGGGGAACCTGTGGATGTGGTATGTCTAGATTTCCAGAAGGCGTTTGACAAGGTGCCGCATAAAACATTGATCAGAAGGTGAGATCACAGGGAATTGGGGGTAGAGTGCTAGATTGGATTGGGGATCGGCTGACTGACATAAATGGGTCCTTCTCTGGTTGGAGAACTAGCCGGGTGCTGCAGGAGTCGGTCCTCGGACCTCAACAGTTTACCTATGTAACCTAAAAAAATGATCTGCAAGCAGGGACAGAGGGTAATATAGCAACATTTGTGGATGATACTAAAATAGGTGGAAAAGCCGGCAGCGAAGAGGAGATACAGATTTTACAGTTGGATATAGATAGGCTAGGGTATTGGGCCAAAATTTGGCAGATGGAGTTTAATGTGGATAAGTGTGAGGTTATCCATTTTGGCCAAAAAAATAGAAATGGAAGGCAGATTCAAAATGCGTCTGGGCAGAAGGATCTGGCTGTCTTTGTTCATGAATCACAGAAAGTCTGTATGCAGGTACAGCATGTAATTAAAAAGACAAATGGAATGTTAGCGTTCCTGGAATATAAAAGGAGAGAAGCATTGTTGCAATTGTATAGGGTGTTGGTGAGACCACATCTGGAGTATTGTGTCCAGTTTTGGTCTCCTTATTTGAGGAAGGATGTGGTGGCATTGGAGGCAGTACAGAGGAGGTTCAGCAGATTGATTCCGGGGATGAAGGGGTCGACGTGTGAGGAAAGATTGAATAGTTTGGGCTTTTACTTACTGGAGTTTAGAAGAGTGAGAGGGAGTCTGATCGAGTATATAAAATACCAAAAGGGATTGATAAAGTAAATATAGACCAAATATTCCCCCTTGTGGGGCAATCTAGAATGAGAGGCCACAGATATACCATGAGGGGCAGTAGATTTAGAGCTCAGATGAGGGGGGAACTACTTCTCGCAAAGGGTGGTGAATTTGTGGAAATCGATGCCTCATAGTGCGGTGGAGTATGAATCGTTAAATAGTTTCAAGAAGGAGATAGGTATATTTTTGATTTTAAAAATGGGTTAAAGGGATATGCAACAGGTGGGAGGTGGATTTCAAACCAGGAAGAGATCAGCCATGATCTGATTGAATTGCGGAGCAGGCGCAAGTGGCTGAATTGCTTATTTCTGCTCCTGCTTCCTCTGTTCCTATTGGTGTGGGGTTAGTGTATTATTCCCTGCAGTTATGTGGCTTTTGGTATCAGTCTCTGTATTGGTATATGGCCAAGCATGTGTCTCTGTGTTGATGCGGTCTATGTATCAGTCACATTATTGGTGTGGAGCCTGTGTATCAATCTCTGCACTAATTTGGGGTTTGTGTATCAGCCTGTGAATAGATCTGGGGTTTGTTTATCAGTCTCTGTATCGATATCTGGGTGGCACGATGGCACAATGGGGATGGCATGGTGGCACAGTGGTTAGCACTGCACTCGGGATCCAGGATTGATTCCAGCCTTGGGTGACTGTCTGTGTGGAGTTTGCACAGTCTCTGTACTGATGTGGTGTTTGTGAATCTGTCTCTGTGTTTATGTGGAGATGCCGGTGCTGGACTGGGATGGGCAACAGGAACTACTGGCATGAGACAATTCACACCTCGATCACCTGTGATTATCCCTCACTCCACTCATACTCTTTTTGGACCTGTAAAGATTTGTTCACCTGTAAAGACTCGCCTTCCAACCATTCTTCACATTCCAACCTGTAATTATCTTGCAATTGTCTGTCTGCCTATATATGCTGTGTTTGTGAACCTGCCTCCACTTCATCTGATGAAGGAACAGTGCCCCGAAAGCTTGTGATTTAAAATAAACCTGTTGGACTTTAACTTGGTGTTGTGAAACTTCTTACTGTCTCTGTGTTGATATTGGATTTGTGTATCAATCCCAGCATTGGTTGTGGGGTTTGTGTATCAGTGGGCTCTGTGTAACTCCTCTTATTGATGTGGGTTCTGTGTATCAGTGTCTGTTTTAGTGAGAGTTCTATGTATCAGTTTGTATATCCAATTTTGCATTAATGTGGGGTTTGTTTATCAGTCTCAGTAATAAAGTGGGGTTTGAATATCTGTCTGTTTACTAAAGTTAACTCTGCATATCTGTCTTCTCATAGATGTACACTCTGTGTATCAATGTCTGTATTTATGAAGGTTCTGTGTATCAGTTTATGTATTGATGTGGGGTGTGTCTATCAGTTTCTTTATCAATGTGGGGTTGATGTATCTGATTATATATTAATGTGGGGTTTGTGTATCAGTCTCAGCATTAATGTGGGATTTGTATATCTGTCTTTACATTGTTCTTGGGTTTGTTTATCTGTCACTGTGTTGATATGGGTTCTGTGTATCCTTTTCCTTATTCATGTGGGTTACGTGTAGCAGTCTCCGCATTGACGTTGAGTTTGTGTATCAGTCCCTGTTTTGATCGTAGGTCTGTCTATTAGCCTCTGTATTGATGTGCGCTTTGTGTATCAGTCTTTCTATAGATGTCGGGTGTGTGTCCTAGTCTCTGAATTGAAATGGGATTGTTTATGAGTTTCTTTGTCAATGAGGGGTCTATGCAGCAGTCTCTGTATTGACTTGGAGTCTTTTTTATAAGCCTCAGTATTGATGTGCGGTGTGTGTACCAGTCTCCATATTGTGGAGATGCCGGCATTGGACTGGGGTGAGCACAGTAAGAAGTCTTACAACACCAGGTTAAAGTCCAACAGGCTTGTCCTGTTGGACAAACCTGTTGGACTTTAACCCAGTCTCCATATTGATGAGGGACCTGTATCAGCGTCAGTTTCATGTGGGGTCTCTGTATCATTTTCTGTATTGATTTGCGTTCTGGGTTTCAGTCTCTGTATTGATGTGGTGTTTGTGTATCTGTCTCTACATTGGAGTGGGCTCTGTTTATCCTTCGCCTCATTCATGTGGGTTCTGTGCAACAGTAACTGTTTTGATGTTGGGTCTGTGTATCAGTGTCTATAGTGATGTGGGATTTGTGTTTCCATCTCCTTATTGAAGTTGGCATGTTGCTGTATATGTGGGATCTGTGTATCAGCCTCAGTATTGTTGTGAGATTTGTGTATCAATCTCTCCATTGATATTGGGTTTGTGCCTGCGTCTCTGGATTCATATGGGGATTGTTGATCAGTCTCTGTACTGATGTGGGGTCTTTGTATCTGTCTCTGTATTCATATGGGGTCACTGTATCCATTTCAGTACTGAGGAACTGTCTAGTATCAGTCGCTGTACTGATGTGGGATTTGTGTATCTCTCTCAATGTTGATTTGTTGTTTGTTTATCAGTCTCTGTGTTGATGTATGGTTTGTCTATCAGTCTCTGTACTTATGATGATGGGGGGCCTGTGCTTCACTCACAGTCTAGATGTCGGATGTGTGTATCAGTCTTTGTATTATTGTTTTTGTGTATCAGACTGTGTATAATTTGTGGATTGTGTATCAGTCTCTGTATTGATGTGAGTTTTGTGTATTAGCCTCTATATTGATGTGGGGTTTGTATATCAGTCTCTGTTTTGATATGGGTTGTGTGTATCATTCTCCGTATTCATGTCGGGTCTCTGCATCAGTCTCTGTACTGATGTGGGATTTGTGTTTCAGATTCTGTATTGATGTGGGATCTGTGTATATGTCTCTGTATTGATGTGGGGTTGTATCAGTCTCTGTACTTATGTGGGATCTGTGCATCTGTCTCCTTATTGATGTGGGATCTGTGTATCAGTCTCTGTATTGATGTGGGGTTTGTATATCAGTTCTGTAGTGATGCGTTTTTTTTAGTCTCTGTATTGATTTGTTGTTTCTTCATCAGTCTCTGTATTGATGTGTGATCTGTGCATTGGTCTCTATTGATGTGGGATTTGTTTATCAGTATCTGTTTGATGTGGGGTTTGTGTATAATTTTCAATATTCATTAAGGATCTCTGCATCAGTCTCTCTATTTATGTGAGATATGTGTATCAGTCTCTGTATTGATGTGGGTTTTGTATATCAGACTCTGTATTGATTTGGGGCTTGTGTATTAGTCTTTGTATTCATGTCAGTTTTGGGTATCAGTCTCTGTATTGATGTGGGGCTTGTATATCATCTCTGTATTGATGTGTGATTTGTGTATCAGTCTCTGTATTGATGTGTGATTTGTGTATCAGTCTCTGTATTGATGTGTGATTTGTGTATCAGTCTCTGTATTGATGTGGGGTTTGTGTATCCATTTCGATATTGATGTGGGTTTTGTATATACCAGACTCTGCATTGATTCGGGACTTGTGTATTAGTCTTTGTATTGATGCGGGTTTTGGGTATCAGTCCCTATATTGAACTGGGGTTTATATAGCAGTCTCTATATTGATGTGAGACTTGTGTATCAGTATCTGTATTGATGTGGGCTTTTGGTATCAGTCTCTGTATTGATGTGGGGTTTGTGTAGCAGTGTCTGTATTGATGTGGGGTTTGTGTAGCAGTCTCTATATTGATGTGGGGTTAGTGTAGCAGTGTCTGTATTGATGTGGGGTTTGTGTACCAATGTCTGTATTGATGTGGGGTTTGTGTATCAGTCTCTGTATTGATGTGGGGTTTGTGTAGCAGTGTCTGTATTGATATGGGGTTTGTGTAGCAGTGTCTGTATTGATGTGGAGTTTGTGTAGCAGTGTCTGTATTGATATGGGGTTTGTGTAGCAGTGTCTGTATTGACGTGGATTCTCTGCATCAGTCTCTAGAATGATGTATTCTGAGTATCATTCTCTGTATTGCTACAGGATTTTATATCCATCTCTTTATTGATGTGGGGTTTGTGTCTTAGATTTTGATTTATGAACTAATTCAAAATCATCTGCCATTTCTGCTGCCTGTCTAGTAGTTTTAACCCTTTGCTCGTCCACAAGAACTCTCACTTCTGTGGGAAGTGAATGTTTAAATTCTTCCAAAATGAGAAATGGAAATGCTCCCCTAAGAGTATCATGTGTTTGGTTGATTTCCAAGGCTGTTATCCACCTCTCAAAATTATTGTGGTTTAATTATTTCAAATTCTTTATATGTCAGACCTTGTTCTTTCCTTAGATATCAAAACCTCTGTCTGTAGGTTTCTGCCATTATTTCATAGGCACATAATGTAGTTATCCGCACCTCATCATAATCCCTAGATACCTCTTCTGATAGTGATGCAAACACTTCACTAGCTTTACCGACTAACTTTGTTTGACAATACCCACATAAGTTAGGTAATTTGGACATTCTGAATTCTCCCGCAGTGTACCCAAACAGGTGCCAGAATGTGGCGACTAGGGGATTTTCACAGTAATTTCATTGCAGTGTTAATGTAAGCCTACTTGTGACAATAATGATGATTATTATTATCATTGGCCAATTGAATTGTTCAGCTACTTTCTCAAATGAGATAAAAAGAGCTTCCACGTCTTTTTTGCCAAATCTCGGCACTGCTTGAATATATTTAAATATATTCCCACTAGGCTTTTGACCAGGAGGAATTTCTCCTTCCTCTAGAATTGCCTCAGCTTTGCCTTTAACTCCCACATTTTACGTTGATGTTCTCTTTGCAGTTCCAATTCTGAAGTTCAAATACTCTGTCTTTTTCCATTGCTTCTGCCATTGCCAATTTATCTTTTTCCTTATCTCTTTCTTCCATTGCCAATCCTTCCATTCCCACCTCAAGCTTCCCCCTTTCCATTTCTTTTTGAAAAACCCTCTCTCTCTTTTCTTTTCCTCTGTCGTAGCCACTCTCTCCTTTTTTTTGCATTTCCAATTTCTTCAGTTCTATTTTTTTCTGTTTACCTTTTTCCTGCATTTCTAATTCTTTCATTTGTAATTGAATTCTAGCTAATTCTAATGATTCAGGCCGTGTTTCCAACAACTTTACATGCTGAGCTATTGATTGTGTTATTTGCATCTTCCTTAACCGGTCAGGTAAAGTCAACTACAGCTTGACTGCAGCCAAACCCACCCTTGTTTTAGCCACCCTTTTGTCATGGGAGTGTCCCTTTAAGAAATGTCTTTGTCTTATCACATGGCTTCAGTGATGTCATTGTGTGGGTGAAGCTGGGCTGTGGCTCTGGGAGTTTATTTTGGTTTCGCTTTCACATTTGGCTGCAGTGGACTCAGACAGAGAACAGAAGTGTTTGGCCTGCTTCTCCACCTTCATTTTAAAAGCTGTTCCAGACTACTTGGTAACTCAAAAGAGATAATTGTTTTCTGGAAGGAATTCAAATCTGCTGTTTGAAAAGGGGAACAGAGTATCAATAACAGTCTTATATAAGTGAGAATGCCATGAGCTGGGCCACACCTTTGAAAAGGGGTTTCTGGTTTTACTTGGATTTTGTTATTGAATTGGAACAGTTAAGGGGGAATTCATTGAGGGTTATACATAGATTATGGTAGCTGTGTGGGGTCTTTATGTTTGTAGTTGATAAAAAGTCTTACTGTGTGTGGTTATACAAATGTTAACTAAATTCTTAGGAAAAAAGCTTGTTCTTTTTGACTAAAAGCACCCAAGAAGTCTGTTAAATAACACCTGAAAGGCAGGCTCTTCTGCTCAACCTAGCCAAATTCAAAAAAAGCTGTAGGTCAGATGGACTCCACAATATACTTTTGAGTTTTCTAAACCCTGGCCCATAACACTTTGTCAACCAGCCTGAGTGACCTCTTCCACACCCAGGAAAACCTTTGCAACAGAAAGAGCTATTTCCCAAGTCCATCCTTATTTAAACATCAGTTTAAAGCACCAGTTCACCCACACACTCATTGTCTTTAAGTTCAATAATCTCTAAACCAAACAAAGGATTATGCTTTTAGGTCCCGGACGAGCCCCTAGTTTAATTATGATCCCAGACCAGACACCAACATTGCTAGGATACCAGCGAGAAACCCAATATTTTGTTTAATGTGTAAGACAGTGAGAAAAGTATACCTCGCTCCAGGAGTGACTCCATACACAAATAGGGGTATGGTATTAAAACAAACTTTATTACTAACACAGTATTACAAACTTTAATATCACAATCACCAGTTAAACAATCCTTAAAGATACAAAGAAACAATAATTTCTAACTGCTATCTTTATTTCCACTCAAACAACACTCATCACAGGTCAAAATCCACTTTTAAATACAAAGAGCAGACCAGGAATATTTGCTCAATAGAGGTGTTTTTGATACCCTGCTTTGAGAAAGAGATATCCTTCAGGAACCAGCTTGCAGTTTCTTGCCTGTCTCAAACTACTGTTTAACCTGGAAGCCTTTGAGAAACTGCATCTGTCCTGTTCACAGGCACATCTTTAACTCTGTTTTCAGGAAGCTGAGCCTGTTCACAGATAGCTCAAAACACATTGTTATCAGAGTTGCTGCTTGCCTGTCCACATCCCAATCTCAAACTGAATTTCAAACTAAAAACGCAACAGCTGACTGCTTCAGCCCCTAACTCTTCCCATTAACAACATCATCTTACTAAGTTAAATACAATGGGCGGGATTCTCCATCGGCAGGTTCCTCTGCTTCACCCGCAGAGCACTCAAGCCCGTGGATTTCCTGACACCTCAAGGTGCTCACAATGGGAAACCCCTTTGGCCGGTTGCTGGGTCAGCGGATCCGGCGGGGGCGCTCTGCACCAGCAAACGGGTGCGGCGGGATGGAGAATTCTGCCCAATGTGTCTAATTATTTACTCCCCAGCGAACCCTCTTCATGTAAACAAAAGTCCATTTGCCCAACTTATATGATGCTTTAATTGTGCGTTTGAATCCAAAACACCTGCTGCCTTCAAAGCAGAATTTTAAAAAACATAACTGCAGCAGTCACACAGTAACCCAGGTTTTTACCCTTACTGCATCAAATACTATATATCTGAAATCCCTAAATTCATCACAATCTGTCAGTGCATTGATGTGGGATTGATGTATCAGTCTCTGTATTTATGTTGGCTCTGTCTATTCTGGAATTGTCATAGAATGTACAGTGCAGAAGGAGGCCATTTGGCCCATCGAGTCTGCACCGGCTCTTGGAAAGAGCACCCCACCGAAGGTCAACACCTCCACCCTATCCCCATAACCCAGTAACCCCACCCAACACTAAGGGCAATTTTGGATACTAAGGGCAATTTATCATGGCCAATCCGCCTAACCTGCACATCTCTGGTCTGTGGGAGGAAACCGGAGCACCCGGAGGAAACCCACGCACACACAGGGAGGATGTGCAGACTCCACACAGACAGTCCCTATTAGTCCCTGTGTTGATGTGAAGTGTGTGTATCAGTCTCTATATTGATGTGGGTTCTGTTTATCGGAATCTGTATTGATTTAGTGTTTATTTCTGTATTGAGGATGTGTTTGTGTATCAGTCTCTGTGTTGATATGGGGTCTGTGTATCAGTCTCTGTGTTGATATGGGGTCTGTGTATCAGTCTCTGTATTGATGTGGGGTCTGTGTATCAGTCTCTGTGTTGATGTGGGGTCTCTGTATCAGTCTCTGTGTTGATGTGGATTTGTTGTCACAGTCTCCTTTTGATGTGGTGCCTGTGTTTCAGTCTCTATATTGAATTGAGCTCTGTATATCAGTCTTTGTATTGATGTAGGGTTGGTGCATCAGTCTCTGTATTGCTGTGGGGTTTGAGTATCAACCTCTGCATTGATGTCGGGTTTGTGTATCAGTCTCTGTTTTGCTGGGGGGTTTGTGTATCAATCGCTGTATAATATGGCTTTGGCGCATATGTCTCTGTCTTGATACAGGGTTTCTGTTTCAGTCTTTGTATTGCTGTGGGGTTTGTGTCTCAGTTTCTTTATTGCTGTGGGGTTTGTGTATCTGTCGCTGTATTGATGTGTTTGTGTATCAGTATCTGTATTGATGTAGGGTTTGTGTATCAGTATCTGTATTGCTGTGGGGTGTGTGTATCTGTCGCTGTATTGATGTGGGGTTTGTGTATCTGTCGCTGTATTGATGTGGGGTGTGTGTATCTGTCGCTGTATTTATGTGGGGTGTGTGTATCTGTCGCTATATTGATGTGGGGTTTGTGTATCTGTCGCTATATTGATGTGGGGTGTGTGTATCTGTCGCTGTATTGATGTGGGGTGTGTGTATCTGTCGCTGTATTGATGTGGGGTTTGTGTATCTGTCGCTATATTGATGTGGGGTTTGTGTATCTGTCGCTATATTGATGTGGGGTTTGTGTATCTGTCGCTATATTGATGTGGGGTTTGTGTATCTGTCGCTGTATTGATGTGGGGTGTGTGTATCTGTCACTGTATTGATGTGGGGGGGTGTATCTGTCGCTGTATTGATGTGGGGTGTGTGTATCTGTCGCTGTATTGATGTGGGGAGGTGTATCTGTCGCTGTATTGATGTGGGGTGTGTGTATCTGTCGCTGTATTGATGTGGGGTGTGTGTATCTGTCGCTGTATTGATGTGGGGGGGGTGTATCTGTCGCTGTATTGATGTGGGGTGTGTGTATCTGTCGCTGTATTGATGTGGGGTGTGTGTATCTGTCGCTGTATTGATGTGGGGTTTGTGTATCTGTCGCTATATTGATGTGGGGTGTGTGTATCTGTCGCTGTATTGATGTGGGGGGGGTGTATCTGTCGCTGTATTGATGTGGGGTGTGTGTATCTGTCACTGTATTGATGTGGGGTGTGTGTATCTGTCGCTGTATTGATGTGGGGTGTGTGTATCTGTCGCTGTATTGATGTGGGGGGGTGTATCTGTCGCTGTATTGATGTGGGGTGTGTGTATCTGTCGCTGTATTGATGTGGGGGGGTGTATCTGTCGCTGTATTGATGTGGGGTGTGTGTATCTGTCGCTGTATTGATGTGGGGTGTGTGTATCTGTCGCTGTATTGATGTGGGGGGGGTGTATCTGTCGCTGTATTGATGTGGGGTGTGTGTATCTGTCACTGTATTGATGTGGGGTGTGTGTATCTGTCGCTGTATTGATGTGGGGTGTGTGTATCTGTCGCTGTATTGATGTGGGGGGGTGTATCTGTCGCTGTATTGATGTGGGGTGTGTGTATCTGTCGCTGTATTGATGTGGGGGGGTGTATCTGTCGCTGTATTGATGTGGGGTGTGTGTATCTGTCGCTGTATTGATGTGGGGTGTGTGTATCTGTCGCTGTATTGATGTGGGGGGGTGTATCTGTCGCTGTATTGATGTGGGGTGTGTGTATCTGTCGCTGTATTGATGTGGGGTGTGTGTATCTGTCGCTGTATTGATGTGGGGTGTGTGTATCTGTCGCTGTATTGATGTGGGGTGTGTGTATCTGTCACTGTATTGATGTGGGGGGGTGTATCAGTCGCTGTATTGATGTGGGGTGTGTGTATCTGTCGCTGTATTGATGTGGGGGGGGTGTATCTGTCGCTGTATTGATGTGGGGTGTGTGTATCTGTCGCTGTATTGATGTGGGGTGTGTGTATCTGTCGCTGTATTGATGTGGGGTGTGTGTATCTGTCGCTGTATTGATGTGGGGTGTGTGTATCTGTCGCTGTATTGATGTGGGGGGGTGTATCTGTCGCTGTATTGATGTGGGGTGTGTGTATCTGTCGCTGTATTGATGTGGGGTGTGTGTATCTGTCGCTGTATTGATGTGGGGTGTGTGTATCTGTCGCTGTATTGATGTGGGGGGGTGTATCTGTCGCTGTATTGATGTGGGGTGTGTGTATCTGTTGCTGTATTGATGTGGGGGGGGTGTATCTGTCGCTGTATTGATGTGGGGTGTGTGTATCTGTCGCTGTATTGATGTGGGGTGTGTGTATCTGTCGCTGTATTGATGTGGGGGGGGGTGTATCTGTCGCTGTATTGATGTGGGGTGTGTGTATCTGTCGCTGTATTGATGTGGCGTTGTGCATCATGTTCTGTACAGAAATGTGTTTAGTGTATCAGCCTCTGTATTGATTTTGAGTGTTCGGTACCTCTCTGTGCCGGCACAAACTGCGGGGGATACACCTGAGTGACGCTGAACAGCAACGGGTTGCTTCCTGCAGCATCAGGGGAACTTGGTGATGTTGGTACAATGTATCCCTCTCTCCATCTCTCTCTCTGCTTTTCTCTCTCTCTGTTTCTAGTTTCGGATGCTCTCCCAGCTCTGTGAAAACAAAATCTGTGCAGGTACGTCCCTCGCCCTCCCACCCAGCTCTTCATTCTCCTGCTCCCCATGCGCTCTCCAACTCTCACTAATTTACTGTTTGATTTCGGAGATAATGCATTTTTTACAAATCAAAGCGGATGCTCGGAAGGAGCCCTGTGGGGTGCCAGGGGGCGGGCTTGGGAGATGTGAAGGAGATTCCATTTCCTTGTTAGTTTTGACTCACAGTTAGTTACAGCTTTTCAAAGCAGCCTCATCTCCCCGAGTGATGTTATAACAAGTAGCTGAGGGACTTATTTGGTCTCTCTCTCTCTCTCACACACTGCCTCTCTGCCAATGTATAAACCTCGACCCGCAGCAAGGCTGGAGATGTTATGGTCTGCCTGTCACAGTCCACTGGCATTCTGAAGTTTAAGTGGATGAAAGAGGCGAATTTCTAATCGTCTTCCTCTTTTTTTCCCCGCGATGGTTTTAAACACACACACACACACACACACACACTTTTGTTGCTGCAACAATCGATAGCCTAAATTATTCAATGTCATTAATTATCGATTTAAGGAGCTCGCAGCGGGGATGTTTGTGGAGTTCAAACATTAGCAGCGTTTCAGATCGCTCTCATTGTTACATAACCTGGGGCTAAATTCCTCTTCTGTGTAACAGAACAGAAACCCTCGCTTGTTGGAGCAAACTCCCTCTGATCGATCACTGATCAATCAGCCTTGCTGGAACTAATAGTACATCCAGCCTCTTGATGCAGCAGGACCTACCCCATCGAACTTGAAATATTAAAAATACATCTCGGAGTAACTTGAGAGAGAGAAAGAGAGGCAGTGTCAGAGAAAGGGTTGGAGCTGCTTCGAGGAATTTGGGGCGGGGGCGGGGCAGTTGAGGGGTAGAGTTAGAAAAGTGCGAATTGGAGAGGGGAGAGAGAGAGGTGGAGAGTCAATGAGAGACAGAAAGAGTGGCAGAGACAGAGGGAAGGGCAAATGAGAAAGGGAAGAGAGAAGAGAGAGCGAGAGAGAGGGAAATGAGAGAGAGGGTATAGAGGGAGGACAGGGAGTGAGAGGGGAAATGAGGGAGAAGGTATAGAGAGAAGACAGAGAATGAGAGAGAGGATATAGAGAGAGGGAACAGAGAGAGGAAATAGAGAAAGGACAGAGAGTGAGAGAGAGGAAATAGAGAGAGGACAGAGAGTGAGAGAGAAGAAATAGAGAGAGTAAATAGAGAGAGGACAGAGAGAGAGAGAGGGAAATGAGAGAGAGTAAATAGAGAGAGGACATAGAATGAGAGAGAGGATATAGAGAGAGGGAACAGAGCGAGGAAATAGAGAAAGGACAGAGAGTGAGAGAGAGGAAATAGAGAGAGGACAGAGAGTGAGAGAGGAAATAGAGAGAGGACAGAGAGTGAGAGAGAGGGAAATAGAGACAGGGAATAGAGAGAGGACAGAGAGGGAAATAGAGGGAGGGAATACAGAGAGGACAGAGACTGAGAGAGAGGAAACAGAGAGAGGGAATAGAGGACAGAGAGTGAGAGAGAGGGAAATGAGAGACAGGAAATATAGAGGGGGAAAAGAGAGAGGACAGAGAGTGAGAGAGAGGGAAATGAGAGAGAGGAAATAGAGAGAGGAAATAGAGAGAGGACAGAGAGTGAGAGAGAGGAAATAGAGAGAGGACAGGGAGTGAGAGCGGGGAAATGAGAGAGAGGGAATAGAGAGAGAGTGAATAGAGAGAGGACAGAGAATGCGAGAGAGGGAATAGAGAAAAGACAGAGAGTGAGAGAGAGGAAATAGAGAGAGGACAGGGAGTGAGAGAGGGGAAATAGAGAGAGGACAGAGAATGAGAGAGGGGGAATAGAGAGAGAGGGAACAGAGAGAGGACAGAGAGTGAGAAAGAGGAAATAGAGAGAGGAAATAAAGAGAGGAAATAGAGAGAGGACAGAGAGTGAGAGAGAGGAAATAGAGAGAGGACATGGAGTGAGAGAGGGAATAGAGAGAGAGGGAACAGAGAGTGAGAGAGAGGAAATAGAGAGAGGAAATAGAGAGAGGACAGAAAACGAGAGAGAGGGAATAGAGAGAGGACAGAGAGTGAGAGAGAGGAAATAGGGAGAGGAAAGAGAGAGAGGAAAGAGAGAGAGGGAATAGAGAGAGGAAATAGAGAGAGGACAGGAAGTGAGAGAGGGGAAATAGAGAGAGAGGAAATAGAGGACAGAGAGTGAGAGAGGGGAAGTGAGAGAGCGGGAATAGAGAGAGGACAGAGAGTGAGAGAGAGGAAATAGGGAGAGGAAAGAGAGAGAGGGAATAGAGAGAGAACAGGGAGTGAGAGAGGGGAAATAGAGAGAGAGGACAGAGAATGAGAGAGAGGGAATAGAGAGAGGACAGAGAGTGAGAGAGAAGAAATAGGGAGAGGAAAGAGAGAGAGGAAAGAGAGAGAGGGAATAGAGAGAGGGAATAGAGAGAGGACAGAGAGTGAGAGAGAGGTTATAGAGAGAGGAAATAGAGAGAGGGAATAGAGAGAGGACAGAGAGTGAGAGAGGGGAAGTGAGAGAGCGGGAATAGAGAGAGGACAGAGAGTGAGAGAGAGGTTATAGAGAGAGGAAATAGAGAGAGGGAATAGAGAGAGGACAGAGAGTGAGAGAGGGGAAGTGAGAGAGCGGGAATAGAGAGAGGGCAGAGAGTGAGAGAGAGAGGAAATAGAGAGAGGAAATAGAGAGAGGGAATAGAGAGAGGACAGAGAGTGAGAGAGGGGAAATGAGAGAGGGGGAATAGAGAGAGGACAGAGAGTGAGAGAGTGGAAATAGAGGGAGAGGAAATAGAGAGAGGGAATAGAGAGAGGACAGAGAGTGAGAGAGAGGAAATAGAGAGAGGAAAGAGAGAGAGGGAATAGGGAGAGGACAGGGAGTGAGAGAGGGGATATAGAGAGAGGAAATAGAGAGAGGACAGAGAGTGAGAGAGGGGAAATAGGGAGAGGAAATAGCGAGAGGAAATAGAGAGAGAACAGAGAGTGAGAGAGGGAAAATGAGAGAGAGGGAATAGAGAGGGGACAGAGATTGAGAAAGGCGAAATGGGAGACAGGAAATAGAGAGAGGACAGAGAGTGAGAAATGAAATGAAATGAGAGGGGAAATAAGAGAGAGGAAATAGAGAGAGGACAGAGACCGAGAGAGGGGAACTGAGAGAGAGGAAATAGAGAGGGGACAGGAAATGAGAAAGGGGAAATGGGAGAGAGGAAATAGAGAGAGGACAGAGAGTGAGAGAAGGGAAATGAGAGAGAGGAAATAGAGAGAGGAAATAGAGAGAGGCCAGAAAGCGAGAGAGGGGAACTGAGAAAGAGGAAATAGAGAGAGGACCGAGAGCGAGAGAGGGGAAATGAGAGAGAGGAAATAGAGAGAGGAAATAGAGTGAGGACAGAGAATGACAGAGGGGAAATAGGGAGAGGACAGAGAGCGAGACAGGAGAGTGAGACAGAAAGAGATACAAAGAGAGAGGGGGAGAGAAATAGACAGCAAGAGATGGGTAAAATGAGAGAGGAGAGGGAGAAGGATAGAGAATGAGAGAGGGGGAATGAGAGAGAGGATATAAAGCGAGGGGGAGTGGGACAAAGAGAGAAGTACATAGATAGAGATAAGTAGATCTTGAAAAAGAGATGAGAGAGGTAGATGGAGGTAGGCAGCGAGAAAGGAAAGTGAGAGTGAGAAAGGAATAGAGAGAGAGGGATAGTGATAAAGAGAACTAAAGATAGTTATATAGATAGATAAATGGATGGATGTGAAATGAAGAGAGAGATGTAGATAGAAAGAGAGGGAGTGAGACAGAGAGAGAAGTACATGGAGAGAGAGGCAGAGAGGGGGATTGAGAGAAGGAGAGGTACATAGATATAGGGAAAAGGAGAGTCAATGAGAGAGAGAGGAGGGAATTGAGACAACGATAGAGGGAGGTGACAAAGGTACATAGATCGGTGCAGTCAGAGAAATAGTGAGGGAAATAAGTCGATTAACAGGCAGGTAGAGAGGGACGGAGAGTTAAACAGAGGGAGAGAGTGACTGTGATGAACAGATAGATAGACAGAGGTAAAGTGAAAGAGACAGAGACATGGACGGAGAGGTATATGGGTGATAGAGAAATAGAGAGGCAGAGACATTGATAGGTTCCTGGATTGATAGGTAGATAGAGGCACACTCTGTGTGAGAGGGAGAGAAGTAATTCAAGGGGGGATGACAGAGATACATAGACTGATGGATGGGCAGAAAGGGAGAACATGGGACAGAGAGGGGCAGAAACGGTGACACCGTGAGAAAGAGGCAGAGGTAGAGAATGAGAAGGAAGGTCAGATAAATGGAAGCAGGACAAGTGGCAGTCAATGTGTGCAGAGCAAGCTCCCACAAACAGCAACGGCCTACATTGTTCTAAAGATGCTGGCTGAGGGGTAAATATTAGCCAGGACACTGGGCCAAACTGCAACAAACCCACACTGGTCTTTCTGAGAGAGTGACACTGAAACATTCCAATGCATTAAAAAGACAAATGCAGGGACACTTCAACACAGTGATGGAACGGATAAGCGTAACATAAGAACATAAGAACTAGGAGCAGGAGTAGGCCACCTGGCCCCTCGAGCCTGCTCCACCATTCAATGAGATCATGGCTGATCTTTTGTGGACTCAGCTCCACTTTCCGGCCCGAACACCATAACCCTTAATCCCTTTATGCTTCAAAAAACTATCTATCTTTATCTTAAAAACATTTAATGAATGAGCCTCTACTGCTTCACTAGGCAAGGAATTCCATAGATTCACAACCCTTTGGGTGAAGACGTTCCTCCTAAACTCAGTCCTAAATCTATTTCCCCTTATTTTGAGGCTATGCCCCCTAGTTCTGCTTTCACCCCCCCCCAGTGGAAACAACCTGCCCGCATCTATCCTATCTATTCCCTTCATAATCTTATATATTTCTATAAGATCCCCCCTCATCCTTCTAAATTCCAACGAGTACAGTCCCAGTCTACTCAACCTCTCCTCGTAATCCAACCCCTTCAATTCTGGGATTAGCCTAGTGAATCTCCTCTGCACACCCTCCAGTGCCAGTACGTCCTTTCTCAAGTAAGGAGACCAAAACTGAACACAATACTCCAGGTGTGGCCTCACTAACACCTTATACAATTGCAGCAGAACCTCCCTAGTCTTAAACTCCATCCCTCTAGCAATGAAGGACAAAATTCCATTTGCCTTCTTAATCACCCGTTGCACCTGAAAACCAACTTTTTGCGACTCATGCACTAGCACACCCAGGTCTCTCTGCACAGCAGCATGTTTTAATATTTTATCATTTAAATAATAATCCTTTTTGCTGTTATTCCTACCAAAATGGATAACCTCACATTTGTCAACATTGTATTCCATCTGCCAGACCCTAGCCCATTCACTTAGCCTATCCAAATCCCTCTGCAGACTTCCAGTATCCTCTGCACTTTTTGCTTTACCACTTATCTTAGTGTCGTCTGCAAACTTGGACACATTGCCCTTGGTCCCCAACTCCAAATCATCTATGTAAATTGTGAACAGTTGTGGGCCCAACACTGATCCCTGAGGGACACCACTAGCTACTGATTGCCAACCAGAGAAACACCCATTAATCCCCACTCTTTGCTTTCTATTAATTAACCAATCCTCTATCCATGCTACTACTTTCCCCTTAATGCCATGCATCTTTATCTTATGCAACAACCTTTTGTGTGGCACCTTGTCAAAGGCTTTCTGGAAATCCAGATATACCACATCCATTGGCTCCCCGTTATCTACCGCACTGTTAATGTCCTCAATAAATTCCACTAAATTAGTTAGGCACGACCTGCCCTTTATGAACCCATGCTGCGTCTGTCCAATGGGACAATTTCCATCCAGATGCCTCGCTATTTCTTCCTTGATGATAGATTCCAGCATCTTCCCTGCTACCGAAGTTAAGCTCACTGGCCTATAATTACCCGCTTTCTGCCTACCTCCTTTTTTAAACAGTGGTGTCACGTTTGCTAATTTCCAATCCGCCGGGACCACCCCAGAGTCTAATTAATTTTGGTAAATTATCACTAGTGCATTTGCAATTTCCCTAGCCATCTCTTTTAGCACTCTGGGATGCATTCCATCAGGTCCAGGAGACTTGTCTACCTTTAGCCCCATTAGCTTGCCCATCACTACCTCCTTGGTGATATCAATCCTCTCAAGGTCCTCACCTGTCATAGCCTCATTTCCATCAGTCACTGGCATGTTATTTGTGTCTTCCACTGTGAAGACCGACCCAAAAAACCTGTTCAGTTCCTCAGCCATTTCCTCATCTCCCATTACTAAATCTCCCTTCTCATCCTCTAAAGGACCAATATTTACCTTAGCCACTCTTTTTTGTTTTATATATTTGTAGAAACTTTTACTGCCTGTTTTTATATTCTGAGCAAGTTTACTCTCATAATCTATCTTACTCTTCTTTATAGCTTTTTTAGTAGCTTTCTGTTGCCCCCTAAAGATTTCCCAGTCCTCTAGTCTCCCACTGATCTTTGCTACATTTGCTACACTGATCTGAACAACACTGCTGTCAAATCAGAAACCAGCACATCCAGATTTAAGAAAAACTTGGACCAAAAACAAATGTTTAAACCACATTTGGGAGATTGCACAGAGCGGGGAATCTGCATCCCCATCAAACACTCCCAGGACAGGTACAGCATGGGGATAGGTACAGAGTAAAGCTCCCTCTACACTGTCCCCATTAAACACTCCCAGGACAGGGACAGCATGGGGATAGATACAGAGTAAAGCTCCCTCTACACTGTCCCCATTAATCCCAGGCACAGTGTTAGACTCAAAGTAAAGCCCCCTCTCCCCTGTCCCCATCAAACACTCCCAGGACAGGTACAGCACAGTGTTAGACTCAAAGTAAAGCCCCCTCTCCCCTGTCCCCATCAAACACTCCCAGGACAGGTACTGCACGGGGTTAGATACAGAGTAAAGCTCCCTCTACATTGTCCCCATCAAATACTCCCAGGACAGGTACAGCACGGGGTTAGATACAGAGTAAAGCTCCCTCTCCCCTGTCACCATCAAACACTCCCAGGACAGGTACAGCACGGGATTAGATACAGAGTAAAGCTCCCTCTACACTGTCCCCATTAAACACTCCCAGGACAGGTACAGCACGGGGTTAGATACAGAGTAAAGCTCCCTCTACACTGTCCCCATTAAACACTCCCAGGACAGGGACAGCACGGGATTAGATACAGAGTAAAGCTCCCTCTACACTGTCCCCATTAAACACTCCCAGGACAGGTACAGCACGGGGTTAGATACAGAGTAAAGCCCCTTCTCCCCTGTCCCCATCAAACACTCCCAGGACAGGTACAGCACGGGATTAGATACAGAGTAAAGCTCCCTCTACACTGTCCCCATTAAACACTCCCAGGACAGGGACAGCACGGGGTTAGATACAGAGTAAAGATCCCTCCACACTGTCCCCAGCAAACACTCCCAGGACAGGTACAGCACGGGGTTAGATACAGTGTAAAGCTCCCTCCACACCGTCCCCAGCAAACACTCCCAGGATGGGTAAGGAACATGGTTTGATGGGAACCGTTTCTCGTTGTCTACTCTGTCCAGGTACCTCATATCATTGCTGCCCGTCCTACAGAGCGATCCAGCTTCTCCGGCAGCAACCCCCCCCACACCCGCCCACCACCCTACGTCTCCTTCCCCATCCCACTGCAAATATTCTCCCCTTGTCCTATGTACCCAGTGTGCCTTCCAAAGATATCGCTGAATAGCCTTTCTGTCTGGATGTTGAACTTGTGTAAGACGTTTTTGAGGCCTCATCTGGGGCACTCTGTCGAGTTCTGTGCGCCACACTTCAGGAAGGATGGGAATTGGAGACAGGACAAGGACATTCACAAGACTGATTCCCGGGATGAGGAACCGTAGCTACGAGGATAGATTGGAGAGGTCGGAACTGTTTTCTTTGGGGAATAGACGGCTGAAAGGAGGCTGGATAGAGGTACCAAAATCCTGAGGGATATGGACAGGGTAAATAGTGAGAAACGGTTCCCACTCAAGAGAACAGCAAGAACGAGAGGTACAAATTCAAAGTAATGGGCAAACGGAGTAGAAGTGACGTGAGGAAAAATGTTTTCACCCAGAGGGTAGTTGGAGTCTGGAACGAACTTCGTCAGAGGGTGGAGGAGGCGAATGCCCAAATGAGTATGACTATGGGTAACTAAATTCGACTGAAGACCGGGAGAGCCCTGGCTGAAGAGTTGCATGTGGCGTAGCATCAATTATAAAAATGGTACAGGGGAAATGGTCATCCTTTACTGGAAAGCTGTAAATGGAGCAGTTGATGAGCTTCATTCAGGGCGGATTTCAATAACAGTGTAAGGAAATGCAGAATGACTGGCCAAAGGGGATTGACGGGGCAGTGGCACATCTGCGCTGGACCTTGGAACGGGTAGAGAAGAGCCTCGACGTGCACAGGACGATGATCCAGGATGTGGAGAAGATGGTGTCTGACCAGAATGATTGAATTGTTTTGTTGGAGGAGGAGATGGCGATCCTGGGGGACGTGTGCAAGATGCTGCGAGGAAAGATGGAGGTCCAGGAAAACAGATCCAGCGGCAAAATCTGTGGATTGTGGGCCTCCCGGAGGGAGTGGAGGGAATGTGTGCAACGGGCTATGTTGCAAGGATACTGGCCAGGCTGCTGGAGAAGGTGTTGGACAAGGCCCCAGAGGTCCGAGGCAGGGGCCATGAGCATGGGAGCTGCCATGGGGGGGGGGGGGGGGGTGACTGTGTGTACGCACAAGTTCCAGGACAAAGAAAGCATTCTGGGGTGGGCCACGGCATGGCGAGACTGCGAGTGGGAAGGAAACTGAATCCGGATCTACCAGGACATTGAAGTGGAGCTGGCCCCGAGACAGGCTGGGGTTCAACAAGGCCAAGGCAGTGCTGTCTCGGCGCCACATTCGGTTTGGGGTGCTGTACCCGGCCAGACTATGGGTAACTTTCGATGGCTGGGAATATTACTTTGGGACACTGGGGAAGGCGAGTGACATTCTCAAGGAATATAAACTGGGGGAGGGATGAAGGGAGATCATGGGTGGAGGTGTCAGCTCTGAAAACGTTTGTTACCTCTTTCTGTTTGCTGACTGGGAACAGGGCGGTGGTTGCACTGCCCCCCCCCCCCCCCTCCCCCCTTAGTGGATTTTGGAGTTTTTTTGTATCTTTTGCACTCTTTGTATTTTTTAAATTGTTGATACATTTTGTATTGCTTGTGATTTGGTATTTTTGGAGTCACGTTTAATTGCTGCTTGTTTCAGAGGGGGGTCCAATTCAGAGTGGCAATGGGGAGTGCAGAGCCTAAGGGTGATGATGGTGAACTCTAGGGGGAGGGAGGCGGAAGCCTCTGGTGAGAATCATGACATGGAATGTCCACGGGCTAAATGGGCCGGCTAAACGGTCCTGGGTGTTCGTGCACTCAAAGATCGGAAGTGATTCTCTTGCAGGAGACGCATCTCCGACTGAAAGATCAGGTGAAGTTGAGGAAGGTGTGTAAATGAGCATATGTAAATGAGTGTGTGTAAATGCATTTGTGTGTGTATAAATGTGTGTGTATAAATATATGTGTATTAATGTGTGTTTGTAAATGTGTGTGTTTATAAGTGTGTGCTTCTAAATGTCTGTGTGTAAATGTATATGTGTGTAAATATACTGATGTGTAAATGTGTGTATTTGTAAATGTTTGTGTTTGTAAATATGTATGTAAATGTATGAGTTTGCAAAAGTGTGTGTAAATGTGTGTGAACATATTTGTGTGCGTATCTAAATATGCCTGTGTGTATGTACATGTTTGTATGTGTCTAAATGTGTGTGTGAACATGTTTGTGTGTGTAAATGTGTGCGTGAACATATTTGTGTGTGATTTTAAATGTGTGTGTGAACATGTGTTTGTGTAAATGTGTGTGTGTGAATGTGTGTGTGAATGTGTGTGTGAACATATTTGTGTGTGATTTTAAATGTGTGTGTGTGAACATGTGTGTGTGTAAATGTGTGTGTGTGAATGTGTATGTAAACATGTGTGTGTAAATGTGTGTGTGAATGTGTGTGTGAACATATTTGTGTGTGTGTAGATGTGTGTGTGAACATGTTTGTGTGTGATTTTAAATGTGTGAACATGTGTGTGTGTGAACATATTTGTGTGTGTGTAAATGTGTGTGAAGATATTTGTGTGTGTAAATGTGTACCTGTGAATACGTTTTCATGTATGTGTGTAAATGTGTGTGTGAACATACTTGTGTGTGTGTCTAAATATGCCTGTGTGTATGTACATGTTTGTATGTGTCTAAATGTGTGTGTGAACATGTTTGTGTGTATAAATTGTGCGTGAACATATTTGCGTGTGATTTTAAATGTGTGTATGAACATGTGTGTGTGTAAATGTGTGTGTGAACATATTTGTGTGTGCAAAATGTGTGTGTAGATATGTGTGTGAACATGTTTGTGTGTGATTTTAAATGTGTGTGAACATGTGTGAACATGTGTGTGTGTGTGTGTGTAAATGTGTGTGAAGATATTTGTGTGTGTAAATGTGTGCCTGTGAACACGTTTTCATGTATGTGTCGAAATGTGTGTGTGTCTAAATGTGTCTGTGTGAATATGTTTGTGTGTGTGTGTCTAAATGTGTGTATGTGTGTCTAAATGTGTGTGTGTATTTGTGTAAATGTGCATTTGTGTAAATGTGTGTTTGTCTGTGTGTCTGTGCATGTGTGTGGCAGGTGGTAGACATGCTGAAGGCTATTGACTAGTGATCTTGACATAGACCTTGTGCCAATGCAGTGTTGATTTATCACTGGGGAGGAAGTCAGTTCAGATCTTTCATAATGATGTGATGATAATTAAACCTGTAAGGTCAGTTACGCCGATGAACTACTTAATGTCAGTGTTAATAGATTTTGCTTTGATTGATCCCTTACACCAGCACACACTTCCAAACTGTCACACCAGGAACGTAGGCGGAACCCATGGCTCGTCATTCTCACGATAACACAGTGCTTTGTTTTAACAACACTCTGTTACATGGGAGAATGAGACAAGCTCCGGTGAAATAAGTGGGGAGATTATAAAGGTTATCGAATCAAAGATAAGCTTGAAGAGTTAGAGGGAACATATATAATAAGGGTGATAAGGGTCCTGATAGTGGTGTTTGGAAGCTAAGGACAAGGGAGTCAAGGGCCAAGGGGCAGGGGTGGGGGAGGGACTGTGAATGGCCTACTCCTACTCTTATGTCTGATGTTCTTACAGCCTTGTGACAGAATAGTCATCCGCCCTAGTCTTTGAGAATATTGTGGTCAGTTTAAGAAGACGTCACATGCCCTTGACTGCCTGCTGCGGGCCCAAAGTGGGTTCAACCAAATTCGCACTCGTATCCAGCATTAGGGAAGGGTCCGTCCTTCGACATTTAAATGAGGCTGTGATGGGGTCACCAAGAGGCCAATTGTGCCACACAAGTGCCAGGAAATGACCATCTCCAACCATCACCACTTGACATTCAATGGCATTACCATCCCTGAATGCCCATTATCAACATCCTGGGGGTTACCATTGACCAGAAACTAAATTGGACTAGCCACATAAATACTAAGGCTACAAGAACAGGTCACAGGATTGGAATCCCGCAGCGACTATGTCACCTCCTGTCTCCCCAAAGCCTGTCCACCATCTACAAAGCACATGTCAGGAGCGTAAAGGAATACTCCTCACTCACCTGGGTGAGTGCAGCTTCAACAACACTCAAGAAGCTCGACTCCATCGAGGACAAAGCAACACTACTTGCTCCACTTCAGGAACTGACCAAGGTTCCTTCGGCAGCGCCTTCCAAACCCACAACCTCTACCATCTAGGACAAGAGCAGCAGATACCTGGGAACACCCCTCCTGGAGCTCCCCCACAATCACTCATCACTCCCACCTTGGAAATATATTGGCCGTTCCTTCACTGTCACTGGGTCAAAAGCCTGAAATTCCCTCCCTAACAGCACAGTGGATGTACCTACACCACGAGGATTGCAATGGTTAAAGAAGGCAGCTCACGATCACCTTCTCATGGGGCAATTAGGGATGGGCAATAAATGCTGGTTCCAGCCAGCACAGCTCACATCCCATGATAGAACAAGTCAAATTCCCTGTTGCCCAGTGTTGAATACCTGCACAAGTTACTCGGAAGCTGTGGGTGAAGCAAGGGAAACCCAATAAGAGGAAGGCCGAGTGCCATGTTTCAGACAGTTTCTCCAGTCCACTCCTCCTCCAGCCTCCCTCGTCAATGTCAGACGAGTAACACACGGCCAACGCTTGGTATGGCAAATTGCATTCAATGGCAGATTTCAGCCCAAACCCTTCAGGTCAATGTCCACACGAGCCTCCTCCTGCCAGCCCCCTCCCCCTTCCTCTCACTCCCATCACCATATCCTTCTATTCCTTTCTCCCTCATCTGTTTAATTGGCCTTCCTGTAAATGTATCCATATCCCGAACTAAAGACTCGCTGGCGCAAATCCCCTTTTCAGTTTCTTGCGAAATTTAGCGGCCATTATGGAATTTGCGGCCGCGGCTAATGGGGTTGCTAAATAACGGTCATTAACTTTGTTTCTCTCTGCACAGATGCCGCCAAACCTACTGAGTTTTCCCAAATTTTCTCTTTTTTTATCTCCACCAACTGCAGTATTTTGCTTTTATTGAACATATGCCTTTTGTTTGCAGGGGACCCTGTGTATGAACGTGCGCCACCTTGAGCACGTATAAATGAGCCATATCACGGGCCCAACTGATGATCTTAAACTGACTGTTCGTGTCGGTCTACTGTGGAAAATTTCAGAATGGTTACAGCACGGAAGGAGGCCACTCGGCCAGCTGTGCCTGTGCTAGCTCCCCGGATCAGCAATGCCTCCCCACCGCCGTGCCCTTCCCCCAGCTTCTCCCCATAACCCTGTACATTCTTCCATAACAGTTCATAATCCAATTCCCGCTTGAATACCATTCAGCCCTTCAAGCTACTGCCCAGGGACAGAATGAGGCCATTCAGCCCTGAAACTGAATGTTCTGGGGCAGGAGGACACCATTCAGCCCTTCAAACTGAATCTTTCAGCATGGGAGGAGGCCATTCAGCCCTCTGAAATAGCTGCCCAGGGACAGCAAGATGCCATTCAACCTTTTGAACTGAATGTCCCGCGACAGGAGGAGACCATTCAGCCCCCTCGTGCCCATTAAGCAGGAACAGGAGGAGACCATTCAGCCCCTCTCAAATCTGTTACACAGGAACAGGTGGAGGTCCATTCAGCCCCTCTCAAGTCTGTTACACGGGCAGGAGAAAGCCTCTCACCCCCTCTTCAGTCTGTTACACAGGAACAGGAGGAGGCCATTCAGCCCCTCTTCAGTCTGTTACACAGGAACAGGAGGAGGCCATTCAGCCCCTCTTCAGTCTGTTACACAGGAACAGGAGGAGGCCATTCAGCCCCTCTTCAGTCTGTTACACAGGAACAGGAGGAGGCCATTCAGCCCCTCTCAAATCTGTTACACAGGAACAGGTGGAGGCCATTCAGCCCCTCTTCAGTCTGTTACACAGGAACAGGAGGAGGCCATTCAGCCCCTCTTCAGTCTGTTACACAGGAACAGGAGGAGGCCATTCAGCCCCTCTCAAATCTGTTACACAGGAACAGGTGGAGGCCATTCAGCCCCTCTTCAGTCTGTTACACAGGAACAGGAGGAGGCCATTCAGCCCTTACTTATGATCCTACCCGGCGGGACCTCAGAGGTCTGGCTGCGGGGGCCGTCCTGGTGGGGGGGGGGGGCAGGGGAATCGAACTCTGGGGGAGGGCCTCCAAGGTGGCCAGGCCCGCGATCGGGGCCTATCGATTGGCCGGCGGGCTAATTCCAGGGGGGGGGCCTATGTTCCTCCACGCCGGGCCCCTGTAGGGCTCCGCATTAAGCCCGGGGGCCGGCGCAGAGATGGCAACTCACGGACCCGCACCGGCTGTGGCGCGCATGAGCGGACCCACGACGGCCGTGGCGCGCCGGCTTTCGAGTGCCGGAGCAGCGGACAGCTCACCGGCGCTGTCCTAGCCCCCGAGGAAGGGGCGGATCCTGGGCCTGGAGGCACGTTGACGCCGGAGCCGCTCCTGCCACTTTTGACGCCAGCGTCAGAACCTGGCCGTGGGATCGGAGAATCCCGGCCCCTATTCTTTATTTTTTACACTTTGAGGGTGTAGTGATTGTTGTAGTGTTGGAGACGTATCAGAATTGATGGTTTGCATGTCCCTCTGACTAACTGTGCCACAATCTAATTCTCCGCGGAATTCTCCCTCTCTCTCAGTCTCAGAATGAGAATTTTACATTATTTCGCTATTTCTCTCCAATCAGACAGAGCAATTGTCCACAAACCCCTCGTTATAATAAACCATTACAAATTGGGGGAAAAAACTTGGATAAACTTTCTTTCTCGTGCGGGTATTCCTACGACCTCACAGTGCCCCACACACAAGGATAGCCAATCTGACAAATTTAGCCAAGGGTATTGCACTCAATACAGACAGGCAGGTTCGAAACAAAGTGTGTAATTATGCAAACATGGATTGATCTATAAATATCAAAGTTTGAATACACAGAGATGAGTTGATAATCCAGAACACTACCCTTATTCACAAGACTGAGGGTCACTACTGAGCGAGCACTGCACTATCACAGGGTCAGTACTGAGGGTCGTTGAACTGTCAGAGGGTCAGCACTGAGGGAGTGCTGCGCTGTCAGAGGGTCAGTACTGAGGGAGTGCTACACTGTCAGAGGGACAGTGCTGAGGGAGTGCTGCACTGTCAGAGGGCCAGTATTGAGGGAGCATAGAACTGTCAGAGGGTCAGTACTGAGGGACTGCTGCATTGTTGGAGGGTCAGTACTGAGGGAGTGCTGCTCTGTCAGAGGGTCGGTATTGAGGGAGTGCTGCACTGTCAGAGGGTCAGTACTGAGGGAGCGCTGCACTGTCAGAGGGTCAGTACTGAGGGAGTGCTGCGCTGTCAGAGAGTCAGTACTGAGGGAGCGCTGCACTGTCAGAGGACCAGTATTGAGGGAGCATAGAACTGTCAGAGGGTCAGTACTGAGGGAGCGCTGCACTGTCAGAGGGTCAGTGCTGAGGGAGTGCTGCGTTGTCAGAGGGTCACTGCTGAGGGAGCGCTGCACTGTAAGAGGGTCAGTACTGAGGGAGTGCTTCACTGTCAGAGGGTGAGTACTGAGGGAGCGCTGCACTGTGAGAGGGTCAGTACTGAGGGAGTGATTCACTGTCAGAGGGTCAGTTCTGAGGGTGCGTTGCACTATCAGGGGGTCAGTATGGCGAGAATGCTGCACTGTCAGAGGGTCACTACGGCGGGAATGCTGCACTGTCAGAGGGTCAGTATTGAGGGAGCGCTGCACTGTCAGAGGGTCAGCACTGAGGGAGTGCTGCACTGTCAGAGGGTCAGTATTGAAGGTGCACTGCAGTGTCAGAGGGTCAGTCCTGAGGGAGTACTGAACTGTGAGAGGGTCAGTGCTGAGGGAGTGCTTCACTGTCAGAGGGTCAGTGCTGAGGGACTGCTGCACTGTCATAGGGTCAGTACTGAGGGAGCGCTGCACTGTGAGAGGGTCAGTACTGAGGGAGTGCTTCACTGTCAGAGGGTCAGTACTGAGGGACTGCTGCACTGGTGGGGGGTCAGCACTGAGGTAGTGCTGCACTGTCAGAGTGTCAGTACTGAGTGAGAGCTGCACTGTCAGAGGGTTAGTACTGAGGGAGCGCTGCACTGTCAGAGGGTCAGTACTGAGGAAGTGCTGCACTGTCAGAGGGTCAGTGCTGAGGGAGTGCTGCGTTGTCAGAGGGTCACTGCTGAGGGAGCGCTGCACTGTCAGAGGGTCAGTAATGAGGGAGTGCTGCACTGTCAGAGAGTCAGTACTGAGGGAGCGCTGCACTGTCAGAGGGTCAGGACTGAGGGAGCGCTGCACTGTCAGAGGGTCAGTACTGAGGGAGTGCCGCACTGTCAGAGGGTCAGAACTGAGGGAGCGCTGCACTGTCAGAGGGTCAGTACTGAGGGAGTGTTGCACTGTCAGAAGGTCAGTACTGAGGGAGTGCAGCACTGTCAGAGGGTCAGTACTGAGGGAGCGCTGCACTGTCAGAGGGTCAGCACTGGGGGAGTGCTGCACTGTCAGAGGGTCAGTATTGAAGGTGCACTGCAGTGTCAGAGGGTCAGTCCTGAGGGAGTACTGAACTGTGAGAGGGTCAGTGCAGAGGGAGTGCTTCACTGTCAGAGGGTCAGTACTGAGGGACTGCTGCACTGGTGGGGGGTCAGCACTGAGGTAGTGCTGCACTGTCAGAGTGTCAGTACTGAGTGAGAGCTGCACTGTCAGAGTGTCAGTACTGAGGGAGTGCTGCACTGTCAGAGGGTTAGTACTGAGGGAGCGCTGCACTGTCAGAGGGTCAGTACTGAGGAAGTGCTGCACTGTCAGAGGGTCAGTACTGAGGGAATGCTGCACTGTCAGAGGGTCAGTACTGAGGGAGTGCAAACTGTCAGAGGGTCAGTAATGAGGGCGTGCTGCACTGTCAGAAAATCAGTACTGAGGGAGTGCTGCACTGTCAGAGGGTCAGTACTGAGGGAGCGCTGCACTGTCAGAGGGTCAGGACTGAGGGAGCGCTGCACTGTCAGAGGGTCAGTACTGAGGGAGTGCCGCACTGTCAGAGGGTCAGAACTGAGGGAGTGCCGCACTGTCAGAGGGTCAGAACTGAGGGAGCGCTGCACTGTCAGAGGGTCAGTACTGAGGGAGTGCTGCACTGTCAGAAGGTCAGTACTGAGGGAGTGCAGCACTGTCAGAGGGTCAGTACTGAGGGAGCGCCGCACTGTCAGAGGGTCAGAACTGAGGGAGCGCTGCGCTGTCAGAGGGTCAGTGCTGAGGGAGTGCTGCACTGTCAGAGGGTCAGTACTGAGGGAGTGCTGCACTGTCAGAGGATCAGTACTGATGGAATGCTGCACTGTCTGAGGGTCAGTACTGAGAGAGTGCGGCACTGTCAGAGGGTCAGTACTGAGGGACTGCTGCACTGGTGGGGGCTCAGCACTGAGGGAGTGCTGCATTGTCAGAGGGTCAGTACTGAGGGAGCGCTGCATTGTCAGAGGGTCAGTACTGAGGGAGTGCTGCACTGTCAGAGGGTCAGTACTGACGGACTGTTGCACTGTTTGGTCGTCAGTACTGAGGGAGTGCTGCACTGTCAGAGGGTCAGTACTGAGGGAGTGCTGCACTGTCAGAGGGTCAGTACTGAGGGACTGTTGCACTGTTGGGGGGTCAGTACTGAGGGAGTGCTGCACTGTCAGAGGGTCAGTACTAAGGGAGCGCTGCACTGTCAGAGGGTCAGTATTGATGGAGTGCTGCACTGTCAGAGGGTCAGTGCTGAGGGACTGTTGCACTGTTGGGGGGTCAGTACTGAGGGAGTGCTGCACTGTCAGAGGGTCAGTGCTGAGGGAGTGCTGCACTGTCAGAGGGTCAGTACTGAGGGAGTGCTGCACTGTCAGAGGGTCAGGACTGAGGGAGTGCTGCACTGTCAGAGAATCAGTACTGAGGGAGTGCTGCAGTGTTGGGGGGTCAGTACTGAGGGAGTGCTGCACTGACAGAGGGTCAGTACTGAGGTAGTGCTGCACTGTCAGAAGGTGAGTACTGAGGGGGTGCTTCTCTGTCAGAGGGTCAGTACTGAGGGAGTGCAGCACTGTCAGAGAGTCAGTACTGAGGGAGTGCTGCACTGTCAGAGGGTCAGTACTGAGAGAGTGCTGCACTCTCAGAGTGTGAGTGCTGAGGGAGTGCTGCACTGTCAGAGGGTCAGTACTGAGGGAGTGCAGCACTGTCAGAGGGTCAGTACTGAGGGAGTGCCGCACTGTGAGAGGGTCATGACTGAGGGAGCGCTGCACTGTCAGAGGGTCAGTGCTGAGGGAGTGCTGCACTGTCAGATGGTCAGTACTGAGGGAGTGCTGCACTGTCAGAGGGTCGGGATTGAGGGAGTGCTGCACTGTCAGAGGGTCAGTACTGAGGGAGTGTTGCGCTGTCAGAGGGTCAGTATTGAGGGAGCACAGCACTGTCAGAGGGTCAGTACTGAGGGAGCGCTGCACTGTCAGAGGGTGAGTACGAGGGAGTGATTCACAGCACAGGGTCAGTACTGAGGGTGCGTTGCACGATCAGGGCGTCAGTATGGTGGGAATGCTGCACTGTCAGAGGGTCAGTACGGCGGGAATGCTGCACTGTCAGAGGGTCAGTACGGCGGGAATGCTGCACTGTCAGAGGGTACTGAGGGAGTGCTACACTGTCAGAGGGTCAGTATTGAGGGAGCGCTGCACTGTCAGAGGGTCAGCACTGAGGGAGTGCTGCACTGTCACAGGGTCAGTACTGAGGGAGTGCTGCACTGTCAGAGGGTCAGTGCTGAGGGAGTGCTTCACTGTCAGAGGGTCAGTACTGAGGGAGTGCTGCACTGTCAGCGGGTCAGTACTGAGGGAATGTTGCACTGTCAGAGGGTCAGTACTGAGGGACTGCTGCACTGGTGGGGGGTCAGCACTGAGGGAGCGCTGCACTGTCAGAGGGTCAGGACTGAGGGAGCGCTGCACTGTCAGAGGGTCCGGACTGAGGGAGCGCTGCACTGTCAGAGGGTCAGTACTGAGGGAGTGCTGCACTGTCAGAGGGTCAGGACTGAGGGAATGTTGCACTGTTGGGGGGTCAGTACGGCAGGAACGCTGCACTGACAGAGGGTCAGTACTGACGGACTGTTGCACTGTTGGGGGGTCAGCCCTGAGGGAGTGCTGCTCTGTCAGAGTGTCAGTACTGAGGGAGTGCTGCACTGTCAGAGGGTCAGTACTGTGGGAGTGCTGCACTGTCAGGGTCACTATTGAGGGAGTGCTGCACTGTCAGAGGGTCAGTACTGAGGGAGTGCTGCACTGTGAGAGGGTCAGTACTGAGGGAGTGCTGCACTGTCAGAGGGTCAGTACTAAGGGAGTGCTGCACTGTCAGAGGGTCAGGACTGAGGGAATGTTGCACTGTCAGAGGTTCAGCACTGAGAGAGTGCGGCACTGTCAGAGGGTCAGTGCTGAGTGAGTGCTGCACTGTCAGATGGTCAGTACTGAGGGATCGCTGCACTGTCAGAGGGTGAGTTCTGAGGGAGTGCTGCACTGTCAAACTGTCAGTACTGAGGGAGTGCTGCACTGTCAGAGGGTCAGTGCTGAGGGAGTGCTCCACTGTCCGAGGGTCAGTACTGAGGGAGTGCTTCACTGTCAGAGGGTCAGTACTGAGGGAGTGCTGCACTGTCAGAGGGTCAGTACTGAGGGAGTGCTGCACTGCCAAAGGGTCAGTACTGAGGGAGTGCAGCACTGTCAGAGGGTCAGTACTGAGGGAGTGCTGCACTGCCAGAGGGTCAGTACTGAGGAAGCGCCGCACTGCCTTCCGAATGAGGTGGTGGTGTCGAATCTCACTGCTCGTCTTGGGAGAAGAGCTGGGATTGTTCTCCCTGCTGCTGAATCCAATATTCTAAAACATCGCTGACTCATCATTAATGATCCTTTTGCTGGTTTTTGGGACTGGCTGTTTGTAAATATGCTGATAGCTTTCCTCAATCACACAGTGGCTACACTATCAAGACTACATCATTCGCTGGGAAGCGCCAGGGATGTCCTTGGGACTCTGCAAGGTGCTGCACCATTCATTTTCGATGTTCTCGGTGAAAAGCTTACTTGGAAACCCCTCGCTGTTGTGAAGTCCGACTTGCTCTCGTGTTGATTCTATTGCAAACCGACAGGGCAGTGGGTGGGCCCATGTTAAACCAACTGCTGCAGAAGGCGAGATCAACAGCAAGGCCATGTGAGGATTTAGCAAGGCATCGCTGGCTCACTCTTCAAAGACTCAGAGAGACCCTTTCATAATATTTACCAGAATATCAATAGACAAGATATCAAAGTGATGGAGGCCACTTGGGAACATCTATGGGCATTGCTGGAGTTGCTCATTCCATAGCTCTCCTGAGTAAGCAGGGCGCTAGTTACAGTAATCGGGGCAGAGTGGGGTGGGGTGGGGGACATGCGTGTTTTTATTTGTTCATAGGATATAGGCGTCGCTCACTGGGCCAGCCAGCGTTTATTGCCCATTCCTGAGGAGATTTAGAGTCAACCACATTGCTTTGAGTCAGGTGCCACATATAGGTCAGTAAGGACGACAGATTTCCTTCTCGAAAGGGAATTGGTGAACCATTGTTACCGCAATGGTCTCATGGTCATCATTAGACTTTTAATTCCAGATGTTTTATTGAATTCAAACTTTACCATCTGCCATGGTGGGATTGGAACCCAGGTCCCCAGAGCATTATTCTAGGTCTCTAGATTACAAGTCCAACAACAATACCATTGTGCCACTGCCTCCCAGTGTTGGGGTGCCGGGTGGAGAATTAGAGGGATTGATAGCAGAATGCCTCGCAATTCTGGGATTGCCGGCATAAATGGGAACTTTCCTGATTGGCAGCTGGTGTGCCACTGCGATTAGTTCTGGGGCTTCAACGTTTTTGCAATTTATATGAATGACTTGAATGGAGAGACTGAAGGTAGGGCTTCTACCTTTGCAGACGACAATAAAAGGTAGGGAAGTAAATTATGAAGAGGACGTAAGGAGGTTACAAAGGGACAAAGGTTAAGTGCATGGTCAAAAGAATTATAAAGTGGGCAAATGTGAAATCATCCATTTTGGCAGGAAGAAGCAAAATAAAGGTTATTATCTCAATGGTGAGAGATTGCAGAGCCCAAAGGTGCAGAGGAATCTGTGTGTCCTCGTGCATGAATCACAAACGGCTGGGATACAGGTTCAGCAAGTAACCAGAAAAGTAGGGATGTTCTGCTTCAGTTGTACCTGGCATTGGTGACCCACCTCCGGAGTATTGTTCACAGTATTGGTCTCCTTATTTAAGGGAAGATGTAAATGTTGATGCAGTTCAGAGAAGGTTTACCAGACTAGTCCCAGGAATGGACAGCTTTCCTTAAGAGGAAATGTTAGACAGGCTCAGCTTGGATCTACAGGAGTTCTGAAGATGAAGAGGAGACTTCCGGAGGTGGCGAGGTGAGTGGGACTTCCGGAGGTGGCAAAGTAGTGAGTGTGACCTCCGGAGGTGGCGAGGTAGTGAGTGGGACTTCCAGAGGTGGCGAGGTAGTGAGTGGGACTTCTGGAGGTGGCGAGGTAGTGAGTGGGACATCCGGAGGTGGCGAGGTAGTGAGTGGGACTTCCAGAGGTGGCGAGATACTGAATGGGATTTCCGGAGGTGGCGAGGTAGTGAGTGGGACTTCCGGAGGTGGCGAGGTAGTGAGTGGGACTTCCGGAGGTGGCGAGGTAGTGAGTGGGACTTCCGGAGGTGGCGAGGTAGTGAGTGGGACTTCCGGAGGTAGCGAAGTAGTTAGTGGGACTTCCGGAGGTGGCGAGGTAGTGAGTGGGACTTCCGGAGGTGGCGAGGTAGTGAGCGGGACTTCCGGAGGTGGCGAGGTAGTGAGTGGGACTTCCGGAGGTAGCGAAGTAGTAAGTGGGACTTCCGGAGGTGGCGAGGTAGTGAGTGGGACCTCCAGAGGTGGCGAGGTAGTGAGTGGGACTTCCAGAGGTGGCGAGGTAGTAGGTGAGATGTCCGGAGGTGGCGAGGTAGTGAGTGAGACTTCTGGAGGTGGCGAGGTAGTGAGTGGGACTGCTGGAGGTGGCGAGGTAGTGAGTGGGACTTCCGGAGGTGGCGAGGTAGTGAGTGAGACTTCTGGAGGTGGCGAGGTAGTGAGTGGGACTTTCGGAGGTGGCGAGGTAGTGAGTGGGACTTCCGGAGGTGGCGAGGTAGTAAGTGGGACTTCCGGAGGTGGCGAGGTAGTGAGTGGGACTTCCGGAGGTGGCGAGGTATTAAGTGGGACTTCCGTAGGTGGCGAGGTGAGTGGGACTTCCGGAGGTGGCGAGGTGAGTGGGACTTCCGGAGGTGGCGAGGTGAGTGGGACTTCCGGAGGTGGCAAAGTAGTGAGTGTGACCTCCGGAGGTGGCGAGGTAGTGAGTGAGACTTCCAGAGGTGGCGAGGTAGTGAGTGGGACTTCTGGAGGTGGCGAGGTAGTGAGTGGGACATCCGGAGGTGGCGAGGTAGTGAGTGGGACTTCCAGAGGTGGCGAGATAGTGAATGGGATTTCCGGAGGTGGCGAGGTAGTGAGTGGGACTTCCGGAGGTGGCGAGGTAGTGAGTGGGACTTCCGGAGGTGGCGAGGTAGTGAGTGGGACTTCCGGAGGTGGCGAGGTAGTGAGTGGGACTTCCGGAGGTAGCGAAGTAGTTAGTGGGACTTCCGGAGGTGGCGAGGTAGTGAGTGGGACTTCCGGAGGTGGCGAGGTAGTGAGCGGGACTTCCGGAGGTGGCGAGGTAGTGAGTGGGACTTCCGGAGGTAGCGAAGTAGTAAGTGGGACTTCCGGAGGTGGCGAGGTAGTAAGTGGGACTTCCGGAGGTGGCGAGGTAGTAAGTGGGACTTCCGGAGGTGGCGAGGTAGTGAGTGGGACTTCCGGAGGTGGCGAGGTAGTGAGTGGGACTTCCGGAGGTGGCGAGGTGGTGAGTGGGACTTCCGGAGGTGGTGAGGTAGTGAGTGGGACTTCCGGAGGTGGCGAGGTAGTAAGTGGGAGTTTCGGAGGTGGCGAGGTAGTGAGTGGGACTTCCGGAGGTGGCGAAGTCGTAAGTGGGACTTCCGGAGGTGGCGAGGTAGTGAGTGGGACTTCCGGAGGTGGCGAGGTAATAAGTGGGACTTCCGCAGGTGGCGAGGTAGTGAGTGGGACTTCCGTAGGTGGCGAGGTAGTGAGTAGGACTTCCGGAGGTGGCGAGGTAGTGAGTGAGACTTCCGGAGGTAGCGAAGTAGTAAGTGGGACTTCCGGAGGTGGCGAGGTTGTGAGTGGGACTTCCGGAGGTAGCGAGGTAGTGAGTGGGACTTCCGGAGGTGGCGAGGTAGTAAGTGGGACTTCCGGAGGTGGCGAGGTAGTGAGTGGGACTTCCGGAGGTGGCGAGGCAGTGAGTGGGACTTCCGTAGGTGGCGAGGTAGTGCGTGGAACCTCCGGGGGTAGCGAGGTAGTGAGTGGGAATTCCGGAGGTGGGGAGGTAGTGAGTGAGACTTCAGGAAGTGGCGAGGTAGTGAGTGGGACCTCCAGAGGTGGCGAGGTAGTGAGTGGGACCTCCAGAGGTGGCGAGGTAGTGAGTGGGACTTCCGGAGGTGGCGGGGTAGTAAGTGGGACTTCCGGAGGTGGCGAGGTAGTGAGTGAGACCTCCAGAGGTGGCAAGGTAGTGAGTGGGACATCCAGAGGTGGCGATGTAGGGATTGGGACCTCCGCAGGTGTCGAGGTAGTGTGTGAGACCTCCGGAGGTGGCAAGGTAGTGAGTGGGACATCCAGAGGTGGCGAGGTAGTGAGTGGGACTTCCGGAGGTGGCGAGGTAGTGAGTGGGACCTCCGCAGGTGTCGAGGTAGTGAGTGAGACCTCCGGAGGTGGCAAGGTAGTGAGTGGGACATCCAGAGGTGGCGAGGTAGTGAGTGGGACCTCCAGAGGTGGCGAGGTAGTGAGTGAGACCTCCGGATGTGGCAAGGTAGTGAGTGGGACATTCGGAGGTGGCGAGGTAGTGAGTGGGACTTCCGGAGGTGGAGAGGTAGTGAGTGAGACTTCCGGAGGTGGCGAGGTAGTGAGTGGGACGTCCGGAGGTGGCGAGGTAGTGAGTGAGACTTCTGGAGGTGGCGAGGTAGTGAGTGGGACTTCCGGAGGTGGCGAGGTAGTGAGTGGGACCTCCAGAGGTGGCGAGGTAGTGAGTGGGACTTCCAGAGGTGGCGAGGTAGTAGGTGAGATGTCCGGAGGTGGCGAGGTAGTGAGTGAGACTTCTGGAGGTGGCGAGGTAGTGAGTGGGACTTCTGGAGGTGGCGAGGTAGTGAGTGGGACTTCCGGAGGTGGCGAGGTAGTGAGTGAGACTTCTGGAGGTGGCGAGGTAGTGAGTGGGACTTTCGGAGGTGGCGAGGTAGTGAGTGGGACTTCCGGAGGTGGCGAGGTAGTAAGTGGGACTTCCGGAGGTGGCGAGGTAGTGAGTGGGACTTCCGGAGGTGGCGAGGTATTAAGTGGGACTTCCGTAGGTGGCGAGGTAGTGAGTGGGACTTCCGGAGGTGGCGAGGTAGTGAGTGGGACTTCCGGAGGTGGCGAGGTAGTGAGTGGGACTTCCGGAGGTGGCGAGGTAGTGAGTGGGACTTCCGGAGGTGGCGAGGTAGTGAGTGGGACTTCCGGAGGTGGCGAGGTAGTAAGTGGGACTTCCGGAGGTGGCAAGGTAGTGAGTGGGACTTCCGGAGGTGGCGAGGTAGTAAGTGGGACTTCCGGAGGTGGCGAGGTAGTGAGTGGGACTTCCGGAGGTGGCGAGGTAGTGAGTGGGACTTCCGGAGGTGGCGAGGTAGTAAGTGGGACTTCCGGAGGTGGCGAGGTAGTGAGTGGGACTTCCGGAGGTGGCGAGGTAGTGAGTGGGACTTCCGGAGGTGGCGAGGTAGTGAGTGGGACTTCCGGAGGTGGCGAGGTAGTAAGTGGGACTTCCGGAGGTGGCGAGGTAGTGAGTGGGACGTCCGGAGGTGGCGAGGTAGTGAGTGGGACTTCCGGAGGTGGCGAGGTAGTAAGTGGGACTTCCGGAGGTGGCGAGGTAGTGAGTGGGACTTCCGGAGGTGGCGAGGTAGTAAGTGGGACTTCCAGAGGTGGCGAGGTAGTGAGTGGGACTTCCGGAGGTGGCGAGGCAGTGAGTGGGACTTCCGTAGGTGGCGAGGTAGTGAGTGAGACCTCCGGGGGTAGCGAGGTAGTGAGTGGGAATTCCGGAGGTGGGGATTTAGTGAGTGAGACCTCCGGAGGTGGCAAGGTAGTGAGTGGGACATCCAGAGGTGGCGAGGTAGTGAGTGGGACTTCCGGAGGTGGCGAGGTAGTGAGTGGGACCTCCGCAGGTGTCGAGGTAGTGAGTGAGACCTCCGGAGGTGGCAAGGTAGTGAGTGGGACATCCAGAGGTGGCGAGGTAGTGAGTGGGACCTCCAGAGGTGGCGAGGTAGTGAGTGAGACCTCCGGATGTGGCAAGGTAGTGAGTGAGACTTCTGGAGGTGGCGAGGTAGTGAGTGGGACTGCTGGAGGTGGCGAGGTAGTGAGTGGGACTTCCGGAGGTGGCGAGGTAGTGAGTGAGACTTCTGGAGGTGGCGAGGTAGTGAGTGGGACTTTCGGAGGTGGCGAGGTAGTGAGTGGGACTTCCGGAGGTGGCGAGGTAGTAAGTGGGACTTCCGGAGGTGGCGAGGTAGTGAGTGGGACTTCCGGAGGTGGCGAGGTGAGTGGGACTTCCGGAGGTGGCGAGGTGAGTGGGACTTCCGGAGGTGGCAAAGTAGTGAGTGTGACCTCCGGAGGTGGCGAGGTAGTGAGTGAGACTTCCAGAGGTGGCGAGGTAGTGAGTGGGACTTCTGGAGGTGGCGAGGTAGTGAGTGGGACATCCGGAGGTGGCGAGGTAGTGAGTGGGACTTCCAGAGGTGGCGAGATAGTGAATGGGATTTCCGGAGGTGGCGAGGTAGTGAGTGGGACTTCCGGAGGTGGCGAGATAGTGAGTGGGACTTCCGGAGGTGGCGAGGTAGTGAGTGGGACTTCCGGAGGTGGCGAGGTAGTGAGCGGGACTTCCGGAGGTGGCGAGGTAGTGAGTGGGACTTCCGGAGGTAGCGAAGTAGTAAGTGGGACTTCCGGAGGTGGCGAGGTAGTAAGTGGGACTTCCGGAGGTGGCGAGGTAGTGAGTGGGACTTCCGGAGGTGGCGAGGTAGTGAGTGGGACTTCCGGAGGTGGCGAGGTAGTGAGTGGGACTTCCGGAGGTGGCGAGGTAGTGAGTGGGACTTCCGGAGGTGGTGAGGTAGTGAGTGGGACTTCCGGAGGTGGCGAGGTAGTGAGTGGGACTTCCGGAGGTGGCGAGGTAATAAGTGGGACTTCCGTAGGTGGCGAGGTAGTGAGTGGGACTTCCGGAGGTGGCGAGGTAGTAAGTGGGACTTCCGGAGGTGGCGAGGTAGTGAGTGGGACTTCCGGAGGTGGCGAGGTAATAAGTGGGACTTCCGTAGGTGGCGAGGTAGTGAGTGGGACTTCCGTAGGTGGCGAGGTAGTGAGTGGGACTTCCGGAGGTGGCGAGGTAGTGAGTGGGTCTTCCGGAGGTAGCGAAGTAGTAAGTGGGACTTCCGGAGGTAGCGAGGTAGTGAGTGGGACTTCCGTAGGTGGCGAGGTAGTAAGTGGGACTTCCGGAGGTGGCGAGGTAGTGAGTGGGACTTCCGGAGGTGGCGAGGCAGTGAGTGGGACTTCCGTAGGTGGCGAGGTAGTGCGTGGAACCTCCGGGGGTAGCGAGGTAGTGAGTGGGAATTCCGGAGGTGGGGAGGTAGTGAGTGAGACTTCAGGAAGTGGCGAGGTAGTGAGTGGGACCTCCAGAGGTGGCGAGGTAGTGAGTGGGACCTCCAGAGGTGGCGAGGTAGTGAGTGGGACTTCAGGAGGTGGCGAGGTAGTGAGTGGGACTTCCGGAGGTGGCGGGGTAGTAAGTGGGACTTCCGGAGGTGGCGAGGTAGTGAGTGAGACCTCCGGAGGTGGCAAGGTAGTGAGTGGGACATCCAGAGGTGGCGAGGTAGGGATTGGGACCTCCGCAGGTGTCGAGGTAGTGTGTGAGACCTCCGGAGGTGGCAAGGTAGTGAGTGGGACATCCAGAGGTGGCGAGGTAGTGAGTGGGACTTCCGGAGGTGGCGAGGTAGTGAGTGGGACCTCCGCAGGTGTCGAGGTAGTGAGTGAGACCTCCGGAGGTGGCAAGGTAGTGAGTGGGACATCCAGAGGTGGCGAGGTAGTGAGTGGGACCTCCAGAGGTGGCGAGGTAGTGAGTGAGACCTCCGGATGTGGCAAGGTAGTGAGTGGGACATTCGGAGGTGGCGAGGTAGTGAGTGGGACTTCCGGAGGTGGAGAGGTAGTGAGTGAGACTTCCGGAGGTGGCGAGGTAGTGAGTGGGACGTCCGGAGGTGGCGAGGTAGTGAGTGAGACTTCTGGAGGTGGCGAGGTAGTGAGTGGGACTTCCGGAGGTGGCGAGGTAGTGAGTGGGACCTCCAGAGGTGGCGAGGTAGTGAGTGGGACTTCCAGAGGTGGCGAGGTAGTAGGTGAGATGTCCGGAGGTGGCGAGGTAGTGAGTGAGACTTCTGGAGGTGGCGAGGTAGTGAGTGGGACTTCTGGAGGTGGCGAGGTAGTGAGTGGGACTTCCGGAGGTGGCGAGGTAGTGAGTGAGACTTCTGGAGGTGGCGCGGTAGTGAGTGGGACTTTCTGAGGTGGCGAGGTAGTGAGTGGGACTTCCGGAGGTGGCGAGGTAGTAAGTGGGACTTCCGGAGGTGGCGAGGTAGTGAGTGGGACTTCCGGAGGTGGCGAGGTAGTGAGTGGGACTTCCGGAGGTAGCGAAGTAGTAAGTGGGACTTCCGGAGGTGGCGAGGTAGTAAGTGGGACTTCCGGAGGTGGCGAGGTAGTAAGTGGGACTTCCGGAGGTGGCGAGGTAGTGAGTGGGACTTCCGGAGGTGGCGAGGTAGTGAGTGGGACTTCCGGAGGTGGCGAGGTAGTGAGTGGGACTTCCGGAGGTGGTGAGGTAGTGAGTGGGACTTCCGGAGGTGGCGAGGTAGTAAGTGGGACTTTCGGAGGTGGCGAGGTAGTGAGTGGGACTTCCGGAGGTGGCGAGGTAGTAAGTGGGACTTCCGGAGGTGGCGAGGTAGTGAGTGGGACTTCCGGAGGTGGCGAGGTAATTAGTGGGACTTCCGCAGGTGGCGAGGTAGTGAGTGGGACTTCCGTAGGTGGCGAGGTAGTGAGTAGGACTTCCGGAGGTGGCGAGGTAGTGAGTGAGACTTCCGGAGGTAGCGAAGTAGTAAGTGGGACTTCCGGAGGTGGCGAGGTTGTGAGTGGGACTTCCGGAGGTAGCGAGGTAGTGAGTGGGACTTCCGGAGGTGGCGAGGTAGTAAGTGGGACTTCCGGAGGTGGCGAGGTAGTGAGTGGGACTTCCGGAGGTGGCGAGGCAGTGAGTGGGACTTCCGTAGGTGGCGAGGTAGTGCGTGGAACCTCCGGGGGTAGCGAGGTAGTGAGTGGGAATTCCGGAGGTGGGGAGGTAGTGAGTGAGACTTCAGGAAGTGGCGAGGTAGTGAGTGGGACCTCCAGAGGTGGCGAGGTAGTGAGTGGGACCTCCAGAGGTGGCGAGGTAGTGAGTGGGACTTCCGGAGGTGGCGGGGTAGTAAGTGGGACTTCCGGAGGTGGCGAGGTAGTGAGTGAGACCTCCAGAGGTGGCAAGGTAGTGAGTGGGACATCCAGAGGTGGCGAGGTAGGGATTGGGACCTCCGCAGGTGTCGAGGTAGTGTGTGAGACCTCCGGAGGTGGCAAGGTAGTGAGTGGGACATCCAGAGGTGGCGAGGTAGTGAGTGGGACTTCCGGAGGTGGCGAGGTAGTGAGTGGGACCTCCGCAGGTGTCGAGGTAGTGAGTGAGACCTCCGGAGGTGGCAAGGTAGTGAGTGGGACATCCAGAGGTGGCGAGGTAGTGAGTGGGACCTCCAGAGGTGGCGAGGTAGTGAGTGAGACCTCCGGATGTGGCAAGGTAGTGAGTGGGACATTCGGAGGTGGCGAGGTAGTGAGTGGGACTTCCGGAGGTGGAGAGGTAGTGAGTGAGACTTCCGGAGGTGGCGAGGTAGTGAGTGGGACGTCCGGAGGTGGCGAGGTAGTGAGTGAGACTTCTGGAGGTGGCGAGGTAGTGAGTGGGACTTCCGGAGGTGGCGAGGTAGTGAGTGGGACCTCCAGAGGTGGCGAGGTAGTGAGTGGGACTTCCAGAGGTGGCGAGGTAGTAGGTGAGATGTCCGGAGGTGGCGAGGTAGTGAGTGAGACTTCTGGAGGTGGCGAGGTAGTGAGTGGGACTTCTGGAGGTGGCGAGGTAGTGAGTGGGACTTCCGGAGGTGGCGAGGTAGTGAGTGAGACTTCTGGAGGTGGCGAGGTAGTGAGTGGGACTTTCGGAGGTGGCGAGGTAGTGAGTGGGACTTCCGGAGGTGGCGAGGTAGTAAGTGGGACTTCCGGAGGTGGCGAGGTAGTGAGTGGGACTTCCGGAGGTGGCGAGGTATTAAGTGGGACTTCCGTAGGTGGCGAGGTAGTGAGTGGGACTTCCGTAGGTGGCGAGGTAGTAAGTGGGACTTCCGGAGGTGGCGAGGTAGTGAGTGGGACTTCCGGAGGTGGCGAGGTAGTGAGTGGGACTTCCGGAGGTGGCGAGGTAGTGAGTGGGACTTCCGGAGGTGGCGAGGTAGTAAGTGGGACTTCCGGAGGTGGCGAGGTAGTGAGTGGGACTTCCGGAGGTGGCGAGGTAGTAAGTGGGACTTCCGGAGGTGGCGAGGTAGTGAGTGGGACTTCCGGAGGTGGCGAGGTAGTGAGTGGGACTTCCGGAGGTGGCGAGGTAGTAAGTGGGACTTCCGGAGGTGGCGAGGTAGTGAGTGGGACTTCCGGAGGTGGCGAGGTAGTGAGTGGGACTTCCGGAGGTGGCGAGGTAGTGAGTGGGACTTCCGGAGGTGGCGAGGTAGTAAGTGGGACTTCCGGAGGTGGCGAGGTTGTGAGTGGGACTTCCGGAGGTGGCGAGGTAGTGAGTGGGACTTCCGGAGGTGGCGAGGTAGTAAGTGGGACTTCCGGAGGTGGCGAGGTAGTGAGTGGGACTTCCGGAGGTGGCGAGGTAGTAAGTGGGACTTCCAGAGGTGGCGAGGTAGTGAGTGGGACTTCCGGAGGTGGCGAGGCAGTGAGTGGGACTTCCGTAGGTGGCGAGGTAGTGAGTGAGACCTCCGGGGGTAGCGAGGTAGTGAGTGGGAATTCCGGAGGTGGGGATTTAGTGAGTGAGACCTCCGGAGGTGGCAAGGTAGTGAGTGGGACATCCAGAGGTGGCGAGGTAGTGAGTGGGACTTCCGGAGGTGGCGAGGTAGTGAGTGGGACCTCCGCAGGTGTCGAGGTAGTGAGTGAGACCTCCGGAGGTGGCAAGGTAGTGAGTGGGACATCCAGAGGTGGCGAGGTAGTGAGTGGGACCTCCAGAGGTGGCGAGGTAGTGAGTGAGACCTCCGGATGTGGCAAGGTAGTGAGTGAGACTTCTGGAGGTGGCGAGGTAGTGAGTGGGACTGCTGGAGGTGGCGAGGTAGTGAGTGGGACTTCCGGAGGTGGCGAGGTAGTGAGTGAGACTTCTGGAGGTGGCGAGGTAGTGAGTGGGACTTTCGGAGGTGGCGAGGTAGTGAGTGGGACTTCCGGAGGTGGCGAGGTAGTAAGTGGGACTTCCGGAGGTGGCGAGGTAGTGAGTGGGACTTCCGGAGGTGGCGAGGTGAGTGGGACTTCCGGAGGTGGCGAGGTGAGTGGGACTTCCGGAGGTGGCAAAGTAGTGAGTGTGACCTCCGGAGGTGGCGAGGTAGTGAGTGAGACTTCCAGAGGTGGCGAGGTAGTGAGTGGGACTTCTGGAGGTGGCGAGGTAGTGAGTGGGACATCCGGAGGTGGCGAGGTAGTGAGTGGGACTTCCAGAGGTGGCGAGATAGTGAATGGGATTTCCGGAGGTGGCGAGGTAGTGAGTGGGACTTCCGGAGGTGGCGAGGTAGTGAGTGGGACTTCCGGAGGTGGCGAGGTAGTGAGTGGGACTTCCGGAGGTGGCGAGGTAGTGAGCGGGACTTCCGGAGGTGGCGAGGTAGTGAGTGGGACTTCCGGAGGTAGCGAAGTAGTAAGTGGGACTTCCGGAGGTGGCGAGGTAGTAAGTGGGACTTCCGGAGGTGGCGAGGTAGTGAGTGGGACTTCCGGAGGTGGCGAGGTAGTGAGTGGGACTTCCGGAGGTGGCGAGGTAGTGAGTGGGACTTCCGGAGGTGGCGAGGTAGTGAGTGGGACTTCCGGAGGTGGTGAGGTAGTGAGTGGGACTTCCGGAGGTGGCGAGGTAGTGAGTGGGACTTCCGGAGGTGGCGAGGTAATAAGTGGGACTTCCGTAGGTGGCGAGGTAGTGAGTGGGACTTCCGGAGGTGGCGAGGTAGTAAGTGGGACTTCCGTAGGTGGCGAGGTAGTGAGTGGGACTTCCGTAGGTGGCGAGGTAGTGAGTGGGACTTCCGGAGGTGGCGAGGTAGTGAGTGGGTCTTCCGGAGGTAGCGAAGTAGTAAGTGGGACTTCCGGAGGTAGCGAGGTAGTGAGTGGGACTTCCGTAGGTGGCGAGGTAGTAAGTGGGACTTCCGGAGGTGGCGAGGTAGTGAGTGGGACTTCCGGAGGTGGCGAGGCAGTGAGTGGGACTTCCGTAGGTGGCGAGGTAGTGCGTGGAACCTCCGGGGGTAGCGAGGTAGTGAGTGGGAATTCCGGAGGTGGGGAGGTAGTGAGTGAGACTTCAGGAAGTGGCGAGGTAGTGAGTGGGACCTCCAGAGGTGGCGAGGTAGTGAGTGGGACCTCCAGAGGTGGCGAGGTAGTGAGTGGGACTTCAGGAGGTGGCGAGGTAGTGAGTGGGACTTCCGGAGGTGGCGGGGTAGTAAGTGGGACTTCCGGAGGTGGCGAGGTAGTGAGTGAGACCTCCGGAGGTGGCAAGGTAGTGAGTGGGACATCCAGAGGTGGCGAGGTAGGGATTGGGACCTCCGCAGGTGTCGAGGTAGTGTGTGAGACCTCCGGAGGTGGCAAGGTAGTGAGTGGGACATCCAGAGGTGGCGAGGTAGTGAGTGGGACTTCCGGAGGTGGCGAGGTAGTGAGTGGGACCTCCGCAGGTGTCGAGGTAGTGAGTGAGACCTCCGGAGGTGGCAAGGTAGTGAGTGGGACATCCAGAGGTGGCGAGGTAGTGAGTGGGACCTCCAGAGGTGGCGAGGTAGTGAGTGAGACCTCCGGATGTGGCAAGGTAGTGAGTGGGACATTCGGAGGTGGCGAGGTAGTGAGTGGGACTTCCGGAGGTGGAGAGGTAGTGAGTGAGACTTCCGGAGGTGGCGAGGTAGTGAGTGGGACGTCCGGAGGTGGCGAGGTAGTGAGTGAGACTTCTGGAGGTGGCGAGGTAGTGAGTGGGACTTCCGGAGGTGGCGAGGTAGTGAGTGGGACCTCCAGAGGTGGCGAGGTAGTGAGTGGGACTTCCAGAGGTGGCGAGGTAGTAGGTGAGATGTCCGGAGGTGGCGAGGTAGTGAGTGAGACTTCTGGAGGTGGCGAGGTAGTGAGTGGGACTTCTGGAGGTGGCGAGGTAGTGAGTGGGACTTCCGGAGGTGGCGAGGTAGTGAGTGAGACTTCTGGAGGTGGCGAGGTAGTGAGTGGGACTTTCGGAGGTGGCGAGGTAGTGAGTGGGACTTCCGGAGGTGGCGAGGTAGTGAGTGGGACTTCCGGAGGTGGCGAGGTATTAAGTGGAACTTCCGTAGGTGGCGAGGTAGTGAGTGGGACTTCCGTAGGTGGCGAGGTAGTAAGTGGGACTTCCGGAGGTGGCGAGGTAGTGAGTGGGACTTCCGGAGGTGGCGAGGTAGTGAGTGGGACTTCCGGAGGTGGCGAGGTAGTGAGTGGGACTTCCGGAGGTGGCGAGGTAGTAAGTGGGACTTCCGGAGGTGGCGAGGTAGTGAGTGGGACTTCCGGAGGTGGCGAGGTAGTGAGTGGGACTTCCGGAGGTGGCGAGGTAGTAAGTGGGACTTCCGGAGGTGGCGAGGTAGTGAGTGGGACTTCCGGAGGTGGCGAGGTAGTAAGTGGGACTTCCAGAGGTGGCGAGGTAGTGAGTGGGACTTCCGGAGGTGGCGAGGCAGTGAGTGGGACTTCCGTAGGTGGCGAGGTAGTGAGTGAGACCTCCGGGGGTAGCGAGGTAGTGAGTGGGAATTCCGGAGGTGGGGAGGTAGTGAGTGAGACCTCCGGAGGTGGCAAGGTAGTGAGTGGGACATCCAGAGGTGGCGAGGTAGTGAGTGGGACTTCCGGAGGTGGCGAGGTAGTGAGTGGGACCTCCGCAGGTGTCGAGGTAGTGAGTGAGACCTCCGGAGGTGGCAAGGTAGTGAGTGGGACATCCAGAGGTGGCGAGGTAGTGAGTGGGACCTCCAGAGGTGGCGAGGTAGTGAGTGAGACCTCCGGATGTGGCAAGGTAGTGAGTGGGACATTCGGAGGTGGCGAGGTAGTGAGTGGGACTTCCGGAGGTGGAGAGGTAGTGAGTGAGACTTCCGGAGGTGGCGAGGTAGTGAGTGGGACGTCCGGAGGTGGCGAGGTAGTGAGTGAGACTTCTGGAGGTGGCGAGGTAGTGAGTGGGACTTCCGGAGGTGGCGAGGTAGTGAGTGGGACCTCCAGAGGTGGCGAGGTAGTGAGTGGGACTTCCAGAGGTGGCGAGGTAGTAGGTGAGATGTCCGGAGGTGGCGAGGTAGTGAGTGAGACTTCTGGAGGTGGCGAGGTAGTGAGTGGGACTTCTGGAGGTGGCGAGGTAGTGAGTGGGACTTCCGGAGGTGGCGAGGTAGTGAGTGGGACTTCCGGAGGTGGCGAGGTAGTGAGTGAGACTTCTGGAGGTGGCGAGGTAGTGAGTGGGACGTTCGGAGGTGGCGAGGTAGTGAGTGGGACTTCCGGAGGTGGCGAGGCAGTGAGTGGGACTTCCGTAGGTGGCGAGGTAGTGCGTGGAACCTCCGGGGGTAGCGAGGTAGTGAGTGGGAATTCCGGAGGTGGGGAGGTAGTGAGTGAGACTTCAGGAAGTGGCGAGGTAGTGAGTGGGACCTCCAGAGGTGGCGAGGTAGTGAGTGGGACCTCCAGAGGTGGCGAGGTAGTGAGTGGGACTTCAGGAGGTGGCGAGGTAGTGAGTGGGACTTCCGGAGGTGGCGGGGTAGTAAGTGGGACTTCCGGAGGTGGCGAGGTAGTGAGTGAGACCTCCGGAGGTGGCAAGGTAGTGAGTGGGACATCCAGAGGTGGCGAGGTAGGGATTGGGACCTCCGCAGGTGTCGAGGTAGTGTGTGAGACCTCCGGAGGTGGCAAGGTAGTGAGTGGGACATCCAGAGGTGGTGAGGTAGTGAGTGGGACTTCCGGAGGTGGCGAGGTAGTGAGTGGGACCTCCGCAGGTGTCGAGGTAGTGAGTGAGACCTCCGGAGGTGGCAAGGTAGTGAGTGGGACATCCAGAGGTGGCGAGGTAGTGAGTGGGACCTCCAGAGGTGGCGAGGTAGTGAGTGAGACCTCCGGATGTGGCAAGGTAGTGAGTGGGACATTCGGAGGTGGCGAGGTAGTGAGTGGGACTTCCGGAGGTGGAGAGGTAGTGAGTGAGACTTCCGGAGGTGGCGAGGTAGTGAGTGGGACGTCCGGAGGTGGCGAGGTAGTGAGTGAGACTTCTGGAGGTGGCGAGGTAGTGAGTGGGACTTCCGGAGGTGGCGAGGTAGTGAGTGGGACCTCCAGAGGTGGCGAGGTAGTGAGTGGGACTTCCAGAGGTGGCGAGGTAGTAGGTGAGATGTCCGGAGGTGGCGAGGTAGTGAGTGAGACTTCTGGAGGTGGCGAGGTAGTGAGTGGGACTGCTGGAGGTGGCGAGGTAGTGAGTGGGACTTCCGGAGGTGGCGAGGTAGTGAGTGAGACTTCTGGAGGTGGCGAGGTAGTGAGTGGGACTTTCGGAGGTGGCGAGGTAGTGAGTGGGACTTCCGGAGGTGGCGAGGTAGTAAGTGGGACTTCCGGAGGTGGCGAGGTAGTGAGTGGGACTTCCGGAGGTGGCGAGGTATTAAGTGGGACTTCCGTAGGTGGCGAGGTGAGTGGGACTTCCGGAGGTGGCGAGGTGAGTGGGACTTCCGGAGGTGGCGAGGTGAGTGGGACTTCCGGAGGTGGCAAAGTAGTGAGTGTGACCTCCGGAGGTGGCGAGGTAGTGAGTGAGACTTCCAGAGGTGGCGAGGTAGTGAGTGGGACTTCTGGAGGTGGCGAGGTAGTGAGTGGGACATCCGGAGGTGGCGAGGTAGTGAGTGGGACTTCCAGAGGTGGCGAGATAGTGAATGGGATTTCCGGAGGTGGCGAGGTAGTGAGTGGGACTTCCGGAGGTGGCGAGGTAGTGAGTGGGACTTCCGGAGGTGGCGAGGTAGTGAGTGGGACTTCCGGAGGTGGCGAGGTAGTGAGTGGGACTTCCGGAGGTAGCGAAGTAGTTAGTGGGACTTCCGGAGGTGGCGAGGTAGTGAGTGGGACTTCCGGAGGTGGCGAGGTAGTGAGCGGGACTTCCGGAGGTGGCGAGGTAGTGAGTGGGACTTCCGGAGGTAGCGAAGTAGTAAGTGGGACTTCCGGAGGTGGCGAGGTAGTAAGTGGGACTTTCGGAGGTGGCGAGGTAGTGAGTGGGACTTCCGGAGGTGGCGAGGTAGTGAGTGGGACTTCCGGAGGTGGCGAGGTAGTGAGTGGGACTTCCGGAGGTGGCGAGGTAGTGAGTGGGACTTCCGGAGGTGGTGAGGTAGTGAGTGGGACTTCCGGAGGTGGCGAGGTAGTAAGTGGGACTTTCGGAGGTGGCGAGGTAGTGAGTGGGACTTCCGGAGGTGGCGAGGTAGTAAGTGGGACTTCCGGAGGTGGCGAGGTAGTGAGTGGGACTTCCGGAGGTGGCGAGGTAATAAGTGGGACTTCCGTAGGTGGCGAGGTAGTGAGTGGGACTTCCGTAGGTGGCGAGGTAGTGAGTAGGACTTCCAGAGGTGGCGAGGTAGTGAGTGAGACTTCCGGAGGTAGCGAAGTAGTAAGTGGGACTTCCGGAGGTGGCGAGGTTGTGAGTGGGACTTCCGGTGGTAGCGAGGTAGTGAGTGGGACTTCCGGAGGTGGCGAGGTAGTAAGTGGGACTTCCGGAGGTGGCGAGGTAGTGAGTGGGACTTCCGGAGGTGGCGAGGCAGTGAGTGGGACTTCCGTAGGTGGCGAGGTAGTGCGTGGAACCTCCGGGGGTAGCGAGGTAGTGAGTGGGAATTCCGGAGGTGGGGAGGTAGTGAGTGAGACTTCAGGAAGTGGCGAGGTAGTGAGTGGGACCTCCAGAGGTGGCGAGGTAGTGAGTGGGACCTCCAGAGGTGGCGAGGTAGTGAGTGGGACTTCCGGAGGTGGCGGGGTAGTAAGTGGGACTTCCGGAGGTGGCGAGGTAGTGAGTGAGACCTCCGGAGGTGGCAAGGTAGTGAGTGGGACATCCAGAGGTGGCGAGGTAGGGATTGGGACCTCCGCAGGTGTCGAGGTAGTGTGTGAGACCTCCGGAGGTGGCAAGGTAGTGAGTGGGACATCCAGAGGTGGCGAGGTAGTGAGTGGGACTTCCGGAGGTGGCGAGGTAGTGAGTGGGACCTCCGCAGGTGTCGAGGTAGTGAGTGAGACCTCCGGAGGTGGCAAGGTAGTGAGTGGGACATCCAGAGGTGGCGAGGTAGTGAGTGGGACCTCCAGAGGTGGCGAGGTAGTGAGTGAGACCTCCGGATGTGGCAAGGTAGTGAGTGGGACATTCGGAGGTGGCGAGGTAGTGAGTGGGACTTCCGGAGGTGGAGAGGTAGTGAGTGAGACTTCCGGAGGTGGCGAGGTAGTGAGTGGGACGTCCGGAGGTGGCGAGGTAGTGAGTGAGACTTCTGGAGGTGGCGAGGTAGTGAGTGGGACTTCCGGAGGTGGCGAGGTAGTGAGTGGGACCTCCAGAGGTGGCGAGGTAGTGAGTGGGACTTCCAGAGGTGGCGAGGTAGTCGGTGAGATGTCCGGAGGTGGCGAGGTAGTGAGTGAGACTTCTGGAGGTGGCGAGGTAGTGAGTGGGACTTCTGGAGGTGGCGAGGTAGTGAGTGGGACTTCCAGAGGTGGCGAGGTAGTGAGTGAGACTTCTGGAGGTGGCGAGGTAGTGAGTGGGACTTTCGGAGGTGGCGAGGTAGTGAGTGGGACTTCCGGAGGTGGCGAGGTAGTAAGTGGGACTTCCGGAGGTGGCGAGGTAGTGAGTGGGACTTCCGGAGGTGGCGAGGTATTAAGTGGGACTTCCGTAGGTGGCGAGGTAGTGAGTGGGACTTCCGTAGGTGGCGAGGTAGTAAGTGGGACTTCCGGAGGTGGCGAGGTAGTGAGTGGGACTTCCGGAGGTGGCGAGGTAGTGAGTGGGACTTCCGGAGGTGGCGAGGTAGTGAGTGGGACTTCCGGAGGTGGCGAGGTAGTAAGTGGGACTTCCGGAGGTGGCGAGGTAGTGAGTGGGACTTCCGGAGGTGGCGAGGTAGTAAGTGGGACTTCCGGAGGTGGCGAGGTAGTGAGTGGGACTTCCGGAGGTGGCGAGGTAGTGAGTGGGACTTCCGGAGGTGGCGAGGTAGTAAGTGGGACTTCCGGAGGTGGCGAGGTAGTGAGTGGGACTTCCGGAGGTGGCGAGGTAGTGAGTGGGACTTCCGGAGGTGGCGAGGTAGTGAGTGGGACTTCCGGAGGTGGCGAGGTAGTAAGTGGGACTTCCGGAGGTGGCGAGGTAGTGAGTGGGACTTCCGGAGGTGGCGAGGTAGTGAGTGGGACTTCCGGAGGTGGCGAGGTAGTAAGTGGGACTTCCGGAGGTGGCGAGGTAGTGAGTGGGACTTCCGGAGGTGGCGAGGTAGTAAGTGGGACTTCCAGAGGTGGCGAGGTAGTGAGTGTGACTTCCGGAGGTGGCGAGGCAGTGAGTGGGACTTCCGTAGGTGGCGAGGTAGTGAGTGAGACCTCCGGGGGTAGCGAGGTAGTGAGTGGGAATTCCGGAGGTGGGGAGGTAGTGAGTGAGACCTCCGGAGGTGGCAAGGTAGTGAGTGGGACATCCAGAGGTGGCGAGGTAGTGAGTGGGACTTCCGGAGGTGGCGAGGTAGTGAGTGGGACCTCCGCAGGTGTCGAGGTAGTGAGTGAGACCTCCGGAGGTGGCAAGGTAGTGAGTGGGACATCCAGAGGTGGCGAGGTAGTGAGTGGGACCTCCAGAGGTGGCGAGGTAGTGAGTGAGACCTCCGAATGTGGCAAGGTAGTGAGTGAGACTTCTGGAGGTGGCGAGGTAGTGAGTGGGACTGCTGGAGGTGGCGAGGTAGTGAGTGGGACTGCTGGAGGTGGCGAGGTAGTGAGTGGGACTTCCGGAGGTGGCGAGGTAGTGAGTGAGACTTCTGGAGGTGGCGAGGTAGTGAGTGGGACTTTCGGAGGTGGCGAGGTAGTGAGTGGGACTTCCGGAGGTGGCGAGGTAGTAAGTGGGACTTCCGGAGGTGGCGAGGTAGTGAGTGGGACTTCCGGAGGTGGCGAGGTGAGTGGGACTTCCGGAGGTGGCGAGGTGAGTGGGACTTCCGGAGGTGGCAAAGTAGTGAGTGTGACCTCCGGAGGTGGCGAGGTAGTGAGTGAGACTTCCAGAGGTGGCGAGGTAGTGAGTGGGACTTCTGGAGGTGGCGAGGTAGTGAGTGGGACATCCGGAGGTGGCGAGGTAGTGAGTGGGACTTCCAGAGGTGGCGAGATAGTGAATGCGATTTCCGGAGGTGGCGAGGTAGTGAGTGGGACTTCCGGAGGTGGCGAGGTAGTGAGTGGGACTTCCGGAGGTGGCGAGGTAGTGAGTGGGACTTCCGGAGGTGGCGAGGTAGTGAGCGGGACTTCCGGAGGTGGCGAGGTAGTGAGTGGGACTTCCGGAGGTAGCGAAGTAGTAAGTGGGACTTCCGGAGGTGGCGAGGTAGTAAGTGGGACTTCCGGAGGTGGCGAGGTAGTGAGTGGGACTTCCGGAGGTGGCGAGGTAGTGAGTGGGACTTCCGGAGGTGGCGAGGTAGTGAGTGGGACTTCCGGAGGTGGCGAGGTAGTGAGTGGGACTTCCGGAGGTGGTGAGGTAGTGAGTGGGACTTCCGGAGGTGGCGAGGTAGTGAGTGGGACTTCCGGAGGTGGCGAGGTAATAAGTGGGACTTCCGTAGGTGGCGAGGTAGTGAGTGGGACTTCCGGAGGTGGCGAGGTAGTAAGTGGGACTTCCGGAGGTGGCGAGGTAGTGAGTGGGACTTCCGGAGGTGGCGAGGTAATAAGTGGGACTTCCGTAGGTGGCGAGGTAGTGAGTGGGACTTCCGTAGGTGGCGAGGTAGTGAGTGGGACTTCCGGAGGTGGCGAGGTAGTGAGTGGGTCTTCCGGAGGTAGCGAAGTAGTAAGTGGGACTTCCGGAGGTAGCGAGGTAGTGAGTGGGACTTCCGTAGGTGGCGAGGTAGTAAGTGGGACTTCCGGAGGTGGCGAGGTAGTGAGTGGGACTTCCGGAGGTGGCGAGGCAGTGAGTGGGACTTCCGTAGGTGGCGAGGTAGTGCGTGGAACCTCCGGGGGTAGCGAGGTAGTGAGTGGGAATTCCGGAGGTGGGGAGGTAGTGAGTGAGACTTCAGGAAGTGGCGAGGTAGTGAGTGGGACCTCCAGAGGTGGCGAGGTAGTGAGTGGGACCTCCAGAGGTGGCGAGGTAGTGAGTGGGACTTCAGGAGGTGGCGAGGTAGTGAGTGGGACTTCCGGAGGTGGCGGGGTAGTAAGTGGGACTTCCGGAGGTGGCGAGGTAGTGAGTGAGACCTCCGGAGGTGGCAAGGTAGTGAGTGGGACATCCAGAGGTGGCGAGGTAGGGATTGGGACCTCCGCAGGTGTCGAGGTAGTGTGTGAGACCTCCGGAGGTGGCAAGGTAGTGAGTGGGACATCCAGAGGTGGCGAGGTAGTGAGTGGGACTTCCGGAGGTGGCGAGGTAGTGAGTGGGACCTCCGCAGGTGTCGTGGTAGTGAGTGAGACCTCCGGAGGTGGCAAGGTAGTGAGTGGGACATCCAGAGGTGGCGAGGTAGTGAGTGGGACCTCCAGAGGTGGCGAGGTAGTGAGTGAGACCTCCGGATGTGGCAAGGTAGTGAGTGGGACATTCGGAGGTGGCGAGGTAGTGAGTGGGACTTCCGGAGGTGGAGAGGTAGTGAGTGAGACTTCCGGAGGTGGCGAGGTAGTGTGTGGGACGTCCGGAGGTGGCGAGGTAGTGAGTGAGACTTCTGGAGGTGGCGAGGTAGTGAGTGGGACTTCCGGAGGTGGCGAGGTAGTGAGTGGGACCTCCAGAGGTGGCGAGGTAGTGAGTGGGACTTCCAGAGGTGGCGAGGTAGTAGGTGAGATGTCCGGAGGTGGCGAGGTAGTGAGTGAGACTTCTGGAGGTGGCGAGGTAGTGAGTGGGACTGCTGGAGGTGGCGAGGTAGTGAGTGGGACTGCTGGAGGTGGCGAGGTAGTGAGTGGGACTTCCGGAGGTGGCGAGGTAGTGAGTGAGACTTCTGGAGGTGGCGAGGTAGTGAGTGGGACTTTCGGAGGTGGCGAGGTAGTGAGTGGGACTTCCGGAGGTGGCGAGGTAGTAAGTGGGACTTCCGGAGGTGGCGAGGTAGTGAGTGGGACTTCCGGAGGTGGCGAGGTGAGTGGGACTTCCGGAGGTGGCGAGGTGAGTGGGACTTCCGGAGGTGGCAAAGTAGTGAGTGTGACCTCCGGAGGTGGCGAGGTAGTGAGTGAGACTTCCAGAGGTGGCGAGGTAGTGAGTGGGACTTCTGGAGGTGGCGAGGTAGTGAGTGGGACATCCGGAGGTGGCGAGGTAGTGAGTGGGACTTCCAGAGGTGGCGAGATAGTGAATGCGATTTCCGGAGGTGGCGAGGTAGTGAGTGGGACTTCCGGAGGTGGCGAGGTAGTGAGTGGGACTTCCGGAGGTGGCGAGGTAGTGAGTGGGACTTCCGGAGGTGGCGAGGTAGTGAGCGGGACTTCCGGAGGTGGCGAGGTAGTGAGTGGGACTTCCGGAGGTAGCGAAGTAGTAAGTGGGACTTCCGGAGGTGGCGAGGTAGTAAGTGGGACTTCCGGAGGTGGCGAGGTAGTGAGTGGGACTTCCGGAGGTGGCGAGGTAGTGAGTGGGACTTCCGGAGGTGGCGAGGTAGTGAGTGGGACTTCCGGAGGTGGCGAGGTAGTGAGTGGGACTTCCGGAGGTGGTGAGGTAGTGAGTGGGACTTCCGGAGGTGGCGAGGTAGTGAGTGGGACTTCCGGAGGTGGCGAGGTAATAAGTGGGACTTCCGTAGGTGGCGAGGTAGTGAGTGGGACTTCCGGAGGTGGCGAGGTAGTAAGTGGGACTTCCGGAGGTGGCGAGGTAGTGAGTGGGACTTCCGGAGGTGGCGAGGTAATAAGTGGGACTTCCGTAGGTGGCGAGGTAGTGAGTGGGACTTCCGTAGGTGGCGAGGTAGTGAGTGGGACTTCCGGAGGTGGCGAGGTAGTGAGTGGGTCTTCCGGAGGTAGCGAAGTAGTAAGTGGGACTTCCGGAGGTAGCGAGGTAGTGAGTGGGACTTCCGTAGGTGGCGAGGTAGTAAGTGGGACTTCCGGAGGTGGCGAGGTAGTGAGTGGGACTTCCGGAGGTGGCGAGGCAGTGAGTGGGACTTCCGTAGGTGGCGAGGTAGTGCGTGGAACCTCCGGGGGTAGCGAGGTAGTGAGTGGGAATTCCGGAGGTGGGGAGGTAGTGAGTGAGACTTCAGGAAGTGGCGAGGTAGTGAGTGGGACCTCCAGAGGTGGCGAGGTAGTGAGTGGGACCTCCAGAGGTGGCGAGGTAGTGAGTGGGACTTCAGGAGGTGGCGAGGTAGTGAGTGGGACTTCCGGAGGTGGCGGGGTAGTAAGTGGGACTTCCGGAGGTGGCGAGGTAGTGAGTGAGACCTCCGGAGGTGGCAAGGTAGTGAGTGGGACATCCAGAGGTGGCGAGGTAGGGATTGGGACCTCCGCAGGTGTCGAGGTAGTGTGTGAGACCTCCGGAGGTGGCAAGGTAGTGAGTGGGACATCCAGAGGTGGCGAGGTAGTGAGTGGGACTTCCGGAGGTGGCGAGGTAGTGAGTGGGACCTCCGCAGGTGTCGTGGTAGTGAGTGAGACCTCCGGAGGTGGCAAGGTAGTGAGTGGGACATCCAGAGGTGGCGAGGTAGTGAGTGGGACCTCCAGAGGTGGCGAGGTAGTGAGTGAGACCTCCGGATGTGGCAAGGTAGTGAGTGGGACATTCGGAGGTGGCGAGGTAGTGAGTGGGACTTCCGGAGGTGGAGAGGTAGTGAGTGAGACTTCCGGAGGTGGCGAGGTAGTGTGTGGGACGTCCGGAGGTGGCGAGGTAGTGAGTGAGACTTCTGGAGGTGGCGAGGTAGTGAGTGGGACTTCCGGAGGTGGCGAGGTAGTGAGTGGGACCTCCAGAGGTGGCGAGGTAGTGAGTGGGACTTCCAGAGGTGGCGAGGTAGTAGGTGAGATGTCCGGAGGTGGCGAGGTAGTGAGTGAGACTTCTGGAGGTGGCGAGGTAGTGAGTGGGACTTCTGGAGGTGGCGAGGTAGTGAGTGGGACTTCCGGAGGTGGCGAGGTAGTGAGTGAGACTTCTGGAGGTGGCGAGGTAGTGAGTGGGACTTTCGGAGGTGGCGAGGTAGTGAGTGGGACTTCCGGAGGTGGCGAGGTAGTAAGTGGGACTTCCGGAGGTGGCGAGGTAGTGAGTGGGACTTCCGGAGGTGGCGAGGTATTAAGTGGGACTTCCGTAGGTGGCGAGGTAGTGAGTGGGACTTCCGTAGGTGGCGAGGTAGTAAGTGGGACTTCCGGAGGTGGCGAGGTAGTGAGTGGGACTTCCGGAGGTGGCGAGGTAGTGAGTGGGACTTCCGGAGGTGGCGAGGTAGTGAGTGGGACTTCCGGAGGTGGCGAGGTAGTAAGTGGGACTTCCGGAGGTGGCGAGGTAGTGAGTGGGACTTCCGGAGGTGGCGAGGTAGTGAGTGGGACTTCCGGAGGTGGCGAGGTAGTAAGTGGGACTTCCGGAGGTGGCGAGGTAGTGAGTGGGACTTCCGGAGGTGGCGAGGTAGTAAGTGGGACTTCAGGAGGTGGCGAGGTAGTGAGTGGGACTTCCGGAGGTGGCGAGGCAGTGAGTGGGACTTCCGTAGGTGGCGAGGTAGTGAGTGAGACCTCCGGGGGTAGCGAGGTAGTGAGTGGGAATTCCGGAGGTGGGGAGGTAGTGAGTGAGACCTCCGGAGGTGGCAAGGTAGTGAGTGGGACATCCAGAGGTGGCGAGGTAGTGAGTGGGACTTCCGGAGGTGGCGAGGTAGTGAGTGGGACCTCCGCAGGTGTCGAGGTAGTGAGTGAGACCTCCGGAGGTGGCAAGGTAGTGAGTGGGACATCCAGAGGTGGCGAGGTAGTGAGTGGGACCTCCAGAGGTGGCGAGGTAGTGAGTGAGACCTCCGGATGTGGCAAGGTAGTGAGTGGGACATTCGGAGGTGGCGAGGTAGTGAGTGGGACTTCCGGAGGTGGAGAGGTAGTGAGTGAGACTTCCGGAGGTGGCGAGGTAGTGAGTGGGACGTCCGGAGGTGGCGAGGTAGTGAGTGAGACTTCTGGAGGTGGCGAGGTAGTGAGTGGGACTTCCGGAGGTGGCGAGGTAGTGAGTGGGACCTCCAGAGGTGGCGAGGTAGTGAGTGGGACTTCCAGAGGTGGCGAGGTAGTAGGTGAGATGTCCGGAGGTGGCGAGGTAGTGAGTGAGACTTCTGGAGGTGGCGAGGTAGTGAGTGGGACTTCTGGAGGTGGCGAGGTAGTGAGTGGGACTTCCGGAGGTGGCGAGGTAGTGAGTGGGACTTCCGGAGGTGGCGAGGTAGTGAGTGAGACTTCTGGAGGTGGCGAGGTAGTGAGTGGGACTTTCGGAGGTGGCGAGGTAGTGAGTGGGACTTCCGGAGGTGGCGAGGTAGTAAGTGGGACTTCCGGAGGTGGCGAGGTAGTGAGTGGGACTTCCGGAGGTGGCGAGGTATTAAGTGGGACTTCCGTAGGTGGCGAGGTAGTGAGAGGGACTTCCGTAGGTGGCGAGGTAGTGAGTGGGACTTCCGGAGGTGGCGAGGTAGTGAGTGGGTCTTCCGGAGGTAGCGAAGTAGTGAGTGGGACTTCCGGAGGTGGCGATGTAGTGAGTGGGACTTCCGGAGGTGGCGAAGTAGTGAGTGGGACTTCCGGAGGTGGCGAGGTAGTAAGTGGGACTTCCGGAGGTGGCGAGGTAGTGAGTGGGACTTCCGGAGGTGGCGAGGTAGTGAGTGGGACTTCCGGAGGTGGCGAGGTAGTAAGTGGGACTTCCGGAGGTGGCGAGGTAGTGAGTGGGACTTCCGGAGGTGGCGAGGTAGTAAGTGGGACTTCCAGAGGTGGCGAGGTAGTGAGTGGGACTTCCGGAGGTGGCGAGGCAGTGAGTGGGACTTCCGTAGGTGGCGAGGTAGTGAGTGAGACCTCCGGGGGTAGCGAGGTAGTGAGTGGGAATTCCGGAGGTGGGGAGGTAGTGAGTGAGACTTCAGGAAGTGGCGAGGTAGTGAGTGGGACCTCCAGAGGTGGCGAGGTAGTGAGTGGGACCTCCAGAGGTGGCGAGGTAGTGAGTGGGACTTCAGGAGGTGGCGAGGTAGTGAGTGGCACTTCCGGAGGTGGCGGGGTAGTAAGTGGGACTTCCGGAGGTGACGAGGTAGTGAGTGAGACCTCCGGAGGTGGCAAGGTAGTGAGTGGGACATCCAGAGGTGGCGAGGTAGGGAGTGGGACCTCCGCAGGTGTCGAGGTAGTGAGTGAGACCTCCGGAGGTGGCAAGGTAGTGAGTGGGACATCCAGAGGTGGCGAGGTAGTGAGTGGGACTTCCGGAGGTGGCGAGGTAGTGAGTGGGACCTCCGCAGGTGTCGAGGTAGTGAGTGAGACCTCTGGAGGTGGCAAGGTAGTGAGTGGGACATCCAGAGGTGGCGAGGTAGTGAGTGGGACCTCCAGAGGTGGCGAGGTAGTGAGTGGGACGTCCGGAGGTGGCGAGGTAGTGAGTGAGACTTCTGGAGGTGGCGAGGTAGTGAGTGGGACTTCCGGAGGTGGCGAGGTAGTGAGTGGGACCTCCAGAGGTGGCGAGGTAGTGAGTGGGACTTCCAGAGGTGGCGAGGTAGTAGGTGAGATGTCCGGAGGTGGCGAGGTAGTGAGTGAGACTTCTGGAGGTGGCGAGGTAGTGAGTGGGACTTCTGGAGGTGGCGAGGTAGTGAGTGGGACTTCCGGAGGTGGCGAGGTAGTGAGTGGGACTTCCGGAGGTGGCGAGGTAGTGAGTGAGACTTCTGGAGGTGGCGAGGTAGTGAGTGGGACTTCTGGAGGTGGCGAGGTAGTGAATGGGACTTCCAGAGGTGGCGAGATAGTGAGTGGGACGTCCGGAGGTGGCGAGGTAGTGAGTGAGACTTCCAGGGATGGCGAGGTAGTGAGTGAGGCTTCCGGGGCTGGCGAGGTAGTGAGTGGGACTTCCGGAGGTGGAGAGGTAGTGAGTGAGACTTCCGGAGGTGGCGAGGTAGTGAGTGGGACGTCCGGAGGTGGCGAGGTAGTGAGTGGGACTTCTGGAGGTGCCGAGGTAGTGAGTGGGACTTCCGGAGGTGGCGAGGTAGTGAGTGGGACCTCCAGAGGTGGCGAGGTAGTGAATGAGACTTCCAGGGATGGCGAGGTAGTGAGTGGGACTTCCGCAGGTGGAGAGGTAGTGAGTGAGACTTCCGGAGGTGGCGAGGTAGTGAGTAGTACTTCCGGAGGTGGCGGGGTAGTCAGTGGGACTTCCGGAGGTGGCGAGGTAGTGAGTGGGACTTCCGGAGGTGGCTTGGTTGTGAGTGGGATGTCTGGAGGTGGCGAGGTTGTGAGTGGGACTTCCGGGGATGTCGAGGTAGTGAGTGGGACATCCGGAGGTGGCGAGGTGGTGAGTGGGACTTCCGGAGGTGGCGAGGTAGTGAGTGGGACTTCCGGAGGTGGCGAGGTAGTGAGTGGGACTTCCGGAGGTGGCGAGGTGGTGAGTGGGACTTCCGGAGGTGGCGAGGTAGTGCTTGGGACTTCCGGAGGTGGCGAGGTGGTGAGTGGGACTTCCGGAGGTGGCGAGGTAGTGAGTGGGACTTCCGGAGGTGGCGAGGTAGTGAGTGGGACTTCCGGAGGTGGCGAGGTGGTGAGTGGGATGTCTGGAGGTGGCGAGGTTGTGAGTGGGACTTCCGGGGATGTCGAGGTAGTGAGTGGGACTTCCGGAGGTGGCGAGTTAGTAAGTGGGACGTCCGGAGGTGGCAAGGTAGTGAGTGGGACCTCCAGAGGTGGCAAGGTAGTGAGTGGGACATTCGGAGGTGGCGAGGTAGTGAGTGGGACGTCCGGAGGTGGCGAGGTAGTGAGTGGGACTTCCAGAGGTGGCGAGGTAGTAGGTGAGATGTCCAGAGGTGGTGAGGTAGTGAGTGAGACTTCTGGAGGTGGCGAGGTAGTGAGTGGGACTTCCGGAGGTGGCGAGGTAGTGAGTGAGACTTCCAGGGATGGCGAGGTAGTGAGTGAGGCTTCCGGGGCTGGCGAGGTAGTGAGTGGGACGTCTGGAGGTGGTGAGGTAGTGAGTGAGACCTCCGGAGGTGGCAAGGTAGTGAGTGGGACATTCGGAGGTGGCGAGGTAGTGAGTGGGACGTCCGGAGGTGGCGAGGTAGTGAGTGGGACTTCCAGAGGTGGCGAGGTAGTAGGTGAGATGTCCAGAGGTGGTGAGGTAGTGAGTGAGACTTCTGGAGGTGGCGAGGTAGTGAGTGGGACTTCCGGAGGTGGCGAGGTAGTGAGTGAGACTTCCAGGGATGGCGAGGTAGTGAGTGAGGCTTCCGGGGCTGGCGAGGTAATGAGTGGGACTTCCGGAGGTGGAGAGGTAGTGAGTGAGACCTCCGGATGTGGCAAGGTAGTGAGTGGGACATTTGGAGGTGGCGAGGTAGTGAGTGGGAGTTCCGGAGGTGGCGAGGTAGTGAATGGGACTTCCGGAGGTGGCGAGATAGTGAGTGGGACTTCCAGAGGTGGCGAGGTAGTGAGTGAGACTTCCAGGGATGGCGAGGTAGTGAGTGAGGCTTCCGGGGCTGGCGAGGTAATGAGTGGGACTTCCGGAGGTGGAGAGGTAGTGAGTGAGACTTCCGGAGGTGGCGAGGCAGTGAGTGGGACGTCCGGAGGTGGCGAGGTAGTGAGTGGGACTTCCAGAAGTGGCGAGGTGGTGAGTGGGACGTCCGGAGGTGGCGAGGTAGTGAGTGAGACCTCCGGAGGTGGCAAGGTAGTGAGTGGGACATTCGGAGGTGGCGAGGTAGTGAGTGGGACTTCGAGAGATTGCGAGGTAGTAGGTGAGATGTCCAGAGGTGGTGAGGTAGTGAGTGAGACTTCTAGAGGTGGCGAGGTAGTGAGTGGATATTCCGGAGGTGGCGAGGTAGTGAATGGGACTTCGGGAGGTGGCGAGATAGTGAGTGGGACTTCCAGAGGTGGCGAGGTAGTGAGTGAGACTTCCAGGGATGGCGAGGTAGTGAGTGAGGCTTCCGGGGCTGGCGAGGTAGTGCGTGGGACTTCCGGAGGTGGAGAGGTAGTGAGTGAGACTTCCGGAGGTGGCGAGGTAGTGAGTGGGACGTCCGGAGGTGGAGAGCTAGTGAGTGGGACTTCCAGAGGTGGCGAGGTAGTGAGTGGGACGTCCGGAGGTGGCGAGGTAGTAGGTGAGATGTCCGGAGGTGGCGAGGTAGTGAGTGGGACTTCTGGAGGTGGCGAGGTAGTGAGTGGGACGTCCGGAGGTGGCGAGGTAGTGAGTGGGACTTCCAGAGGTGGCGAGGTAGTGAGTGAGACTTCTGGAGGTGGCGAGGTAGTGAGTGGGACCTCCGGAGGTGGCGAGGTAGTGAGTGGGACGTCCGGAGGTGGCGAGGTAATGAGTGGGACTTCCAGAGGCGGCGAGGTAGTGAGTGAGACTTCCAGGGATGGCGAGGTAGTGAGTGAGGCTTCCGGGGCTGGCGAGGTAGTGAGTGGGACTTCCGGAGGTGGAGAGGTAGTGAGTGGTACTTCTGGAGGTGGCGGGGTAGTGAGTGGGACCTCCGGAGATGGCTCGGTAGTGAGTGGGACTTCCCGAGGTGGCGAGGTAGTGAGTGGGACTTCCGGAGGTGGCGATGTAGTGAGTGGGACTTCCGGAGGTGGCGAGATAGTGAGTGGGACTTCCGGAGGTGGCGAGGTAGTGAGTGGGACTTCCAGAGGTGGCGGGGTAGTGAGTGGGACTTCCGGAGGTGGTGAGATAGTGAGTGGGACTTCCGGAGGTGGCGAGGTAGTGAGTGGGACTTCTGGAGGTGGCGAGGTAGTGCTTGGGACTTCCGGAGGTGGCGAGGTAGTAAGTGGGACTTCCGTAGGTGGCAAGGTAGTGAGTGGGACCTCCAGATGTGGCGTGGTAGTGAGTGAGACCTCCGGAGGTGGCAAGGTAGTGAGTGGGACATTCGGAGGTGGCGAGGTAGTGAGTGGGACTTCCGCAGGTGGCGAGGTAGTGAGTGAGACTTCCGGAGGTGGCGAGGTAGTAAGTGGGACTTCCGTAGGTGGCAAGGTAGTGAGTGGGACCTCCAGATGTGGCGTGGTAGTGAGTGAGACCTCCGGAGGTGGCGAGGTAGTGAGTGGGACTTCCGGAGGTGGCGAGGTAGTAAGTGGGACCTCCAGAGGTGGCGAGGTAGTGAGTGGGACTTCCGGAGGTGGCGAGGTAGTGAGTGGGACTTCCGGAGGTGGCGAGGTAGTGAGTGGGACTTCCGGAGCTGGCGAGATAGTGAGTGGGACTTCCGGAGGTGACGAGGTAGTGAGTGGGACTTCCGGAGCTGGCGAGATAGTGAGTGGGACTTACGGAGGTGACGAGGTAGTGAGTGGGACTTCCGGAGCTGGCGAGATAGTGAGTGGGACCTCCAGAGGTGGCGAGGTAGTGAGTGGGACTTCCGGAGGTGGCGAGGTAGTAAGTGGGACTTCCGGAGGTGGCGAGATAGTGAGTGGGACGTCCGGAGGTGGCGAGGTAGTGAGTGGGACTTCCGGAGGTGGCGAGGTAGTAAGTGGCCTGAGCATCAAGCAGAGTGGCCGTTTCGCGTGCTTTTCCCGGGTCCCTGCGCATACGCGCCACGACCAAGTGGACGACGAGCCCGACAACCCGACTGCTCTGGTGCGTACGTCGACCAACCGCACTGTGCATGCGCGATGGCGCACGGAACGCGCTGACGTCGGTGTCATGACGTGTCCGAATTGTGGCTCCGCCTATTTAAAGCGGCAGTGTCCGGCAAAAGGACGGCGGTGTCTACAGTGTGGCAAGCTTGGCCACTACGCAGCCCTTTGCAGATCTGCTCCACCACTCAGCAGCCAGCGATCCCAGATGCAGTGCAGAAGTGTCCGCTCAATACAACAAGGCATGCCAGATTCCGATCCCGACAGTCCAACTGACCCTGATGCTGAGTGCCTCAAGTCCCCATACCGGGTGGGCATCATAACTACACATGCGCTGCCTCCCACCACACCTACGCAACGCCTCTCGATCCTCAGTGTGGATCCCGACGATGAGTGGTGTGCTGTCCTCACAGTTAACAAGGCCCGCATCCGATTCAAACTGGACACCGGCGCATCAGCAAACCTCATCTCAAAATCCGACTTCGACACCATCCGCACCAGACCAAGCATTCTTCCACCGATCTACCAGCAATCCTTCCGGCCCATGCGACCACCACGATGCAGCGATCCCGCCTATACGCGTACAGACAGCTCCTGATCCACCTCTGCGGCGATCGACAAGAAATCGTCGCCCACCACAAAGACTGAATCTGTAGACTGAAGGTTTGTACATTTTGTGACTGCATCGATTTAACCTCTGTAAATATTGTTTTGTTTGCCATGTATCTGCACTATCGACACCTTCCTATCTATATACGTTCATTTAGACACCTTTTGTATATAGTCAGGCACATATATATATATATATATATACGCTCACACACCTTAAGATTTATTTATCTAACAAAAAAAAAGGGGAGATGTCATAATAGCCACTCATGTATATAATGAGATGCAGACAGGCAGTGATTGACACACAGGATGACCAGTAAGCACACAGCACAGTGCAGCCAATCACCAGACAGGACACCACCACTATAAAGCCAGAGGGCACTAGTTTTCCCGTTCTCTCGGGTCCCAGCCACTGAGACAGTCAGAGTCCACGAGCTAGTAAGTGCAAACACCATGCGGTAGCTAGTAAGTCTGGTCAGGCTAGTACAAGGTCTCCAGTCAGTTCAGTATAGTGTCAACCCACAGTTGAATATGGATATCAGTTCTATCGTTGAATAAAACAGTGTTGGATCTTCTCCAGTGTTAGACGTCTGTTTCTAGCTTCTCTGCATCGAGTGCAGTCCACATCGAACCTACCTGCCTAACACATCAGAGAGTTGATTGAAACCTTTAAGACCCTGAGGGACATTGACCAGGTGGGATGTGGAGAGGATGTGTTCTCTTGTGGGAAAATCGAGAACTCGGGGTCACTGTTTAAAAATAAGGGATCACCCATTTAAAACCAAGACGCGGAGAATATCTTTCTCTCAGAGGGGCGTGAGTCTCTGGAACGTTCTTCCTCAAAAGGCAGTCGGAGCAGAATCTTTAAATATGTTTAAGACAGAGCTCGATAGATTCTTGATTCTCAAGAGAAGGGGGGAAGGTTATCGGGGGTAAGGCAGGAATGTTGGGTTAAGGTTACAATCAGATAGGTCGTGATCTTATTGAACGGCAGGCACCAGCTCGAGTGGCTGAGTGGCCTTCTCCTGGCCTCACTTGTCAGGGATGGGAGAGTGATGGGACAGTGGGCAGGGTCTGGTGGGGCGACCCTGAGCTCCGGGAATCGATGCGCAGTGACACAAGGTAGTTCTCCATATCACATTTTCTTATAATATTAAGGTGCTTCATCTGAGCATTGAATAGCTAAATTAGATGTCGAGTCCTATGAACGGGAAGGTGTCCAAAAGCTTGGTCAACAAATTAGGTTTTAAGGTGCATCTCAAAGGAGAGAGAGAGAGAGAGAGACGGAAGGGATTCAGGAAGGAATTCCCATGTTGAGGATCTCGACAGCTGAAGGCATGGTCCCCAATGTCATTACAAAATCAAGGGGGCATCGTTGGCAAGGCCAGCCAAGTTTACACAACCAATTGCTGGGATTGTCCAATGCGCAGAGAACGAGGAGACGGGGCTTGTATTCACGAAGGTTGTGAAGAATGAGGACAGCTGAGCTCCGTGCGGCAGGCTGGATGTAGACCGGATTCTCCGGGTCCCACCGGCTACGCGTTTCTCGGCCACGAGCCGTTCGCTGGCGCCGGGATTCTCGTCACTCGTCAATGAGATTTCCCATTGAAGCCAGCCCACTCCTCCGGGAAACCTGCCGGCTGGAAAAGGGAATACCGATGGCTGGAAGAAATCAGCCAAGGGGACCCCCGGGCTGGTGAGTCGAAAACCAGGCGACATACACTCCGATGACGGGGAAGGCCGGGTAAAGCTGAGGTGGGCAGGAATTTCTTTGTGTGGAGGTTGCTGAACTTTTGGAATTATCTACCCCAAAGGGCTTTGGAGGCAAGGACAAAGGTTTGAAATCGGTAGAATTCTGGAGATGAATGACATCTAGATAGAGTGCGGGAAAGTGGTGTAATGACAGAGCAGCCCTCGATGGGCTGAAAGGCCTCCTCCTATCCCGGTGACAGCTTTTCACTGACTGAGATTTCTTTTCGAAGCGAATTCAATTTGCACCGGTTATCCTGGTGGGGTTCGAACCTGTGCCCCGCAAAGCATTAACCTGGGCCCCGCCTGGCCTGGACCAGTGATTTGCCCCTCGACACCACCACCTCCCCTGAGCTGGGAGGGTCTATGAGCTGGAGGAGGCAACAGAATTGGGGGAGGAGGCAACAGAATTGGGGAAGATGGCTATGGAGGGATTTGAAAGTCAAGATAAGAATTTTAAAATTGCTTTCAAACAATGTAGGTCAGCGAGCACCGGTGAACAGGACTCTTCGAGTTAGGACATGGGCCAGCAGAGGTTTAATTTAGCTCGTGTTCATGGAGGGTAGACTGTGGTAGGACAGGCTGTGGGCATTGGAATAGTTAGGTTCGGTGATAACAAAGGCGGTAATCGAGACAACATTGTGTAAGCTCCATCTCCCTCCTGCGTTTGAGCGTCAGGATGACTTTCCAAGGCATGTGGGTGGGTGTGCTGCAAGTAACACTTGTGCCACACAATGCAGGCAATGTCCATCCCCAACAAAAGAGATTCTACCCACCTGCTCCTCACATTCAATGGCATTACCATCACTGAATTCGGCCACAGCCCAACATTCCGGCAGTTATCATTCAGCAGAAACGGAGCTGGACTAGCCATATAAATACTGAATTGGATTCAGTGGGCCTCTCGGCCGTGCAACATTTGCTGGTGGCATGCCATCCACTGTGCCACCGTGCTGCCCACTGTGCCACCGTGCTGCCCACAGTGCCACCGTGCTGCCCACTGTGCTAGCGTGCTGCCCACTGGGCCACCGTGCTGCCCACTGTGCCAGCGTGCTGCCCACTGTGCTAGCGTGCTGCCCACTGTGCTACCGTGCTGCCCACTGTGCCACCGTGCTGCACACGGTGACACGGTGCTGCCCACTGTGCCACCGTGCTGCCCACTGTGCCACCGTGCCATCCACTGTGCCACCGTGCTGCCCACTGTGCTACCGTGCTGCCCACTATGCCACCATGCTGCCCACTGTGCTACCGTGCTGCCCCCTGTGCTACCGTGCTGCCCACGTTGCTACCGTGCTGCCCACTATGCCACCATGCTGCCCACTGTGCTACCATGCTGCCCACTGTGCTACCATGCTGCCCACTGTGCTACCGTGCTGCCCCCTGTGCTACTCTGCTGCCCACTGTGCCACTGTGCTGCCCATTGTGCCACTGTGCTGCCCACTGTGCCACCGTGCTGCCCATTGTGCCACCGTGCTGCCCATTGTGCTACCGTGCTGCCCATTGTGCCACCGTGCTGCCCATTGTGCCACCGTGCTGCCCATTGTGCCACCGTGCTGCCCACTGTGCTACCGTGCTGCCCATTGTGCCACCGTGCTGCCCACTGTGCTACCGTGCTGCCCATTGTGCCACCGTGCTGCCCATTGTGCCACCGTGCTGCCCACTGTGCTACCGTGCTGCCCATTGTGCCACCGTGCTGCCCATTGTGCCACCGTGCTGCCTACTGTGCTACCGTGCTGCCTACTGTGCCACCGTGCTGCCCACTGTGCTACCATGCTGCCCACCGTGCTACCGTGCTGCCCACCGTGCCACCGTGCTGCCCACTGTGCTACCGTGCTGCCCACTGTGCCACCGTGCTGCCCACTGTGCTACCGTGCTGCCCACTGTGCTAGCTTGCTGCCCACCGTGCTACCGTGCTGCCCACTGTGCTTCCGTGCTGCCCACTGTGCTACCGTGCTGCCCACTGTGCCATCGTGCTGCCCACCGTGCTACCGTGCTGCCCACTGTGCCAGCGTGCTGCCCACTGTGCTACCGTACTGCCCACTGTGCCACCGTGCTGCCCACTGTGCCACCGTGCTGCCCACTGTGCCACCGTGCTGCCCACTGTGCCACCGTGCTGCCCACTGTGCCACCGTGCTGCCCACTGTGCCACCGTGCTGCCCACTGTGCTGCCCACTGTGCTACCGTGCTGCCCACTGAGCCACCGTGCTGCCTACTGAGCTACCATGCTGCCCACCGTGCTATCGTGCTGCCCACTGTGCCACCGTGCTGCCCACTGTGCTACCGTGCTGCCCACTGTGCCACCGTGCTGCCCACCGTGCTACCGTGCTGCCCACTGTGCTACCGTGCTGCCCACTGTGCTACCGTGCTGCCCACTGAGCCACCGTGCTGCCTACTGAGCTACCGTGCTGCCCACCGTGCTACCGTGCTGCCCACTGAGCCACCGTGCTGCCTACTGAGCTACCGTGCTGCCCACCGTGCTACCGTGCTGCCCACTGTGTCACCGAGCTGCCCACTGTGCTACCGTGCTGCCCACTGAGCCACCGTGCTGCCCACTGTGCTACCGTGCTGCCCACTGTGCCACCGTGCTGCCCACTGTGCTACCGTGCTGCCCACTGTGTCACCGTGCTGCCCACTGTGCTACCGTGCTGCCCACTGTGCCACCGTGCTGCCCACTGTGCTACCGTGCTGCCCACTGTGCTACCGTGCTGCCCACTGTGCTACCGTGCTGCCCACTGAGCCACCGTGCTGCCCACTGTGCTACCGTGCTGCCCACTGTGCCACCGTGCTGCCCACTGTGCCACCGTGCTGCCCACTGTGCTACCGTGCTGCCCACTGAGCCACCGTGCTGCCCACTGTGCTACCGTGCTGCCCACTGTGCCACTGTGCTGCCCACTGTGCCACCGTGCTGCCCACTGAGCCACCGTGCTGCCCACTGTGCCACCGTGCTGCCTACTGTGCCACCATGCTGCCCACTGTGCCACCGTGCTGCCCACTGTGCCACCGTGCTGCCCACTGAGCTACCGTGCTGCCCACTGTGCTACCGTGCTGCCCACTGTGCTACCGTGCTGCCCACTGTGCCACCGTGCTGCCCACTGAGCCACCGTGCTGCCCACTGAGCCACCGTGCTGCCCACTGTGCCACCGTGCTGCCCACTGTGCTACCGTGCTGCCCACTGTGCTACCGTGCTGCCCACTGTGCCACCGTGCTGCCCACTGAGCCACCGTGCTGCCCACTGTGCCACCGTGCTGCACAATGTGCTACCGTGCTGCCCACTGTGCCACCGTGCTGCCCACTGTGCCACCGTGCTGCCCACTGATCCACCGTGCTGCACAATGTGCTACCGTGCTGCCCACTGTGCCACCGTGCTGCCCACTGTGCCACCGTGCTGCCCACTGTACCACTGTGCTGCCCACTGTGCCAGCGTGCGGCCCCCTGTGCTACCGTCCTGCCCACTGTGCCACCGTGCTGCCCACTGTGCCACCGTGTTGCCCACTGTGCCACCGTGCTGCCCACTGTGCTACCGTGCTACCCACTGTGCCACCGTGCTGCCCACTGTGCTACCGTCCTGCCCACTGTGCTACCGTGCTGCCCACTGTGCCACCGTGCTGCCCCCTGTGCTACCGTCCTGCCCACTGTGCCACCGTGCTGCCCACTGTGCCACCGTGTTGCCCACTGTGCCACCGTGCTGCCCACTGTGCTACCGTGCTGCCCATTGTGCCACCATGATGTCCACTGTGCTACCGTACATCCCACTGTGCTACCGTGCATCCCACTGTGCCACCGTGCTGCCCACTGTGCCACCGTGCTGCCCACTGTGCTACCGTGCATCCTACTGTGCTACCGTGCTGCCCACTGTGCCACTGTGCTGCCCACTGTGCTACCGTGCTGCCCACTGTGCTACCGTGCTGCCCACTGTGCCACCGTGCTGCCCACTGTGCTACCGTACATCCCACTGTGCCACCGTGCTGCACCATGTGCTACCGTGCTGCCCTCTGTGCCACCGTGCTGCCCACTGTGCTACCGTGCTGCCCACTGTGCCACAGTGCTGCCCCCTGTGCTACCATGCTGCCCACTGTGCTACCGTGCTGCCCACTGTGCCACAGTGCTGCCCACTGTGCTACCGTGCTGCCCACTGTGCTACCGTGCTGCCCACTGTGCTACTGTGCTGCCCACTGTGCCACCGTGCTGCCCACTGTGTCACCGTGCTGCCCACTGTGCCACCATGCTGCCCACTTTGCAACCGTGCTGCTCACTATGCCACCCTGCTGCCCACTGTGCCACCATGCTGCTCACTGTGCCACTGTGCTGCCCACTGTGCTACACACTGTGACACCGTGCTGCCCACTGTGCCACCGTGCTGCCCACTGTTCCACCGCCCTGCCCACTGTGCCACCATGCTGCTCACTGTGCCACTGTGCTGCCCACTGTGCTACCCACTGTGACACCGTGCTGCCCACTGTGCTGCCCACTGTGCCACCGTGCTGCCCACTGTGCTACCCACTGTGCCACCATCCTGCCCACTGTGCCACTGTGCTGCCCACTGTGCCACCGTGCTTCTCACTGTGCCACCGTGCTGCCCACTGTGCCACCGTGCTTCTCACTGTGCCACCGTGCTGCCCACTGTGCCACCATGCTGCCCACTGTGCTAGCGTGTTGCCCACTCTGCTACCCACTGTGCCACTGTCCTGCCCAATGTGCCACTGTGCTGCCCACTGTGCCACCATGCTGCCCACTGTGCCACCGTGCTGCCCACTGTGCTACCCACTGTGCCACCGTGCTGCCCACTGTGCTACCGTGCTGCCCACTGTGCTACCCACTGTGCCACCGTGCTGCCCACTGTGCCACCGTGCTGCCCACTGTGCCACCGTGCTGCCCACTGTGCTACCCACTGTGCCACCGTGCTGCCCACTGTGCCACCGTGCTGTCCACTGTGCTACCCACTGTGCCACCGTGCTGCCCACTGTGCCACCATGCTGCCCACTGTGCTAGCGTGCTGCCCACTGTGCCACCGGGCTGCCCACTGTGCCTCTGTGCTGCTCACTGTGCCACCGTGCTCCACACTGGGCCACCGTGCTTCCCACCGTACCACCCACTGTGCCACCGTGCTGCCCACTGTGCTACTGTGCTGCCCACTGTGCCACCATCCTGCCCACTGTGCTACCGTGGTGCCCACTGCGCCATCATGCTGCCCACTGTGGTACCGTGCTGCCCACTGTGCTAGCGTGCTGCCCACTGTGCAACCATGCTGCCCACTGTGCTACCGTGCTGCCCACTGTTCCACTATGCTGCCCACTGTGCCACCGTGCTGCCCACTGTGCCACCGTGCTGCCCACTGTGCCACCGTGCTGCCCACTGTGCCACTATGCTGCCCACTGTGCCACCGTGCTGCCCACTGTGCCACCGTGCTGCCCACTGTGCTACTGTGCTACCTACTGTGCCACTGTGCTGCCCACTGTGCCACTGTGCTGCCCACTGTGCCACCGTGCTGCCCACTGTGCCACTGTGCTGCCCATTGTGCCACTGTGCTGCCCACTGTGCCACCGTGCTGCCCACTGTGCCACCGTGCTACCCACTGTGCTACTGTGCTGCTCACTGTGCTACCGTGATGCCCACTGTGCTACCGTGCTGCTCACTGTGCTACCGTGCTGCCCACTGTGCCACCGTGCTGCCCACTGTGCTACCGTGCTGCCCACTGTGCCACCGTGCTGCCCACTGTGCTACCGTGCTGCTTACTGTGCTACCGTGCTGCCCACTGTGCCACCGTGCTGCCCACTGTGCCACCGTGCTGCCCACTGTGCTACCGTGTTGCCCACTGTGCCACCGTGCTGCCCACTGTGTTACCGTGCTGCCCACTGTGCTTCCATGCTGCCCAGTGTGCCACCATGCTGCCCACTCTGCTACCGTGCTGCCCACTGTGCTACGGTGCTGCCCACTGTGCTACCGTGCTGCTCACTGTGCCACTGCGCTGCCCACTGTGCTACCGTGCTGCCCACTGTGCCACCATGCTGCCCACTCTGCTACCGTGCTGCTCACTGTGCCACTGCGCTGCCCACTGTGCTACCGTGCAGCCCACTGTGCCACCATGCTGCCCACTCTGCTACCGTGCTGCCCACCGTGCCACCGTGCCACCGTGCTGCCCACCGTGCCACCGTGCCACCGTGCTGCCCACTGTGCCACCGTGCTGCCCACTGTGCCACCGTGCTGCCTACTGTGCCACCGTGCTGCCCACTGTCCCACCGTGCTGCCCACTGTGCCACCATGCTGCCTACTGTGCCACCATGCTGCCTACTGTGCCACTGTGCTGCCCACGGTGCCACAATGCTGCCCACCATGCCACCGTGCTGCCCACTGTGCCACCGTGCTGCCCACTGTGCCAGCATGCTGCCTACTGTGCCACCATGCTGCCCACTGTGCCACCGTGCTGCTCACTGTGCTACCGTGATGCCCACTGTGCTACCGTGCTGCCCACTGTGCTACCGTGCTGCCCACTGTGCTACCGTGCTGTCCACTGTGCTACCGTGCTGCCCACTGTGCCACCGTGCTGCCCACTGTGCCACCGTGCTGCCCACTGTGTTACCGTGCTGCCCACTGTGCCACTGCGCTGCCCAGTGTGCCACCATGCTGCCCACTCTGCTACCGTGCTGCCCACTGTGCTACGGTGCTGCCCACTGTGCTACCGTGCAGCCCAATGTGCCACCGTGCTGCCCACTGTGCTACCGTGCTACCCACTGTGCCACCGTGATGCCGACTGTGCCACCATGCTACCCACTGTGCTAGCGTGCTGCGCACTGTGCTACCGTGCTGCCCACTGTGCCACCGTGCTGCCCACTGTGCTACCGTGCTGCTCACTGTGCCACCGTGCTGCCCACTGTGCTACTGTGCTGCCGACTGTGCCACCATGCTGCCTAATGTGCCACCATGCTGCCTACTGTGCCACCGTGCTACCCACTGTGCTAGCGTGCTGCCCACTGTGCTACCGTGCTGCCCACTGTGCCACCCACTGTGCTAGCGTGCTGCCCACTGTGCCACCGTGCTGCCCACTGTGCTACCGTGCTGCCCAGTGTGCTACCGTGCTTCCCAGTGTGCTACCGTGCTGCCCACTGTGCCACCCACTGTGCTAGCGTGCTGCCCACTGTGCTACCGTGCTGCCCAGTGTGCCACTGTGCTGCCCACTGTGCCACCCACTGTGCTAGCGTGCTGCCCACTGTGCTACCGTGGTGCCCACTGTGCCACCATGCTGACCACTGTGCCACCATGGTGCCCACTGTGCTGCCCACTGTACCACTGTGCTGCCCACGGTGCCAGCGTGCGGCCCCCTGTGCTACCGTGCTGCCCATTGTGCCACCGTGCTGCCCACTGTCCCACCGTGGTGCCCACTGTGCCAGCGTGCTGCCCACTGTGCTACCGTGCTGCCCACTGTGCCACCGTGCTGCCCACTGTGCTACCGTGCTGCCCACGGTGCTACCGTGCTGCCCACTGTGCTACCGTGCTGCCCACTGTCCCACCATGCTGCCCACTGTGCTACCGTGCTGCCCACTGTGCTACCGTGCTGCTCACTGTGCTACCGTGCTGGCCATTGTGCCACCGTGCTGCTCACTGTGCCACCGTGCGGCCCATTGTCCCACCGTGGTGCCCACTGTGCTAGCGTGCTGCCCGCTGTGCTACCGTGCTGCCCACTGTACCACCGTGCTGCCCACTGTGCCACCGTGCTGCCCATTTTGCCACTGTGCTGCCCCCTGTGCTAGCGTGCTGCCCACTGTGCTAGCGTGCTGCCCACTGTGCTACCGTGCTGCCCACTGTGTCACTGTGCTGCCCTCTGTGCCACCGTGCTGCCCTCTGTGCCACCATGCTGCCCACTGTGCTACCCACTGTGCCACCGTGCTGCCCACTGTGCTACCCACTGTGCCACCGTGCTGCCCACTGTGCTAGCGTGTTGCCCACTGTGCTACCCACTTCCACCATCCTGCCCACTGTGCCACCGTGCTGCCCATTGTGCCACCGTGCTGCTCACTGTGCCACCGTGCTGCCCATGTGCTACCCACTGTGCCACCGTCCTGCCCACTGTGCCACTGTGCTGCCCACTGTGCTACCCACTGTGCCACCGTGCTGCCCACTGTGCCACTGTGCTGCCCACTGTGCTACCCACTGTGCCACTGTGCTGCCCACTGTGCCACCGTGCTGCCCACTGTGCCACCATGCTGCCCACTATGCCACCATGCTGCCCACTGTGCTACCCACTGTGCCACCATGCTGCCCACTGTGCCACCATGCTGCCCACTGTGCCACCATGCTGCCCACTGTGCCACCGTGCTGCCCACTGTGCTACCCACTGTGCCACCATGCTGCCCACTGTGCCACCATGCTGCTCACCATGCCACCGTGCCACCCACTGTGCCACCATGCTGCCCACTGTGCTAGCGTGCTGCCCACTGTGCCACCATGCTGCCCACTGTGCCACCATGCTGACCACTGTGCCACCATGCTGCCCACTGTGCTAGCGTGCTCCCCACTGGGCCACCGTGCTGCCCACCGTGCTGCCCACTGTGCCACCATGCTGCCCACTGTGCTACAATGCTGCCCACTGTGCCACCGTGCCACCCAATGTGCCACCGTGCTGCCCACTGTGCTACCGTCCTGCCCACTGTGCCACCGTGCTGCCCACTGTGCCACCATGCTGCCCACTGTGCCACCATGCTGCTTACTGTGCCACCGTGCTGCCCACTGTGCCACCGTGATGCCCACTGTGCCACCGTGATGCCCACTGTGCCACCGTCCTACCCACTGTGCTAGCGTGCTGCCCACTGTGCTACCGTGCTGCTCACTGTGCCACCGTGCTGCCCACTGTGCTACCGTGCTGCTCACTGTGCCACCATGCTGCCCACTGTGCCACCGTGCTGCCCACTGTGCCACTGTGCTGCCCACTGTGCCACCGTGCTGCTCACTGTGCTACCGTGCTGCCCACTGTGCCACCGTGCTGCCTAATGTGCCACCATGCTGCTTACTGTGCCACCGTGCTACCCACTGTGCTAGCGTGCTGCCCACTGTGCTACCGTGCTGCCCACTGTGCCACCCACTGTGCTAGCGTGCTGCCCACTGTGCTACCGTGTTGCCCACTGTGTCACCGTGCTGCCCACTGTCCCACCGTGGTGCCCACTGTGCCAGCGTGCTGCCCACTGTGCTACCGTGCTGCCGACTGTGCCACCGTGCTGCCCACTGTGCTACCGTGCTGCCCACTGTGCTACCGTGCTGCCCATTGTGCCACCGTGCTGCCCACTGTGCTACCGTGTTGCCCAGTGTGTCACTGTGCTGCCCACTGTGCCACAATGCTGCCCACTGTGCTACCCACTGTGCCACCATGCTGCCCACTGTGCCACCCTGCTGCCCACTGTGCTACCCACTGTGCCACCGTGCTGCCCACTGTGCTAGCGTGTTGCCCACTGTGCTACCCACTGTGCCACCGTCCTGCCCACTGTGCCACCGTGCTGCTCACTGTGCCACCGTGCTGCCCATGTGCCACTGTGCTGCCCACTGTGCCACTGTGCTGCCCACTGTGCTACCCACTGTGCCACCGTCCTGCCCACTGTGCCACTGTGCTGCCCACTGTGCTACCCACTGTGCCACCATGCTGCCCACTGTGCCACTGTGCTGCCCACTGTGCCACCATGCTGACCACTGTGCCACCATGGTGCCCACTGTGCCATTGTGCTGCCCACGGTGCCAGCGAGCGGCCCCCTGAGCTACCGTGCTGCCCATTGTGCCACCGTGCTGCCCACTGTCCCACCGTGGTGCCCACTGTGCCAGCGTGCTGCCCACTGTGCTACCGTGCTGCCCACTGTGCCACCATGCTGCCCACTGTGCTACCGTGCTGCCCACTGTGCCACCGTGCTGCCCACTGTGCTACCGTGCTGCCCACTGTGGTACCGTGCTGCCCAATGTGCCACCATGCTGCCCACTGTGCTACCGTGCTGCCCACTGTGCTACCGTGCTGCCCACTGTGCCACCATGCTGCCCACTGTGCTACCGTGCTGCCCACTGTGCTACCGTGCTGCTCACTGTGCTACCGTGCTGGCCATTGTGCCACCGTGCTGCTCACTGTGCCACCGTGCGGCCCATTGTACCACCGTGGTGCCCACTGTGCTAGCGTGCTGCCCACTGTGCTACCGTGCTGCCCACTGTACCACCGTGCTGCCCACTGTGCCACCGTGCTGCCCATTTTGCCACTGTGCTGCCCCCTGTGCTAGCGTGCTGCCCACTGTGCTAGCGTGCTGCCCACTGTGCTACCGTGCTGCCCACTGTGTCACTGTGATGCCCTCTGTGCCACCATGCTGCCCACTGTGCTACCCACTGTGCCACCGTGCTGCCCACTGTGCCACCCTGCTGCCCACTGTGCTACCCACTGTGCCACCGTGCTGCCCACTGTGCTAGCGTGTTGCCCACTGTGCTACCCACTGTTCCACCATCCTGCCCACTGTGCCACCGTGCTGCCCATTGTGCCACCGTGCTGCCCACTGTGCTAGCGTGTTGCCCACTGTGCTACCCACTGTTCCACCATCCTGCCCACTGTGCCACCGTGCTGCCCATTGTGCCACCGTGCTGCTCACTGTGCCACCATGCTGCCCATGTGCTACCCACTGTGCCACCGTCCTGCCCACTGTGCCACCGTGCTGCCCATGTGCTACCCACTGTTCCACCATCCTGCCCACTGTGCCACCGTGCTGCCCATTGTGCCACCGTGCTGCTCACTGTGCCACCATGCTGCCCATGTGCTACCCACTGTGCCACCGTCCTGCCCACTGTGCCACCATGCTGCCCATGTGCTACCCACTGTTCCACCATCCTGCCCACTGTGCCACCGTGCTGCCCATTGTGCCACCGTGCTGCTCACTGTGCCACCATGCTGCCCATGTGCTACCCACTGTGCCACTGTGCTGCCCACTGTGCTACCCACTGTGCTACCCACTGTGCCACCGTGCTGCCCACTGTGCCACTGTGCTGCCCACTGTGCTACCCACTGTGCCACTGTGCTGCCCACTGTGCCACCGTGCTGCCCACTGTGCCACCGTGCTGCCCACTATGCCACCATGCTGCCCACTGTGCTACCCACTGTGCCACCATGCTGCCCACTGTGCCACCATGCTGCCCACTGTGCCACCGTGCTGCCCACTGTGCCACCGTGCTGCCCACTGTGCTACCCACTGTGCCACCATGCTGCCCACTGTGCCACCATGCTGCTCACTGTGCCACCGTGCCACCCACTGTGCCACCATGCTGCCCACTGTGCTAGCGTGCTGCCCACTGTGCCACCATGCTGCCCACTGTGCCACCATGCTGACCACTGTGCCACCATGCTGCCCACTGTGCTAGCGTGCTCCCCACTGGGCCACCGTGCTGCCCACCGTGCTGCCCACTGTGCCACCATGCTGCCCACTGTGCTACAATGCTGCCCACTGTGCCACCGTGCCACCCAATGTGCCACCGTGCTGCCCACTGTGCTACCGTCCTGCCCACTGTGCCACCGTGCTGCCCACTGGGCCACCATGCTGCCCATTGGGCCACCATGCTGCTTACTGTGCCACCGTGCTGCCCACTGTGCCACCGTGATGCCCACTGTGCCACCATGATGCCCACTGTGCCACCATCCTACCCACTGTGCTAGCGTGCTGCCCACTGTGCTACCGTGCTGCTCACTGTGCCACCGTGCTGCCCACTGTGCTACCGTGCTGCTCACTGTGCCACCGTGCTGCCCACTGTGCCACCGTGCTGCCCACTGTGCCACCGTGCTGCCCACTGTGCCACCGTGCTGCCCACTGTGCCACCGTGCTGCCTAATGTGCCACCATGCTGCTTACTGTGCCACCGTGCTACCCACTGTGCTAGCGTGCTGCCCACTGTGCTACCGTGCTGCCCACTGTGCCACCCACTGTGCTAGCGTGCTGCCCACTGTGCTACCGTGTTGCCCACTGTGTCACCGTGCTGCCCACTGTCCCACCGTGGTGCCCACTGTGCCAGCGTGCTGCCCACTGTGCTACCGTGCTGCCCACTGTGCCACCGTGCTGCCCATTGTGCTACCGTGCTGCCCACTGTGCTACCGTGCTGCCCATTGTGCCACCGTGCTGCCCACTGTCCCACCCTGCTGCCCACTGTGCTACCCACTGTTCCACCGTCCTGCCCACTGTGCCACCATGCTGCTCACTGTGCCACCGTGCTGCCCATGTGCTACCCACTGTGCCACCGTCCTGCCCACTATGCCACTGTGCTGCCCACTGTGCTACCCACTGTGCCACCGTGCTGCCCACTGTGCCACTGTGCTGCCCACTGTGCTACCCACTGTGCCACCGTGCTGCCCACTGTGCCACCGTGCTGCCCACTATGCCACCGTGCTGCCCACTGTGCTACCATGCTGCCCACTGTGTTACCCACTGTGCCACCATGCTGGCCACTGTGTTACCCACTGTGCCACCATGCTGCCCACTGTGTTACCCACTGTGCCACCATGCTGCCCACTGTGCCACCGTGCTGCCCGCTGTGCCACCGTGCTGCCCACTGTGCTACCCACTGTGCCACCATGCTGCCCACTGTGCCACCATGCTGCTCACTGTGCCACCGTGCCACCCACTGTGCCACCATGCTGCCCAATGTGCTAGCGTGCTGCCCACTGTGCCACCATGGTGCCCACTGTGCCACCATGCTGACCACTGTGCCACCATGCTGCCCACTGTGCTAGCGTGCTCCCCACTGGGCCAACGTGCTGCCCACCGTGCTGCCCACTGTGCCACCATGCTGCCCACTGTGCTACAATGCTGCCCACTGTGCCACCATGCCACCCAATGTGCCACCGTGCTGCCCAATGTGCTACCGTCCTGCCCCCTGTGCCACTGTGCTGCCCACTGTGCCACCATGCTGCCCGCTGTGCCACCATGCTGCCCACTGTGCCACCGTGCTGCCCACTGTGCCACCGTCCTGCCCACTGTGCCACCGTGCTGCCCACTGTGCCACCATGCTGCCCACTGTGCCACCGTGCTGCCCACTGTGCTACCGTGCTGCCCACTGTGCTACCGTGGTGCCCACTGTGCCACCGTGGTGCCCACAGTGCCACCATGCTGCTCACTGTGACACCATGCTGCCCACTGTGCTACCGTGCTGCCCACTGTGCTAGTGTGCTGCCCATTGTGCCACCATGCTGCTCACTGTGCTATCGTGCTGCCCACTGTGCCACCGTGGTGCCCACAGTGCCACCATGCTGCCCACTGTGCCACCGTGCTGCCCACTGTGCCACCGTGCTGCCCACTGTGCTACCATGCTGCCCACTGTGCTATCGTGCTGCCCACTGTGCCACCGTGGTGCCCACAGTGCCACCATGCTGCTCACTGTGACACCATGCTGCCCACTGTGCTACCGTGCTGCCCACTGTGCTAGTGTGCTGCCCATTGTGCCACCATGCTGCTCACTGTGACACCATGCTGTCCACTGCCACCGTGCCACCCACTGTGCCACCGTGCCGCCCACTCTGCCATCATGCTGCCCACTGTGGCACCATGCTGCCCACTGTGCCACCGTGCTGCCCACTGTGCCATCATGCTGCCCACTGTGCCACCGTGCTGCCCACTGAGCCACCGTGCTGCCCAATGTGCCACCGTGCTGCTCACTGTGCTACCGTGCTGCCCACTGTGCCATCATGCTGCCCACTGTGCCACCATACTGCCCACTGTGCTAGCGTGCTGCCCAATGTGCCACCGTGCTCACCACTGTGCCACCATGCTCCCCACTGTGCCACCGTGTTGCCCACTGTGCTACCGTGCTGCCCACTGTGCCACCGTGCTGCCCACTGTGCTACCGTGCTGCTCACTGTGCCACTGTGCTGCCCACTGTGCCACCATGCTGCCCACTGTGCCACTGTGCTGCCCACTGTGCCACTGTGCTGCCCACTGTGCCACCATGCTGCCCACTGTGCTACCGTGCTGCCCACTGTGCCACCATGCTGCCCACTGTGCTACCTTGCTGCCCACTGTGCCACTGTGCTGCCCACTGTGCTACCGTGCTGCCCACTGTGCCACCATGCTGCCCACTGTGCTACCGTGCTGCCCACTGTGCCACCATGCTGCCCACTGTGCTACCGTGCTGCCCACTGTGCCACCATGCTGCCCACTGTGCTACCGTGCTGCCCACTCTGCTACCGTGCTGCCCACTGTGCCACCATGCTGCCCACTGGGCCACCGTGCTGCCCACTGTGCCACCGTCCTGCCCACTGTACCACCGTGCTGCCCACTGTGCCACCGTGCTGCCCACTGTGCCACCATGCTGTCCCCTGTGCTACCGTCCTGCCCACTGTGCCATTGTGCTGCCCACTGTGCCACCGTGCTGCCCACTGTGCCACCGTGCTGCCCACTGTGCTACCCACTGTGCCACCGTGCTGCCCACTGTGCTACCGTGCTGCCCACTGTGCTACCCACTGTGCCACCGTGCTGCCCACTGTGCCACCGTGCAGCCCACTGTGCCACCGTGCAGCCCACTGTGCTACCCACTGTGCCAGCGTGCTGCCCACTGTGCCACCATGCTGCCCACTGTGCTAGCGTGCTGCCCACTGTGCCACCGGGCTGCCCACTGTGCCTCTGTGCTGCTCACTGTGCCACCGTGCTCCCCACTGGGCCACCGTGCTTCCCACCGTACCACCCACTGTGCCACTGTGCTGCCCACTGTGCTACCGTGCTGCCCACTGTGCCACCATCCTGCCCACTGTGCTACCGTGGTGCCCACTGTGCCATCATGCTGCCCACTGTGGTACCGTGCTGCTCACTGTGCCACCGTGCTGCCCACTGTGCCACCGTGCTGCTCACTGTGCTAGCGTGCTGCTCACTGTGCTTCCATGCTGCCCACTGTGCTAGCATTCTCTCCACTGGGCCACCGTGCTGCCCACTGTGCTAGCATGCTCTCCACTGTGCTACCGTGCTGCCCACCGTGCTAGCGTGCTGCCCACTGTGCTAGCGTGCTGCCCACTGTGCAACCATGCTGCCCACTGTGCTAGCGTGCTGCCCACTGTGCCACTATGCTGCCCACTGTGCCACCGTGCTGCCCACTGTGCCACCGTGCTGACCACTGTGCCACCATGCTGCCCACTGTGCCACTGTGCTGCCCACTGTGCCACCATGCTGCCCACTGTGCTAGCGTGCTGCCCACTGTGCTAGCGTGCTGCCCACTGTGCAACCATGCTGCCCACTGTGCTACCGTGCTGCCCACTGTGCCACTATGCTGCCCACTGTGCCACCGTGCTGCCCACTGTGCCACCGTGCTGCCCACTGTGCCACCGTGCTGCCCACTGTGCCACCATGCTGCCCACTGTGCTACTGTGCTACCTACTGTGCCACTGTGCTGCCCACTGTGCCACTGTGCTGCCCACTGTGCCACCGTGCTGCCCACTGTGCCACCGTGCTGCCCACTGTGCCACTATGCTGCCCACTGTGCCACCGTGCTGCCCACTGTGCCACTGTGCTGCCCACTGTGCTACTGTGCTACCTACTGTGCCACTGTGCTGCCGACTGTGCTACCGTGCTGCCCACTGTGCTACCGTGCTGCTCACTGTGCTACCGTGCTGCCCACTGTGCTACCGTGCTGCCCACTGTGCCACCGTGCTGCCCACTGTGCCACCGTGCTGCCCACTGTGCTACGGTGCTGCCCACTGTGCTACCGTGCTGCCCACGGTGCCACCGTGCTGCCCACTTTGCTACCGTGCTGCCCACTGTGCCACCGTGCTGCCCACTGTGCTACGGTGCTGCCCACTGTGCCACCGTGCTGCCCACTGTGCCAACGTGCTGCCCACTGTGCTACCGTGCTGCCCACTGTGCCACTGCGCTGCCCACTGTGCTACGGTGCTGCCCACTGTGCCACCGTGCTGCCCACTGTGCCACCGTGCTGCCCACTGTGCCACCGTGCTGCCCACTGTGCTACGGTGCTGCCCACTGTGCCACCGTGCTGCCCACTGTGCTACGGTGCTGCCCACTGTGCTACCGTGCTGCCCACGGTGCCACAATGCTGCCCACCATGCCACCGTGCTGCCCACTGTGCCACTGTGCTGCCCACTGTGCCAGCATGCTGCCTACTGTGCCACCGTGCTGCCCACTGTGCTACCGTGCTGCCCACTGTGCTACCGTGCTGCCCACTGTGCTACCGTGCTGCCCACTGTGCTACCGTGCTGCTCACTGTGCTACCGTGCTGCCCACTGTGCCACCGTGCTGCCCACTGTGCCACCGTGCTGCCCACTGTGTTACCGTGCTGCCCACTGTGCCACTGCGCTGCCCAGTGTGCCACCATGCTGCCCACTCTGCTACCGTGCTGCCCACTGTGCTACGGTGCTGCCCACTGTGCTACCGTGCAGCCAACTGTGCCACCATGCTGCCCACTCTGCTACCGTGCTGCCCACCGTGCCACCGTGCCACCGTGCTGCCCACTGTTCCACCGTGCTGCCCACTGTGCCACCATGCTGCCTAGTGTGCCACCATGCTGCCTACTGTGCCACCATGCTGCCTACTGTGCCACTGTGCTGCCCACGGTGCCACAATGCTGCCCACCATGCCACCGTGCTGCCCACTGTGCCACCGTGCTGCCCACTGTGCCAGCATGCTGCCTACTGTGCCACCATGCTGCCCACTGTGCCACCGTGATGCCCACTGTGCCACCGTGCTGCCCACTGTGCTACCGTGTTGCCCACTGTGCCACCGTGCTGCCCACTGTGCCACCGAGCTGCCCACTGTGCCACTGTGCTGCCCCCTGTGCTACCGTGCTGCCCACTGTGCTAGCGTGCTGCCCACTGTGCTAGCGTGCTGCCCACTGTGCTACCGTGCTGCCCTCTGTGTCACTGTGCTGCCCTCTGTGCCACCATGCTGCCCACTGTGCTACCCACTGTGCCACCGTGCTGCCCACTGTGCCACCCTGCTGCCCACTGTGCTACCCACTGTGCCACCGTGCTGCCCACTGTGCTAGCGTGTTGCCCACTGTGCTACCCACTGTTCCACCGTCCTGCCCACTGTGCCACCGTGCTGCCCATTGTGCCACCGTGCTGCTCACTGTGCCACCGTGCTGCCCATGTGCTACCCACTGTGCCACCGTCCTGCCCACTGTGCCACTGTGCTGCCCACTGTGCTACCCACTGTGCCACCGTGCTGCCCACTGTGCCACTGTGCTGCCCACTGTGCTACCCACTGTGCCACCGTGCTGCCCAATGTGCCACCGTGCTGCCCACTATGCCACCATGCTGCCCACTGTGCCACCGTGCTGCCCACTGTGCCACCATGCTACCCACTGTGCCACCATGCTGCCCACTGTGCCACCGTGCTGCCCACTGTGAAACCGTGCTGCCCACTGTGCTACCCACTGTGCCACCATGCTGTCCACTGTGCCACCATGCTGCTCACTGTGCCAACGTGCCACCCACTGTGCCACCATGCTGCCCACTGTGCTAGCGTGCTGCCCAATGTGCCACCATGCTGCCCACTGTGCCACCATGCTGACCACTGTGCTAGCGTGCTCCCCACTGGGCCACCGTGCTGCCCACCGTGCTGCCCACTGTGCCACCATGCTGCCCACTGTGCTACAATGCTGCCCACTGTGCCACCGTGCCACCCAATGTGCCACCGTGCTGCCCACTGTGCTACCGTCCTGCCCACTGTGCCACCGTGCTGCCCACTGTGCCACCATGCTGCCCACTGTGCCACCATGCTGCCCACTGTGCCACTGTGCTGCCCACTGTGCCACCGTCCTGCCCACTGTGCCACCGTGATGCCCACTGTGCCACCGTGATGCCCACTGTGCCACCGTCCTACCCACTGTGCTAGCGTGCTGCCCACTGTGCTACCGTGCTGCTCACTGTGCCACCGTGCTGCCCACTGTGCTACCGTGCTGCTCACTGTGCTACCGTGCTGCCCACTGTGCTACCCACTGTGCCAGCGTGCTGCTCACTGTGCCACCGTGCTGCCCACTGTGCTACCGTGCTGCCCACTGTGCCACCGTGCTGCCTAACGTGCCACCATGCTGCCTACTGTGCCACCGTGCTACCCACTGTGCTAGCGTGCTGCCCACTGTGCTACCGTGCTGCCCACTGTGCCACCCACTGTGCTAGCGTGCTGCCCACTGTGCTACCGTGTTGCCCACTGTGTCACCGTGCTGCCCACTGTCCCACCGTGAGCCCACTGTGCCAGCGTGCTGCCCACTGTGCTACCGTGCTGCCCACTGTGCCACCGTGCTGCCCACTGTGCTACCGTGCTGCCCACTGTGCTACCGTGCTGCCCATTGTGCCACCGTGCTGCCCACTGTGCTACCGTGTTGCCCACTGTGTCACTGTGCTGCCCACTGTGCCACCATGCTGCCCACTGTGCTACCCACTGTGCCACCGTGCTGCCCACTGTGCCACCCTGCTGCCCACTGTGCTACCCACTGTGCCACCGTGCTGCCCACTGTGCTAGCGTGTTGCCCACTGTGCTACCCACTGTTCCACCGTCCTGCCCACTGTGCCACCATGCTGCTCACTGTGCCACCGTGCTGCCCACTGTGCCACCGTCCTGCCCACTGTGCCACTGTGCTGCCCACTGTGCTACCCACTGTGCCACCGTGCTGCCCACTGTGCCACCATGCTGCCCACTATGCCACCATGCTGCCCACTGTGCTACCCACTGTGCCACCATGCTGCCCACTGTGCCACCGTGCTGCCCACTGTGCCACCGTGCTGCCCACTGTGCCACCATGCTGCTCTCTGTGCCACCGTGCCACCCACTGTGCCACCATGCTGCCCACTGTGCTAGCGTGCTGCCCACTGTGCCACCATGCTGCCCACTGTGCCACCATGCTGACCACTGTGCCACCATGCTGCCCACTGTGCTAGCGTGCTCCCCACTGGGCCAACGTGCTGCCCACCGTGCTGCCCACTGTGCCACCATGCTGCCCACTGTGCTACAATGCTGCCCACTGTGCCACCCAATGTGCCACCATGCTGCCCAATGTGCTACCGTCCTGCCCCCTGTGCCACTGTGCTGCCCACTGTGCCACCATGCTGCCCACTGTGCCACCATGCTGCCCACTGTGCCACCGTGCTGCCCACTGTGCTACCGTGCTGCTCACTGTGCCACCATGCTCCCCACTGTGCTACCGTGCTGCCCACTGTGCTACCGTGCTGCCCACTGTGCTACCGTGCTGCCCACTGTGCTACCGTGCTGCCCACTGTGCCATCGTGCTGCCCACTGTGCCACCGTGGTGCCCACAGTGCCACCATGCTGCTCACTGTGACACCATGCTGCCCACTGTGCTACCGTGCTGCCCACTGTGCTAGTGTGCTGCCCATTGTGCCACCATGCTGCTCACTGTGCTACCGTGCTGCCCACTGTGCCATCATGCTGCCCACTGTACCACCGTGCTGCCCACTGTGACACCGTGCTGCCCAATGTGCCACCGTGCTGCTCACTGTGCTACCGTGCTGCCCACTGTGCGATCATGCTGCCCACTGTGCCACCATACTGCCCACTGTGCTAGCGTGCTGCCCAATGTGCCACCGTGCTCACCACTGTGCCACCGTGCTGCCCACTGTGCTACCGTGCTGCCCACTGTGCCACCGTGCTGCCCACTGTGCTACCGTGCTGCCCACTGTGCCACCGTGCTGCCCACTGTGCTACCGTGCTGCTCACTGTGCCACTGTGCTGCCCACTGTGCCACCATGCTGCCCACTGTGCTACCGTGCTGCCCACTGTGCCACCATGCTGCCCACTGTGCCACTGTGCTGCCCACTGTGCCACTGTGCTGCCCACTGTGCCACCATGCTGCCCACTGTGCTACCGTGCTGCCCACTGTGCCACCATGCTGCCCACTGTGCTACCTTGCTGCCCACTGTGCCACTGTGCTGCCCACTGTGCCACCATGCTGCCCACTGTGCTACCGTGCTGCCCACTGTGCTAGCATGCTCCCCACTGGGCCACCGTGCTGCCCACTGTGCCACCGTCCTGCCCACTGTGCTACCGTGCTGCCCACTGTGCCACCGTGCTGCCCACTGTGCCACCGTCCTGCCCACTGTACCACCGTGCTGCCCACTGTGCCATTGTGCTGCCCACTGTGCCAGCGTGGTGCCCACTGTGCCACCATGCTTCTCACTGTGACACCATGCTGCCCACTGTGCTACCGTGCTGCCCACTGTGCCACTGTGCTTCCCACTGTACCACCGTGCTGCCCACTGTGCCACCGTGCTGCCCACTGTGCCACCGTGCTGCCCATGGTGCCACCGTGCTGCCCACTGTGCCACTGTGCTGCCCACTGTGCCACCGTGCTGCCCATGGTGCCACCGTGCTGCCCACTGTGCCAGCGTGCTTCTCACTGTGCCACCGTGCTGCCCACTGTGCCACCGTGCTGCTCACTGTGCCACCGTGTTGCCCACTGTGCCACCATGCTGCCCACTGTGCCACCGTGCTCCTCACTGTGCCACCATGCTGCCCACTGTGCCACCATGCTGCCCACCGTGCTGCCCACTGTGCTACCCAATGTGCTACCGTGCTGCCCACTGTGCCACCGTGCTCCTCACTGTGCCACCATGCTGCCCACTGTGCCACCATGCTGCCCACCGTGCTGCCCACTGTGCTACCGTGCTCCCCACTGGGCCACCCTGCTGCCCACTGTGCCACCCAATGTGCTACCGTGCTGCCCACTGTGCCACCGTGCTCCTCACTGTGCCACCATGCTGCCCACTGTGCCACCATGCTGCCCACCGTGCTGCCCACTGTGCTACCGTGCTCCCCACTGGGCCACCCTGCTGCCCACTGTGCCACCTAATGTGCTACCGTGCTGCCCACTGTGCTACCGTGCTGCCCACTGTGCCACCATGCTGCCCACTGTGCTACCGTGCTGCCCACTGTGCCATCGTGCAGCCCACTGTCACCGTGCTGCCCACTGTGCCACCGTGCTGCCCACTGTGCCACCGTGGTGCCCACTGTACCACCGTTCTGCCCACTGTGCCACCGTGCTGCCCACTGTGCCACCATGCTGCCCACTGTGCCACCGTGCTCCTCACTGTGCCACCATGCTACCCACCGTGCTGCCCACTGTGCTACCGTGCTCCCCACTGGGCCACCCTGCTGCCCACTGTGCCACCCAATGTGCTACCGTGCTGCCCACTGTGCCACCGTGCTCCTCACTGTGCCACCATGCTGCCCACTGTGCCACCATGCTGCCCACCGTGCTGCCCACTGTGCTACCGTGCTCCCCACTGGGCCACCCTGCTGCCCACTGTGCCACCTAATGTGCTACCGTGCTGCCCACTGTGCTACCGTGCTGCCCACTGTGCCACCATGCTGCCCACTGTGCTACCGTGCTGCCCACTGTGCCATCGTGCAGCCCACTGTCACCGTGCTGCCCACTGTGCCACCGTGCTGCCCACTGTGCCACCGTGGTGCCCACTGTACCACCGTTCTGCCCACTGTCACCGTGCTGCCCACTGTGCCACTGTGCTGCCCACTGTACCACCGTTCTGCCCACCGTGCCACCGTGGTGCCCACTGTACCACCGTTCTGCCCACTGTGCCACCGTGCTGCCCACTGTTCCACCTTGCTGCCCACTGTGCCACCGTGCTGCCCACTGTGCCACCCTGCTGCCCACTGTGCCGCCATGCTGCCCACTGTGCTAGCGTGCTGCCCACTGTGCCGCCATGCTGCCCACTGTGCCAGCGTGCTTCTGACTGTGCCACCCTGCTGCCCACTGTGCCACCGTGCTGCCCACTGTTCCAAGATGCTGCCCACTGTGCCGCCATGCTGCCCACTGTGCTAGCGTGTTGCCCACTCTGCTACCCACTGTGCCACTGTCCTGCCCAATGTGCCACCGTGCTGCTCACTGTGCCACCGTGCTGCCCACTGTGCTACCCACTGTGCCACCGTGCTGCCCACTGTGCCACCGTGCTGCTCACTGTGCCACCGTGCTGCCCACTGTGCTACCCACTGTGCCACCGTGCTGCCCACTGTGCCACCGTGCTGCCCAATGTGCTACCCACTGTGCCACCATGCTGCCCACTGTGCTACCATGCTGCTCACTGTGCCACCGTGCTGCCCACTGTGCTACCCACTGTGCCACCGTGCTGCCCACTGTGCCACCGTGCTGCCCAATGTGCTACCCACTGTGCCATCATGCTGCCCACTGTGCTAGCGTGCTCCCCACCGTACCACCCACTGTGCCACCGTGCTGCCCACTGTGCTACCGTGCTGCCCACTGTGCTACCGTGCTGCCCACTGTGCCTCTGTGCTGCCCACTGGGCCACCATGCTGCCCACTGTGCCACCGTGCTGAACACTGTGCCATCATGCTGCCCACTGTGCTAGCGTGCTCCCCACCGTACCACCCACTGTGCCACCGTGCTGCCCACTGTGCTACCGTGCTGGCCACTGTGCTAGCGTGCTCCCCACCGTACCACCCACTGTGCCACCGTGCTGCCCACTGTGCTACCGTGCTGCCCACTGTGCTACCGTGCTGCCCACTGTGCCACCGTGCTGCCCACTGTGCCACCATGCTGCCCACTGTGCCACCGTGCTGCCCACTGTTCCACCATGCTGCCCACTGTGCCGCCATGCTGCCCACTGTGCCACCATGCTGCCCACTGTGCCAGCGTGCTTCTCACTGTGCCAGCGTGCTTCTCACTGTGCCACCATGCTGCCCACTGTGCTAGCGTGTTGCCCACTCTGCTAGCGTGTTGCCCACTCTGCTACCCACTGTGCCACTGTCCTGCCCAATGTGCCACCGTGCTGCCCACTGTGCCACCGTGCTGCTCACTGTGCCACCGTGCTGCCCACTGTGCTACCCACTGTGCCACCGTGCTGTCCAATGTGCCACCGTGCTGCCCAATGTGCTACCCACTGTGCCACCGTGCTGCCCACTGTGCTACCATGCTGCCCACTGTGCTAGCGTGCCACCCACTGTGCCTCTGTGCTGCCCACTGTGCTACCGTGCTGCCCACTGGGCCACCATGCTGCCCACTGTGCCACCGTGCTGACCACTGTGCCATCATGCTGCCCACTGTGCTAGCGTGCTCCCCACCGTACCACCCACTGTGCCACCGTGCTGCCCACTGTGCTACCGTGCTGCCCACTGTGCTACCGTGCTGCCCACTGTGCCACCGTGCTGCCCACTGTGCTATCGTGCTGCCCACTGTGTCACCGTGCTGCCCACTGTGCTACCGTGCTGCCCACTGTGCCACCGTGCTGCCCACTGTGCTACCGTGCTGCCCACTGTGCTACCGTGCTGCCCACTGTGCCACCGTGCTGCCCACTGTGCTACCGTGCTGCCCACTGTGCTACCGTGCTGCCCACTGTGCCACCGTGCTGCCCACTGTGCTATCGTGCTGCCCACTGTGTCACCGTGCTGCCCACTGTGTCACCGTGCTGCCCACTGTGCCACCGTGCTGCCCACTGTGCCACCATGCTGCCCACTGTGCTACAGTGATGCCCACTGTGCTACTGTGCTGCCCACTGTGCTACCGTGCTGTCCACTGTGCTACAGTGATGCCCGCTGTGCTACCGTGCTGCCCACTGTGGTACTGTGCTGCCCACTGTGCTACCGTGCTGCCCACTGTGCCACTGCGCTGCCCACTGTGCTACCGTGCTGCCCACTGTGCTACCGTGCTGCCCACTGTGCCACTGCGCTTCCCACTGTGCTACCGCGCTGCCCACTGTGCTACCGTGCTGCCCACTGTGCCACCGTGCTGCCCACTGTGCTACCGTGCTGCCCAATGTGCCACTGCGCTGCCGACTGTGCCACCGTGCTGCCCACAGTGCCACCGTGATGCCCACTGTGCCACAATGCTGCCTTCTGTGCCACCGTGCTGCCCACTGTGCCACCGTGCTGCCCACTGTGCCACCATGCTGCCTACTGTGCCACCATGCTGCCTACTGTGCTAGCGTGCTGCCCACTGTGCCACCGTGCTGCCCACTGTGCCACCGTGCTGCCCACGGTACCACAATGCTGCCCACTGTGCTAGCGTGCTGCCCACTGGGCCACCGAGCTTCCCACCATGCCACCGTGCTGCCCACTGTGCCACCGTGCTGCCCACTGTGCCACCGTGCTGCCCACTGTGCCACCGTGCTACCCACTGTGCCACCGTGCTGCCCACTGTGCTAGCGTGCTGCCCACTGGGCCACCGAGCTGCCCACCATGCCACCGTGCTGCCCACTGTGCCACCGTGCTGCCCACTGTGCCACCGTGCTGCCCACTGTGCTAGCGTGCTGCCCACTGGGCCACCGAGCTGCCCACCATGCCACCGTGCTGCCCACAGGGCCACCGAGCTGCCCACCATGCCACCGTGCTGCCCACTGTGCCACTGTGCTGACTACTGTGCCACCGTGCTGCCCACTGTGCCAGCGTGCTGCCCACTGTGCCACCGTGCTTCCCACTGTGCCACAATGCTGCCCACTGTGCCACCGTGCTGCCCACTGTGCCACCGTGCTGCCCATTGTGCCACCATGCTGCCCACGTTGCCACCGTGCTACCCACTGTGCTAGCGTGCTGCCCACTGGGCCACCATGCTGCCCACCATGCCACCCAATGTGCCAGCGTGCGGCCCACTGTGCTACCGTGCTGCCCACTGTGCCACCGTGCTGCCCATTGTGCCACCGTTCTGCCCAATGTGCTACCGTGGTGCCCACTGTGCTGCCCACTGTACCACCGTGGTGCCCACTGCGCTAGCATGCTGCCCACTGTGCTACCGTGCTGCCCACTGTGCTACCGTGCTGCCCACTGTGCCACCATGCTGCCCACTGTGCTACCGTGCTGACCACTGTGCTACCGTGCTGCCCATTGTGCCACCGTGCTGACCACTGTGCCACCGTGGTGCCAATGTGCTGCCCACTATACCACTGTGCTACCGTGCTGCCCACTGTGCCAGCGTGCGGCCCCCTGTGCTACCGTGCTGCCTACTGTGCCACCGTGTTGCCCACTGTGCCACCGTGCTGCCCACTGTGCTACCGTGCTGCCCACTGTGCCATCGTGCTGCCCCCTGTGCTACCGTGCTGCCCACTGTGCTACTGTGCTGTCCACTGTGCCACTGTGCTGCCCACTGTGCCACCGTGCTGCCCACTGTGCTACCGTGCTGCCCACTGTGCTACCGTGCTGCCCACTGTGCCACCGTGCTGTCCACTGTGCTACCGTACATCCCACTGTGCCACCGTGCTGCCCCCTGTGCTACCGTGCTGCCCACTGTGCTACCGTGCTGCCCACTGTGCTACCGTGCTGCCCACAGTGCCACCGTGCTGCCCATTGTGCCACCATGCTGTCCACTGTGCTACCGTACATCCCACTGTGCTACCGTGCTGCCCACTGTGCTACCGTGCTGCCCACTTTGCTACCGTGCTGCCCACTGTGCTACCGTGCTGCCCACTGTGCCACCGTGCTGCCCATTGTGCCACCATGCTGTCCACTGTGCTACCGTACATCCCACTGTGCTACCGTGCTGCCCACTGTGCCACCGTGCTGCCCGCTGAGCCACCGTGCTGTCCACTGTGCTACCGTGCTGCCCACTGTGCCACCATGCTGTCCACTGTGCTACCGTACATCCCACTGTGCTACCGTGCTGCCCACTGTGCTACCGTGCTGCCCACTGTGCCACCGTGCTGCCCACTGTGCCATCATGCTGCCCACTGTGCCACCGTGCTGCCCACTGTGCCACCATGCTGCCCACTGTGCCACCGTGCTGCCCAATGTGCCACCGTGCTGCTCACTGTGCTACCGTGCTGCCCACTGTGCCACCGTGCTGCCCACTGTGCCACCGTGCTGCCCACTGTGCCACTGTGCTGCCCACTGTGCCACCGTGCTGCTCACTGTGCCACTGTGCTGCCCACTGTGCTGCCATGCTGCCCACTGTGCTACCGTGCTGCCCACTGTGCCACCATGCTGCCCACTGTGCCACTGTGCTGCCCACTGTGCCACTGTGCTGCCCACTGTGCCACCATGCTGCCCACTGTGCTACCTTGCTGCCCACTGTGCCACTGTGCTGCCCACTGTGCCACCATGCTGCCCACTGTGCTACCGTGCTGCCCACTGTGCTAGCATGCTCCCCACTGTGCCTCTGTGCTGCCCACTGTGCCACCATGCTGCTCACTGTGCCACTGTGCTGCCCACTGTGCCACCATGCTGCCCACTGGGCCACCGTGCTGCCCACTGTGCCACCGTCCTGCCCACTGTACCACCGTGCTGCCCACTGTGCCACCGTGCTGCCCACTGTGCCACCATGCTGCCCCCTGTGCTACCGTGCTGCCCACTGTGCCACCGTCCTGCCCACTGTACCATTGTGCTGCCCACTGTACCACCGTGCTGCCCACTGTACCACCATGCTGCCCACTGTACCACCGTGCTGCCCACTGTGCCACCATGCTTCTCACTGTGACACCGTGCTGCCCACTGTGCCACCGTGCTGCCCACTGTGCCACCGTGCTGCCCACGGTGCCAACGTGCTGCACACTGTGCCACCATGCTGCCCACTGTGATACCGTGCTGCCCACTCTGCCACTGTGCTGCCCACTGTGCCACCGTGCTTCCCACTGTGCCACCGTGTTGCCCACTGTGCCACCATGCTGCCCACTGCGCCACCGTGCTCCTCACTGTGCCACCATGCTGCCCACTGTGCCACCATGCTGCCCACTGTGCCACCGTGCTGCCCACTGTGCCACCATGCTGCCCACTGCGCCACCGTGCTCCTCACTGTGCCACCATGCTGCCCACTGTGCCACCGTGCTGCCCACTGTGCTACCGTGCTCCCCACTGGGCCACCCTGCTGCCCACTGTGCCACCCAATGTGCTACCGTGCTGCCCACTGTGCTACCGTGCTGCCCACTGTGCTACCGTGCTGCCCACTGTGCCACCGTGCTGCCCACTGTGCCACCGTGCTGCCCACTGTGCCACTGTGGTGCCCACTGTGCCACCGTGCTGCCCACTGTGCCACCGTGCTGCCCACTGTGCCACCGTGCTGCCCACTGTGCCACCGTGCTGCCCACTGTGCCACCCTGCTGCCCACTGTGCCACCGTGCTGCCCACTGTGCCACCAGGCTGCCCACTGTGCCACCGTGCTGCCCACTGTGCCACCGTGCTGCCCACTGTGCCACCCTGCTGCCCACTGTGCCACCGTGCTGCCCACTGTGCCACCAGGCTGCCCACTGTGCTACCGTGCTGCCCACTGTGCCACCCTGCTGCCCACTGTTCCACCATGCTGCCCACTGTGCCGCCATGCTGCCCACTGTGCTAGCGTGCTGCCCACTGTGCCACCATGCTGCCCACTGTGCCAGCGTGCTTCTCACTGTGCCACTGTGCTGCCCACTGTGCCACCATGCTGCCCACTGTGCTAGCGTGTTGCCCACTCTGCTACCCACTGTGCCACTGTCCTGCCCAATGTGCCACCGTGCTGCCCACTGTGCCACCGTGCTGCTCACTTTGCCACCGTGCTGCCCACTGTGCTACCCACTGTGCCACCGTGCTGCCCACTGTGCCACCGTGCTGCCCAATGTGCTACCCACTGTGCCACCGTGCTGCCCACTGTGCTACCATGCTGCCCACTGTGCTAGCGTGCCATCCACTGTGCCTCTGTGCTGCCCACTGTGCTACCGTGCTGCCCACTGGGCCACCATGCTGCCCACTGTGCCACCGTGCTGACCACTGTGCCATCATGCTGCCCACTGTGCCATCATGCTGCCCACTGTGCTAGCGTGCTCCCCAGCGTACCACCCACTGTGCCACCGTGCTGCCCACTGTGCTACCGTGCTGCCCACTGTGCTACCGTGCTGCCCACTGTGCCACCGTGCTGCCCACTGTGCCACCGTGCTGCCCACTGTGCCACCCTGCTGCCCACTGTGCCACCGTGCTGCCCACTGTTCCTCCATGCTGCCCAATGTGCCGCCATGCTGCCCACTGTGCTAGCGTGCTGCCCAATGTGCCGCCATGCTGCCCACTGTGCTACCGTGCTGCCCACTGTGCCAGCGTGCTTCTCACTGTGCCACCATGCTGCCCACTGTGCTAGCGTGTTGCCCACTCTGCTACCCACTGTGCCACTGTCCTGCCCAATGTGCCACCGTGCTGCCCACGGTGCCACCATGCTGCCCACTGTGCTAGCGTGTTGCCCACTCTGCTACCCACTGTGCCACTGTGCTGCCCACTGTGCTACCGTGCTGCCCACTGTGCTACCGTGCTGCCCACTGTGTCACCATGCTGCCCACTGTGTCACCGTGCTGCCCACTGTGCCACCGTGCTGCCCACTGTGCTACCGTGCTGCCCACTGTGCTACCGTGCTGCCCACTGTGTCACCGTGCTGCCCACTGTGTCACCGTGCTGCCCACTGTGCCACCGTGCTGCCCACTGTGCCACCATGCTGCCCACTGTGCTACAGTGATGCCCACTGTGCTACTGTGATGCCCACTGTGCTACTGTGCTGCCCACTGTGCTACCGTGCTGTCCACTGTGCTACCGTGCTGCCCACTGTGCTACTCTGCTGCCCACTGTGCTACTGTGCTGCCCACGGTGCCACCGTGCTGCCCACTGTGCTACCGTGCTGCCCACTGTGCCACTGCGCTGCCCACTGTGCTACCGTGCTGCCCACTGTGCTACCGTGCTGCCCACTGTGCCACTGCGCTGCCCACTGTGATACCGTGCTGCCCACTGTGCTACCGTGCTGCCCACTGTGCCACCGTGCTGCCCACTGTGCTACCGTGCTGCCCAATGTGCCACTGCGCTGCCGACTGTGCCACCGTGCTGCCCACTGTGCCACTGCGCTGCCCACTGTGATACCGTGCTGCCCACTGTGCTACCGTGCTGCCCACTGTGCCACCATGCTGCCTACTGTGCCACCATGCTGCCTACTGTGCCACTGTGCTGCCCACGGTACCACAATGCTGCCCACTGTGCCACCGTGCTGCCCACTGGGCCACCGAGCTTCCCACCATGCCACCGTGCTGCCCACTGTGCCACCGTGCTGCCCACTGTGCCACCGTGCTGCCCACTGTGCCACCGTGCTGCCCACTGTGCTAGCGTGCTGCCCACTGGGCCACCGAGCTGCCCACCATGCCACCGTGCTGCCCACTGTGCCACCGTGCTGCCCACTGTGCCACCGTGCTGCCCACTGTGCTAGCGTGCTGCCCACTGGGCCACCGAGCTGCCCACCATGCCACCGTGCTGCCCACTGGGCCACCGAGCTGCCCACCATGCCACCGTGCTGCCCACTGTGCCACCGTGCTGCCCACTGTGCCACTGTGCTGCCCACTGTGCCACCGTGCTGCCCACAGTGCCACCGTGCTGCCCACTGTGCCACCGTGCTACCCACTGTGCTAGCGTGCTGCCCACTGGGCCACAATGCTGCCCACGGTGCCACCGTGCTACCCACTGTGCTACCGTGCTGCCCACTCTGCCACCATGCTGCCAACTGTGCCAGCGTGCTGCCCACTGTGCCACCGTGCTGTCCACTGGGCTAGCATGCTGCCCACTGTTCCACCATGCTGCCCACAGTGCCACTGTGCTGCCCACTGTGCCACCGTGCTGCCCACTGTCCCACCGTGCTGCCCACTGTGCCACCGTGCTTCCCACTGTGCCACAATGCTGCCCACTGTGCCACCGTGCTGCCCACTGTGCCACCGTGCTGCCCACTGTGCCACCATGCTGCCCATTGTGCCACCATGCTGCCCACGTTGCCACCGTGCTACCCACTGTGCTAGCGTGCTGCCCACTGGGCCACCGTGCGGTCCAATGTGCTACCGTGCTGCCCACTGTGCCACCGTGCTGCCCATTGTGTCACCGTTCTGCCCAATGTGCTACCGTGGTGCCCACTGTGCTGCCCACTGTACCACCGTGGTGCCCACTGCGCTAGCATGCTGCCCACTGTGCTACCGTGCTGACCACTGTGCTACCGTGCTGCCCACTGTGCCACAATGCTGCCAACTGTGCTACCGTGCTGCCCACTGTGCTACCGTGCTGACCACTGTGCTACCGTGCTGCCCATTGTGCCACCGTGCTGACCACTGTGCCACCGTGGTGCCCACTGTGCTGCCCACTGTACCACTGTGCTACCGTGCTGCCCACTGTGCCAGCGTGCGGCCCCCTGTGCTACCGTGCTGCCCACTGTGCCACCGTGTTGCCCACTGTGCCACCGTGCTGCCCACTGTGCTACCGTGCTGCCCACTGTGCCATCGTGCTGCCCCCTGTGCTACCGTGCTGCCCACTGTGCTACTGTGCTGTCCACTGTGCCACTGTGCTGCCCACTGTGCCACCGTGCTGCCCACTGTGCCACCGTGCTGCCCCCTGTGCTACCGTGCTGCCCACTGTGCTACCGTGCTGCCCACTGTGCTACCGTGCTGCCCACTGTGCCACCGTGCTGCCCATTGTGCCACCATGCTGTCCACTGTGCTACCGTACATCCCACTGTGCTACCGTGCTGCCCACTGTGCCACCGTGCTGCCCACTGAGCCACCGTGCTGTCCACTGTGCTACCGTACATCCCACTGTGCTACCGTGCTGCCCACTGTGCTACCGTGCTGCCCACTGTGCCACCGTGCTGCCCACTGTGCTACCGTGCTGCCCCGTGCTACCGTGCTGCCCCCTGTGCTACCGTGCTGCCCACTGTGCTACCGTGCTGCCCACTGTGCCACCGTGCTGCCCACTGTGCTACCGTGCTGCCCACTGTGTCACCGTGCTGCCCACTGTGTCACCGTGCTGCCCACTGTGCCACCATGCTGCTCACTGTGCCACTGTGCTGCCCACTGTGCTACCCGCTGTGACACCGTGCTGCCCACTGTGCCAGCGTGTGGCCCCCTGTGCTACCGTGCTGCCCACTGTGCCACCGTGTTGCCCACTGTGCCACCGTGCTGCCCACTGTGCTACAGTGCTGCCCACTGTGCCATCGTGCTGCCCCCCGTGCTACCGTGCTGCCCACTGTGCTACTGTGCTGTCCACTGTGCTACTGTGCTGCCCACTGTGCTACCGTGCTGCCCACTGTGCTACCGTGCTGCCCACTGTGCTACCGTGCTGCCCACTGTGCCACCGTGCTGCCCATTGTGCCACCATGCTGTCCACTGTGCTACCGTACATCCCACTGTGCCACCGTGCTGCCCACTGTGCTACCGTGCTGCCCACTGTGCTACCGTGCTGCCCACTGTGCCACCGTGCTGCCCATTGTGCCACCATGCTGTCTACTGTGCTACCGTGCTGCCCACTGTGCTACCGTGCTGCCCACTGTGCTATCGTGCTGCCCCCTGTGCTACCGTGCTGCCCACTGTGTCACCGTGCTGCCGACTGTGCCACCGTGCTGCCCACTGTGCTACCGTGCTGCCCACTGTGCTACCGTGCTGCTCACTGTGCCACCCTGCTGCCCACTGTGTCACCGTGCTGCCCACTTTGCAACCGTGCTGCTCACTGTGCCACCCTGCTGCCCACTGTGCCACCATGCTGCTCACTGTGCCACTGTGCTGCCCACTGTGCTACCGTGCTGCCCACTGTGCCACCGTGCTGCCCACTGTGCAACCGTGCTGCCCACTGTGCCACCGTGCTGCCCACTGTTCCACTGCCCTGCCCACTGTGCCACCATGCTGCTCACTGAGCCACTGTGCTGCCCACTGTGCTACCCACTGTGGCACCGTGCTGCCCACTGTGCCACCGTGCTGCCCACTGTGCTACCCACTGTGCCACCGTCCTGCCCACTGTGCCACTGTGCTGCCCACTGTGCTACCGTGCTTCTCACTGTGCCACCGTGCGGCCCACTGTGCCACTGTGCTGCCCACTGTGCCACCGTGCTGCCCACTGTGCTACCGTGCTGCCCACTCTGCCACCATGCTGCCGACTGTGCCAGCGTGCTGCCCACTGTGCCACCGTGCTGCCCACTGTGCCACCGTGCTGTCCACTGTGCTAGCATGCTGCCCACTGTTCCACCATGCTGCCCACTGTGCCACTGTGCTGCCCACTGTGCCACCGTGCTGCCCACTGTGCCACCCACTGTGCCACCGTGCTGCCCACTGTGCCACCGTGCTGCCCACTGTGCCACCGTGCTTCCCACTGTGCCACAATGCTGCCCACTGTGCCACCGTGCTGCCCACTGTGCCACCATGCTGCCCACTGTGCCACCATGCTGCCCATTGTGCCACCATGCTGCCCACGTTGCCACCGTGCTACCCACTGTGCTAGCGTGCTGCCCACTGGGCCACCATGCTGCCCACCGTGCCACCCACTGTGCCAGCGTGCGGCCCACTGTGCTACCGTGCTGCCCACTATGCCACCGTGCTGCCCATTGTGCCACCGTTCTGCCCAATGTGCTACCGTGGTGCCCACTGTGCTGCCCACTGTACCACCGTGGTGCCCACTGTGCCACCATGCTGCCCACTGTGCTACCGTGCTGCCCACTGTGCTACCGTGCTGCCCACTGTGCCACCATGCTGCCCACTGTGCTACCGTGCTGCCCACTGTGCTACCGTGCTGACCACTGTGCTACCGTGCTGCCCATTGTGCCACCGTGCTGACCACTGTGCCACTGTGGTGCCCACTGTGCTGCCCACTGTACCACTGTGCTACCGTGCTGCCCACTGTGCCAGCGTGCGGCCCCCTGTGCTACCGTGCTGCCCACTGTGCCACCGTGTTGCCCACTGTGCCACCGTGCTGCCCACTGTGCTACCGTGCTGCCCACTGTGCCATCGTGCTGCCCCCTGTGCTACCGTGCTGCCCACTGTGCTACTGTGCTGTCCACTGTGCCACTGTGCTGCCCACTGTGCCACCATGCTGCCCACTGTGCTACCGTGCTGCCCACTGTGCTACCGTGCTGTCCACTGTGCTACCGTACCTCCCACTGTGCTACCGTGCTGCTCACTGTGCCACCATGCTGCCCACTGTGCTACCGTGCTGCCCACTGTGCTACCGTGCTGCCCACTGTGCTACCGTGCTGCCCACTGTGCTACCGTGCTGCCCACTGTGCCACCGTGCTGCCCATTGTGCCACCGTGCTGTCCACTGTGCTACTGTACATCCCACTGTGCTACCGTGCTGCCCACTGTGCTACCGTGCTGCCCACTGTGCTACCGTGCTGCCCCCTGTGCTACCGTGCTGCCCACTGTGCTACCGTGCTGCCCACTGTGCCACCGTGCTGCCCCCTGTGCTACCGTGCTGCCCACTGTGCTACCGTGCTGCCCACTGTGCCACCGTGCTGCCCACTGTGCTACCGTGCTGCCCACTGTGCTACCGTGCTGCCCACTGTGTCACCGTGCTGCCCACTGTGTCACCGTGCTGCCCACTTTGCAACCGTGCTGCCCACTGTGCCACCATGCTGCTCACTGTGCCACTGTGCTGCCCACTGTGCCACCGTGCTGCCCACTGTGCCACCGTGCTGCCCACTGTGCTAGCGTGCTGCCCACTGGGCCACCGAGCTGCCCACCATGCCACCGTGCTGCCCACTGGGCCACCGAGCTGCCCACCATGCCACCGTGCTGCCCACTGTGCCACCGTGCTGCCCACTGTGCCACTGTGCTGCCCACTGTGCCACCGTGCTGCCCACAGTGCCACCGTGCTGCCCACTGTGCCACCGTGCTACCCACTGTGCTAGCGTGCTGCCCACTGGGCCACCATGCTGCCCACGGTGCCACCGTGCTACCCACTGTGCTACCGTGCTGCCCACTCTGCCACCATGCTGCCAACTGTGCCAGCGTGCTGCCCACTGTGCCACCGTGCTGTCCACTGTGCTAGCATGCTGCCCACTGTTCCACCATGCTGCCCACTGTGCCACTGTGCTGCCCACTGTGCCACCGTGCTGTCCACTGTCCCACCGTGCTGCCCACTGTGCCACCGTGCTTCCCACTGTGCCACAATGCTGCCCACTGTGCCACCGTGCTGCCCACTGTGCCACCGTGCTGCCCACTGTGCCACCATGCTGCCCATTGTGCCACCATGCTGCCCACGTTGCCACCGTGCTACCCACTGTGCTAGCGTGCTGCCCACTGGGCCACCGTGCGGTCCAATGTGCTACCGTGCTGCCCACTGTGCCACCGTGCTGCCCATTGTGTCACCGTTCTGCCCAATGTGCTACCGTGGTGCCCACTGTGCTGCCCACTGTACCACCGTCGTGCCCACTGCGCTAGCATGCTGCCCACTGTGCTACCGTGCTGCCCACTGTGCCACAATGCTGCCAACTGTGCTACCGTGCTGCCCACTGTGCTACCGTGCTGACCACTGTGCTACCGTGCTGCCCATTGTGCCACCGTGCTGACCACTGTGCCACCGTGGTGCCCACTGTGCTGCCCACTGTACCACTGTGCTACCGTGCTGCCCACTGTGCCAGCGTGCGGCCCCCTGTGCTACCGTGCTGCCCACTGTGCCACCGTGTTGCCCACTGTGCCACCGTGCTGCCCACTGTGCTACCGTGCTGCCCACTGTGCCATCGTGCTGCCCCCTGTGCTACCGTGCTGCCCACTGTGCTACCGTGCTGCCCACTGTGCTACCGTGCTGCCCACTGTGCCACCGTGCTGCCCATTGTGCCACCATGCTGTCCACTGTGCTACCGTACATCCCACTGTGCTACCGTGCTGCCCACTGTGCCACAGTGCTGCCCACTGAGCCACCGTGCTGTCCACTGTGCTACCGTACATCCCACTGTGCTACCGTGCTGCCCACTGTGCTACCGTGCTGCCCACTGTGCTACCGTGCTGCCCCGTGCTACCGTGCTGCCCCCTGTGCTACCGTGCTGCCCACTGTGCTACCGTGCTGCCCACTGTGCCACCGTGCTGCCCACTGTGCTACCGTGCTGCCCACTGTGTCACCGTGCTGCCCACTGTGTCACCGTGCTGCCCACTGTGCCACCATGCTGCTCACTGTGCCACTGTGCTGCCCACTGTGCTACCCGCTGTGACACCGTGCTGCCCACTGTGCCAGCGTGTGGCCCCCTGTGCTACCGTGCTGCCCACTGTGCCACCGTGTTGCCCACTGTGCCACCGTGCTGCCCACTGTGCTACAGTGCTGCCCACTGTGCCATCGTGCTGCCCCCTGTGCTACCGTGCTGCCCACTGTGCTACTGTGCTGTCCACTGTGCTACTGTGCTGCCCACTGTGCTACCGTGCTGCCCACTGTGCTACCGTGCTGCCCACTGTGCTACCGTGCTGCCCACTGTGCCACCGTGCTGCCCATTGTGCCACCATGCTGTCCACTGTGCTACCGTACATCCCACTGTGCCACCGTGCTGCCCACTGTGCTACCGTGCTGCCCACTGTGCTACCGTGCTGCCCACTGTGCCACCGTGCTGCCCATTGTGCCACCATGCTGTCTACTGTGCTACCGTGCTGCCCACTGTGCTACCGTGCTGCCCACTGTGCTATCGTGCTGCCCCCTGTGCTACCGTGCTGCCCACTGTGTCACCGTGCTGCCGACTGTGCCACCGTGCTGCCCACTGTGCTACCGTGCTGCCCACTGTGCTACCGTGCTGCTCACTGTGCCACCCTGCTGCCCACTGTGTCACCGTGCTGCCCACTTTGCAACCGTGCTGCTCACTGTGCCACCCTGCTGCCCACTGTGCCACCATGCTGCTCACTGTGCCACTGTGCTGCCCACTGTGCTACCGTGCTGCCCACTGTGCCACCGTGCTGCCCACTGAGCAACCGTGCTGCCCACTGTGCCACCGTGCTGCCCACTGTTCCACCGCCCTGCCCACTGTGCCACCATGCTGCTCACTGTGCCACTGTGCTGCCCACTGTGCTACCCACTGTGGCACCGTGCTGCCCACTGTGCTACCCACAGTGCCACCGTCCTGCCCACTGTGCCACTGTGCTGCCCACTGTGCCACCGTGCTTCTCACTGTGCCACCGTGCGGCCCACTGTGCCACTGTGCTGCCCACTGTGCCACCGTGCTGCCCACTGTGCTACCGTGCTGCCCACTCTGCCACCATGCTGCCGACTGTGCCAGCGTGCTGCCCACTGTGCCACCGTGCTGCCCACTGTGCCACCGTGCTGTCCACTGTGCTAGCATGCTGCCCACTGTTCCACCATGCTGCCCACTGCGCCACTGTGCTGCCCACTGTGCCACCGTGCTGCCCACTGTGCCACCCACTGTGCCACCGTGCTGCCCACTGTGCCACCGTGCTGCCCACTGTGCCACCGTGCTGCCCACTGTGCCACAATGCTGCCCACTGTGCCACCGTGCTGCCCACTGTGCCACCATGCTGCCCACTGTGCCACCGTGCTGCCCATTGTGCCACCATGCTGCCCACGTTGCCACCGTGCTACCCACTGTGCTAGCGTGCTGCCCACTGGGCCACCATGCTGCCCACCGTGCCACCCACTGTGCCAGCGTGCGGCCCACTGTGCTACCGTGCTGCCCACTATGCCACCGTGCTGCCCATTGTGCCACCGTTCTGCCCAATGTGCTACCGTGGTGCCCACTGTGCTGCCCACTGTACCACCGTGGTGCCCACTGTGCCACCATGCTGCCCACTGTGCTACCGTGCTGCCCACTGTGCTACCGTGCTGCCCACAGTGCCACCATGCTGCCCACTGTGCTACCGTGCTGCCCACTGTGCTACCGTGCTGACCACTGTGCTACCGTGCTGCCCATTGTGCCACCGTGCTGACCACTGTGCCACTGTGGTGCCCACTGTGCTGCCCACTGTACCACTGTGCTACCGTGCTGCCCACTGTGCCAGCGTGCGGCCCCCTGTGCTACCGTGCTGCCCACTGTGCCACCGTGTTGCCCACTGTGCCACCGTGCTGCCCACTGTGCTACCGTGCTGCCCACTGTGCCATCGTGCTGCCCCCTGTGCTACCGTGCTGCCCACTGTGCTACTGTGCTGTCCACTGTGCCACTGTGCTGCCCACTGTGCCACCGTGCTGCCCACTGTGCTACCGTGCTGCCCACTGTGCTACCGTGCTGTCCACTGTGCTACCGTACATCCCACTGTGCTACCGTGCTGCCCACTGTGCTACCGTGCTGCCCACTGTGCCACCGTGCTGCCCATTGTGCCACCGTGCTGTCCACTGTGCTACTGTACATCCCACTGTGCTACCGTGCTGTCCACTGTGCTACCGTGCTGTCCACTGTGCTACCGTACATCCCACTGTGCTACCGTGCTGCCCACTGTGCTACCGTGCTGTCCACTGTGCTACCGTACATCCCACTGTGCTACCGTGCTGCCCACTGTGCTACCGTGCTGCCCACTGTGCCACCGTGCTGCTCACTGTGCCACCATGCTGCCCACTGTGCTACCGTGCTGCCCACTGTGCTACCGTGCTGCCCACTGTGCTACCGTGCTGCCCACTGTGCTACCGTGCTGCCCACTGTGCCACCGTGCTGCCCATTGTGCCACCGTGCTGTCCACTGTGCTACTGTACATCCCACTGTGCTAACGTGCTGCCCACTGTGCTACCGTGCTGCCCACTGTGCTACCGTGCTGCCCCCTGTGCTACCGTGCTGCCCACTGTGCTACCGTGCTGCCCACTGTGCTACCGTGCTGCCCACTGTGCCACCGTGCTGCCCCCTGTGCTACCGTGCTGCCCACTGTGCTACCGTGCTGCCCACTGTGCCACCGTGCTGCCCACTGTGCTACCGTGCTGCCCACTGTGCTACCGTGCTGCCCACTGTGTCACCGTGCTGTCCACTGTGTCACCGTGCTGCCCACTTTGCAACCGTGCTGCCCACTGTGCCACCATGCTGCTCACTGTGCCACTGTGCTGCCCACTGTGCTACCCGCTGTGACACCGTGCTGCCCACTGTGCCAGCGTGTGGCCCCCTGTGCTACCATGCTGCCCACTGTGCCACCGTGTTGCCCACTGTGCTACAGTGCTGCCCACTGTGCCATCGTGCTGCCCCCTGTGCTACCGTGCTGCCCACTGTGCTACTGTGCTGTCCACTGTGCTACTGTGCTGTCCACTGTGCTACCGTGCTGCTCACTGTGCCACCGTGCTGCCCACTGTGCTACCGTGCTGCCCACTGTGCCACCGTACATCCCACTGTGCCACCGTGCTGCTCACTGTGCCACCGTGCTGCCCACTGTGCTACCGTGCTGCCCACTGTGCCACCGTACATCCCACTGTGCCACCGTGCTGCCCCCTGTGCTACCGTGCTGCCCACTGTGCTACCGTGCTGCCCACTGTGCCACCGTGCTGCCCATTGTGCCACCATGCTGTCCACTGTGCTACCGTACATCCCACTGTGCTACCGTGCTGCCCACTGTGCTACCGTGCTGCCCACTGTGCTACCGTGCTGCCCACTGTGCTACCGTGCTGCCCACTGTGCCACCGTGCTGCCCACTGTGCTACCGTGCTGCCCCCTGTGCTACCGTGCTGCCCACTGTGCCACCGTGCTGCCCACTGTGCTACCGTGCTGCCCACTGTGTCACCGTGCTGCCCACTGTGCTACCGTGCTGCCCACTGTGCTATCGTGCTGCCCACTGTGTCACCGTGCTGCCCACTGTGTCACCGTGCTGCCCACTTTGCAACCGTGCTGCTCACTGTGCCACCCTGCTGCCCACTGCGCCACCATGCTGCTCACTGTGCCACCCTGCTGCCCACTGTGGCACCGTGCTGCCCACTGTGCTACCGTGCTGCCCACTGTGCTACCGTGCTGCCCACTGTGCCACTGTGCTGCCCACTGTGCTACCGTGCTGCCCACTGTGCTACCGTGCTGCCCACTGTGCTACCGTGCTGCTCACTGTGCCACTGTGCTGCCCACTGTGCTACCGTGCTGCCCACTGTGCTACCGTGCTGCCCACTGTGCCACCATGCTGCTCACTGTGCCACTGTCCTGCCCACTGTGCCACTGTGCTGCCCACTGTGACACCGTGCTGCCCACTGTGCCATCGTGCTGCCCACTGTGACACCGTGCTGCCCACTGTGCCACCGTGCTGCCCACTGTGCCACTGTGCTGCCCACTGTGCCACCGTGCTGCCCACTGTGCCACCGTGCTTCTCACTGTGCCACCGTGCTGCCCACTGTACCCCCGTCCTGCCCACTGTGCCACTGTGCTGCCCACTGTGCCACCGTGCTTCTCACTGTGCCACCGTGCTGCCCACGGTGCCACCCTGCTGCCCACTGTGCCACCATGTTGCCCACTCTGCTACCCACTGTGCCACTGTCCTGCCCAATGTGCCACTGTGCTGCCCACTGTGCCACTATGCTGCCCACTGTGCCACCGTGCTGCCCACTGTGCCACTGTGCTGCCCACTGTGCCACTATGCTGCCCACTGTGCCACCGTGCTACCTACTGTGCCACTGTGCTACCCACTGTGCCACTGTGCTGCCCACTGTGCCACCGTGCTGCCCACTGTGCCACCGTGCTGCCCACTGTGCCACCGTGCTGCCCACTGAGCTACCGCGCTGCTCACTGTGCCACCGTGCTGCCCACTGTGCCACCGTGCTGCCCACTGTGCTACTGTGCTGCTCACTGTGCTACCGTGCTGCCCACTGTGCTACCGTGCTGCCCACTGTGCTACCGTGCTGCCCACTGTGCCACCGTGCCGCCCACTGTGCTACTGTGCTGCTCACTGTGCCACCGTGCTGCCCACTGTGCTGCCGTGCTGCTCACTGTGCCACCGTGCTGCCCACTGTGCCACCGTGCTGCCCACTGTGCCACCGTGCTGCCCACTGTGCTACCGTGCTGCCCACTGTGCCACTGCGCTGCCCAGTGTGCCACCATGCTGCCCACTGTGCCACCGTGCTGCCCACTCTGCTACCGTGCTGCCCACTGTGCTACGGTGCTGCCCACTCTGCTACCGTGCTGCCCACCGTGCCATCGTGCTGCCCACTGTGCCACCGTGCTGCCCACTGTGCCACCGTGCTGCCCACTGTGCCACAATGCTGCCTACTGTGCCACCGTGCTGCCCACTGTCCCACCGTGCTGCCCACTGTCCCACCGTGCTGCCCACTGTGCCACAATGCTGCCTACTGTGCCACTGTGCTGCCCACGGTGCCACAATGCTGCCTACTGTGCCACCGTGCTGCCCACTGTGCCACCGTGCTGCCCACTATGCCAGCATGCTGCCTACTGTGCCACCGTGATGCCCACTGTGCCACCATGCTGCCTAATGTGCCACCATGCTGCCTACTGTGCCACCGTGCTACCCACTGTGCTAGCGTGCTGCCCACTGTGCCACCATGCTGCCCACTGTGCCACCCACTGTGCTAGCGTGCTGCCCACTGTGCCACCATGCTGCCCACTGTGCTACCGTGCTGCCCAGTGTGCTACCGTGCTGCCCAGTGTGCCACCGTGCTGCCCACTGTGCCACCGTGCTGCCCACTATGCCAGCATGCTGCCTACTGTGCCACCGTGATGCCCACTGTGCCACCATGCTGCCTAATGTGCCACCATGCTGCCTACTGTGCTAGCGTGCTGCCCACTGTGCCACCATGCTGCCCACTGTGCCACCCACTGTGCTAGCGTGCTGCCCACTGTGCCACCATGCTGCCCACTGTGCTACCGTGCTGCCCAGTGTGCTACCGTGCTGCCCAGTGTGCCACCGTGCTGCCCACTGTGCTGCCCACGGTGCCAGCGTGCGGCCCCCTGTGCTACCGTGCTGCCCATTGTGCCACCGTGTTGCCCACTGTACCACCGTGGTGCCCACTGTGCTAGCGTGCTGCCCACTGTGCTACCGTGCTGCCCATTGTGCCACCGTGTTGCCCACTGTACCACCGTGGTGCCCACTGTGCTACCGTGCTGCCCACGGTGCCAGCGTGCTGCCCACTGTGCTACCGTGCTGCCCATTGTGCCACCGTGTTGCCCACTGTACCACCGTGGTGCCCATTGTGCCACCGTGCTGCCCACTGTGCCACATTGCTGCCCACTGTGCCACTATGGTGCCCACTGTGCTAGCGTGTTGCCCACTGTTCTACCCACTGTTCCACCGTCCTGCCGACTGTGCCACCGTGCTGCTCACTGTGCCACCGTGCTGCCCATGTGCTACCCACTGTGCCACCGTGCTGCCCACTGTGCTACCCACTGTGCCACCGTGCTGCCCACTGTGCCACCGTGCCATCCACTGTGCCACCGTGCTGCCCACTGTGCCACCGTGCCATCCACTGTGCCTCCGTGCTGCCCACTGTGCCACCGTGCTGCCCACTGTGCCACCATGCCACCCACTTTGCCACCGTGCTGCCCACTGTGACACCGTGCTGCCCACTGTGCCACCATGCTATCCACTGTGCCACCGTGCCGCCCACTGTGCCACCGTGCTGCCCACTGTGCCACCGTGCTGCCCACTGTGCCATCGTGCTGCCCACTGTGCCACCGTGCTGCCCACTGTGCCACCGTGCTGCCCACTGTGCCATCGTGCTGCCCACTGTGCCACCATGCTGCCCACTGTGCCACCGTGCTGCCCACTGTGCCATCGTGCTGCCCACTGTGCCATCGTGCTGCCCACTGTGCCACCATGCTGCCCACTGTGCCACCGTGCTGCCCACTGTGCCATCGTGCTGCCCACTGTGCCACCATGCTGCCCACTGTGCTACCGTGCTGCCCACTGTGCCACTGTGCTGCCCACTGTGCCACCATGCTGCCCACTGTGCCATCGTGCTGCCCACTGTGCTACCGTGCTGCCCACTGTGCTACCGTGCTGCCCACTGTGCCACTGTGCTGCCCACTGTGCCACCATGCTGCCCACTGTGCCACTGTGCTGCCCACTGTGGCACCATGCTGCCCACTGTGCCACTGTGCTGCCCACTGTGCCACCGTGCTGCCCACTGTGCTACCGTGCTCCCCACTGGGGCACCGTGGTGCCCACTGTGCTACCGCGCTGCCCACTGTGCTACCGCGCTGCCCACTGTGCGACCGTGCTGCCCACTGTGCTACCGTGCTGCCCACTGTGCTACCGTGCTGCCCACTGTGCCACCGTGCTGCCCACTGTGCCACCGTGCTGCCCACTGTGCTGCCCACTGTGCCACCGTGCTGCCCACTGTGCTACCGTGCTGCCCACTGTGCCACCGTGCTGCCCACTGTGCCACCGTGCTGCCCACTGTGCTGCCCACTGTGCCACCGTGCTGCCCACTGTGCTACCGTGCTGCCCACTGTGCCACTGTGCTGCCCACTGTGCCACCATGCTGCCCACTGTGCCACTGTGCTGCCCACTGTGGCACCATGCTGCCCACTGTGCCACTGTGCTGCCCACTGTGCCACCATGCTGCCCACTGTGCCACTGTGCTGCCCACTGTGCCACCGTGCTGCCCACTGTGCCACGGTGCTGCCCACTGTGCTACCGCGCTGCCCACTGTGCTACCGCGCTGCCCACTGTGCTACCGTGCTGCCCACTGTGCTGCCCACTGTGCCACCGTGCTGCCCACTGTGCCACCGTGCTGCCCACTGTGCTACCGTGCTGCCCACTGTGCTACCATGCTGCCCTCTGTGCTACCGTGCTGCCCACTGTGCTACCATGCTGCCCACTGTGCCACTGTGCTGCCCTCTGTGCTACCGTGCTGCCCACTGTGCCACCCACTGTGCCACCGTGCTGCCCACTGTGCCACCGTGCTGCCCACTGTCACCGTGCTGCCCACTGTGCCACCGTGCTGCCCACTGTGTCACCGTGCTGCCCACTGTGCCACCGTGCTGCCCACTGTGTCACCGTGCTGCCCACTGTGCCACCGTGCTGCCCACTGTGCCACCGTGCTGCCCACTGTGTCACCATGCTGCCCACTGCACCACCGTGCTGCCCACTGTGCCACCGTGCTGCCCACTGTGCCACCGTGCTGCTCACTGTGCCACCATGCTGCCCACTGTGCCACCGTGCTGCCCACTGTGTCACCGTGCTGCCCACTGTGCCACCGTGCTGCCCACTGTGCCACTGTGCTGCCCAATGTGCCACCGTGCTGCTAACTGTGCCACCATGCTGCCCACTGTGCTACCGTGCTGCTCACTGTGTCACCGTGCTGCCCACTGTGCCACCGTGCTGCCCACTGTGCCACCGTGCTGCCCACTGTGCCACCGTGCTGCCCAATGTGCCACCGTGCTGCTCACTGTGCCACCATGCTGCCCACTGTGCTACCGTGCTGCCCACTGTGCCACTGTGCTGCCCACTGTGCCACCGTGCTGCTCACTGTGCTACCGTGCTGCCCACTGTGCCACCGTGCTGCTCACTGTGCCACCATGCTGCCCACTGTGCTACCGTGCTGCCCACTGTGCCACTGTGCTGCCCACTGTGCCACCGTGCTGCTCACTGTGCTACCGTGCTGCCCACTGTGCCACCGTGCTGCTCACTGTGCTACCGTGCTGCCCACTGTGCCACCGTGCTGCCCACTGTGTCACCGTGCTGCCCACTGTGCCACCGTGCTGCCCACTGTGCCACCGTGCTGCCCACTGTGCCACTGTGCTGCTCACTGTGCTACCGTGCTGCCCACTGTGCTACCGTGCTGCCCACTGTGCCATCTTGCTGCCCACTGTGCTACCGTGCTGCCCACTGTGCCACCGTGCTGCCCACTGTGCTACCGTGCTACCCACTGTACCACCGTGCTGCCCACTGTGCCACTGTGCTGCCCACTGTGCCACTGTGCTGCCCTCTGTGCTACCGTGCTGTCCACTGTGCTACAGTGATGCCCACGGTGCTACTGTGCTGCCCACTGTGCCACCGTGCTGCCCACTGTGCTACCGTGCTGCCCACTGTGCCACCGTGCTGCCCACTGTGCTACCGTGCTACCCACTGTACCACCGTGCTGCCCACTGTGCCACTGTGCTGCCCACTGTGCCACTGTGCTGCCCTCTGTGCTACCGTGCTGTCCACTGTGCTACAGTGATGCCCACGGTGCTACTGTGCTGCCCACTGTGCTACCGTGCTGTCCACTGTGCTACCGTGCTGCCCACTGTGCTACCGTGCTGCTCACTGTGCCACCGTGCTGCCCACTGTGCCACCGTGCTGCCCACTGTGCCACCGTGCTGCCCACTGTGCCACCGTGCTGCCCACTGTGCCACCGTGATGCCCATTGTGCTACCGTGCTGCCCACTGTGCTACCGTGCTGCCCACTGTGCCACCGTGCTGCCCACTGTGCTACCGTGCTACCCACTGTGCCACTGTGCTGCCCACTGTGCCACCATGCTGCCCACTGTGCTACCGTGCTGCCCACTGTGCTACCGTGCTGTCCACTGTGCTACCGTGCTGCCCACTGTGCTACCGTGCTGCTCACTGTGCCACCGTGCTGCCCACTGTGTCACCGTGCTGTCCACTGTGCTACCGTGCTGCCCACTGTGCTACCGTGCTGCTCACTGTGCTACCGTGCTGCCCATTGTGCCACCGTGCTGCCCACTGTGCCACCGTGCTGCTCACTGTGCTACCGTGCTGCCCACTGTGCCACCATGCTGCTCACTGTGCTACCGTGCTGCCCACTGTGCTACCGTGCTGCCCTCTGTGCTACCGTGCTGCCCACTGTGCTACCATGCTGCCCACTGTGCCACTGTGCTGCCCTCTGTGCTACCGTGCTGCCCACTGTGCCACCGTGCTGCCCACTGTGCCACCGTGCTGCCCACTGTGTCACCGTGCTGCCCACTGTGCCACCGTGCTGCCCACTGTGTCACCGTGCTGCCCACTGTGCCACCGTGCTGCCCACTGTGTCACCGTGCTGCCCACTGTGCCACCGTGCTGCCCACTGTGCCACCGTGCTGCCCACTGTGTCACCGTGCTGCCCACTGTACCACCGTGCTGCCCACTGTGCCACCGTGCTGCCCACTGTGCCACCGTGCTGCTCACTGTGCCACCATGCTGCCCACTGTGCGACCGTGCTGCCCACTGTGTCACCGTGCTGCCCACTGTGCCACCGTGCTGCCCACTGTGCCACCGTGCTGCTCACTGTGCCACCATGCTGCCCACTGTGCTACCGTGCTGCCCACTGTGCCACCGTGCTGCCCACTGTGCTACCGTGTTGCCCACTGTGCCACTGTGCTGCCCACTGTGCCACCGTGCTGCTCACTGTGCTACTGTGCTGCCCACTGTGCCACCGTGCTGCCCACTGTGCCACTGTGCTGCCCACTGTGCCACTGTGCTGCCCACTGTGCTACCGTGCTGCCCACTGTGCCACCATGCTGCCCACTGTGCTACCGTGCTGCCCACTGTGCCACCGTGCTGCCCACTGTGCCACTGTGCTGCCCACTGTGCCACTGTGCTGCCCACTGTGCCACCGTGCTGCTCACTGTGCCACCATGCTGCCCACTGTGCGACCGTGCTGCCCACTGTGTCACCGTGCTGCTCACTGTGCCACCATGCTGCCCACTGTGCTACCGTGCTGCCCACTGTGCCACCGTGCTGCTCACTGTGCTACCGTGCTGCCCACTGTGCCACCGTGCTGCTCACTGTGCCACCGTGCTGCCCACTGTGCCACCGTGCTGCCCACTGTGTCACCGTGCTTCCCACTGTGCCACCGTGCTGCCCACTGTGCCACTGTGCTGCTCACTGTTCTACCGTGCTGCCCACTGTGCTACCATGCTGCCCACTGTGCCATCTTGCTGCCCACTGTGCTACCGTGCTGCCCACTGTGCCACCGTGCTGCCCACTGTGCTACCGTGCTGCCCACTGTGCCACCGTGCTGCCCACTGTGCTACCGTGCTACCCACTGTACCACCGTGCTGCCCACTGTGCCACTGTGCTGCCCACTGTGCCACCGTGCTGCCCACTGTGCCACCGTGCTGCCCACTGTGCCACAATGCTGCCTACTGTGCCACCGTGCTGCCCACTGTCCCACCGTGCTGCCCACTGTCCCACCGTGCTGCCCACTGTGCCACCGTGCTGCCCACTATGCCAGCATGCTGCCTACTGTGCCACCGTGATGCCCACTGTGCCACCATGCTGCCTAATGTGCCACCATGCTGCCTACTGTGCCACCGTGCTACCCACTGTGCTAGCGTGCTGCCCAGTGTGCCACCATGCTGCCCACTGTGCCACCCACTGTGCTAGCGTGCTGCCCACTGTGCCACCATGCTGCCCACTGTGCTACCGTGCTGCCCAGTGTGCTACCGTGCTGCCCAGTGTGCCACCGTGCTGCCCACTGTGCCACCGTGCTGCCCACTATGCCAGCATGCTGCCTACTGTGCCACCGTGATGCCCACTGTGCCACCATGCTGCCTAATGTGCCACCATGCTGCCTACTGTGCTAGCGTGCTGCCCACTGTGCCACCATGCTGCCCACTGTGCCACCCACTGTGCTAGCGTGCTGCCCACTGTGCCACCATGCTGCCCACTGTGCTACCGTGCTGCCCAGTGTGCTACCGTGCTGCCCAGTGTGCCACCGTGCTGCCCACTGTGCTGCCCACGGTGCCAGCGTGCGGCCCCCTGTGCTACCGTGCTGCCCATTGTGCCACCGTGTTGCCCACTGTACCACCGTGGTGCCCACTGTGCTAGCGTGCTGCCCACTGTGCTACCGTGCTGCCCATTGTGCCACCGTGTTGCCCACTGTACCACCGTGGTGCCCACTGTGCTACCGTGCTGCCCACGGTGCCAGCGTGCTGCCCACTGTGCTACCGTGCTGCCCATTGTGCCACCGTGTTGCCCACTGTACCACCGTGGTGCCCATTGTGCCACCGTGCTGCCCACTGTGCCACATTGCTGCCCACTGTGCCACCATGGTGCCCACTGTGCTAGCGTGTTGCCCACTGTTCTACCCACTGTTCCACCGTCCTGCCGACTGTGCCACCGTGCTGCTCACTGTGCCACCGTGCTGCCCATGTGCTACCCACTGTGCCACCGTGCTGCCCACTGTGCTACCCACTGTGCCACCGTGCTGCCCACTGTGCCACCGTGCCATCCACTGTGCCACCGTGCTGCCCACTGTGCCACCGTGCCATCCACTGTGCCTCCGTGCTGCCCACTGTGCCACCGTGCTGCCCACTGTGCCACCATGCCACCCACTTTGCCACCGTGCTGCCCACTGTGACACCGTGCTGCCCACTGTGCCACCATGCTATCCACTGTGCCACCGTGCCGCCCACTGTGCCACCGTGCTGCCCACTGTGCCACCGTGCTGCCCACTGTGCCACCGTGCTGCCCACTGTGCCACCGTGCTGCCCACTGTGCCACCGTGCTGCCCACTGTGCCATCGTGCTGCCCACTGTGCCATCGTGCTGCCCACTGTGCCACCATGCTGCCCACTGTGCCACCGTGCTGCCCACTGTGCCATCGTGCTGCCCACTGTGCCACCATGCTGCCCACTGTGCTACCGTGCTGCCCACTGTGCCACTGTGCTGCCCACTGTGCCACCATGCTGCCCACTGTGCCATCGTGCTGCCCACTGTGCTACCGTGCTGCCCACTGTGCTACCGTGCTGCCCACTGTGCCACTGTGCTGCCCACTGTGCCACCATGCTGCCCACTGTGCCACTGTGCTGCCCACTGTGGCACCATGCTGCCCACTGTGCCACTGTGCTGCCCACTGTGCCACCGTGCTGCCCACTGTGCTACCGTGCTCCCCACTGGGGCACCGTGGTGCCCACTGTGCTACCGCGCTGCCCACTGTGCTACCGCGCTGCCCACTGTGCGACCGTGCTGCCCACTGTGCTACCGTGCTGCCCACTGTGCTACCGTGCTGCCCACTGTGCCACCGTGCTGCCCACTGTGCCACCGTGCTGCCCACTGTGCTGCCCACTGTGCCACCGTGCTGCCCACTGTGCTACCGTGCTGCCCACTGTGCCACCGTGCTGCCCACTGTGCCACCGTGCTGCCCACTGTGCTGCCCACTGTGCCACCGTGCTGCCCACTGTGCTACCGTGCTGCCCACTGTGCCACTGTGCTGCCCACTGTGCCACCATGCTGCCCACTGTGCCACTGTGCTGCCCACTGTGGCACCATGCTGCCCACTGTGCCACTGTGCTGCCCACTGTGCCACCATGCTGCCCACTGTGCCACTGTGCTGCCCACTGTGCCACCGTGCTGCCCACTGTGCCACGGTGCTGCCCACTGTGCTACCGCGCTGCCCACTGTGCTACCGCGCTGCCCACTGTGCTACCGCGCTGCCCACTGTGCTACCGTGCTGCCCACTGTGCTGCCCACTGTGCCACCGTGCTGCCCACTGTGCCACCGTGCTGCCCACTGTGCTACCGTGCTGCCCACTGTGCTACCATGCTGCCCTCTGTGCTACCGTGCTGCCCACTGTGCTACCATGCTGCCCACTGTGCCACTGTGCTGCCCTCTGTGCTACCGTGCTGCCCACTGTGCCACCCACTGTGCCACCGTGCTGCCCACTGTGCCACCGTGCTGCCCACTGTCACCGTGCTGCCCACTGTGCCACCGTGCTGCCCACTGTGTCACCGTGCTGCCCACTGTGCCACCGTGCTGCCCACTGTGTCACCGTGCTGCCCACTGTGCCACCGTGCTGCCCACTGTGCCACCGTGCTGCCCACTGTGTCACCATGCTGCCCACTGCACCACCGTGCTGCCCACTGTGCCACCGTGCTGCCCACTGTGCCACCGTGCTGCTCACTGTGCCACCATGCTGCCCACTGTGCCACCGTGCTGCCCACTGTGTCACCGTGCTGCCCACTGTGCCACCGTGCTGCCCACTGTGCCACTGTGCTGCCCAATGTGCCACCGTGCTGCTAACTGTGCCACCATGCTGCCCACTGTGCTACCGTGCTGCTCACTGTGTCACCGTGCTGCCCACTGTGCCACCGTGCTGCCCACTGTGCCACCGTGCTGCCCACTGTGCCACCGTGCTGCCCAATGTGCCACCGTGCTGCTCACTGTGCCACCATGCTGCCCACTGTGCTACCGTGCTGCCCACTGTGCCACTGTGCTGCCCACTGTGCCACCGTGCTGCTCACTGTGCTACCGTGCTGCCCACTGTGCCACCGTGCTGCTCACTGTGCCACCATGCTGCCCACTGTGCTACCGTGCTGCCCACTGTGCCACTGTGCTGCCCACTGTGCCACCGTGCTGCTCACTGTGCTACCGTGCTGCCCACTGTGCCACCGTGCTGCTCACTGTGCTACCGTGCTGCCCACTGTGCCACCGTGCTGCCCACTGTGTCACCGTGCTGCCCACTGTGCCACCGTGCTGCCCACTGTGCCACCGTGCTGCCCACTGTGCCACTGTGCTGCTCACTGTGCTACCGTGCTGCCCACTGTGCTACCGTGCTGCCCACTGTGCCATCTTGCTGCCCACTGTGCTACCGTGCTGCCCACTGTGCCACCGTGCTGCCCACTGTGCTACCGTGCTACCCACTGTACCACCGTGCTGCCCACTGTGCCACTGTGCTGCCCACTGTGCCACTGTGCTGCCCTCTGTGCTACCGTGCTGTCCACTGTGCTACAGTGATGCCCACGGTGCTACTGTGCTGCCCACTGTGCCACCGTGCTGCCCACTGTGCTACCGTGCTGCCCACTGTGCCACCGTGCTGCCCACTGTGCTACCGTGCTACCCACTGTACCACCGTGCTGCCCACTGTGCCACTGTGCTGCCCACTGTGCCACTGTGCTGCCCTCTGTGCTACCGTGCTGTCCACTGTGCTACAGTGATGCCCACGGTGCTACTGTGCTGCCCACTGTGCTACCGTGCTGTCCACTGTGCTACCGTGCTGCCCACTGTGCTACCGTGCTGCTCACTGTGCCACCGTGCTGCCCACTGTGCCACCGTGCTGCCCACTGTGCCACCGTGCTGCCCACTGTGCCACCGTGCTGCCCACTGTGCCACCGTGCTGCCCATTGTGCTACCGTGCTGCCCACTGTGCTACCGTGCTGCCCACTGTGCCACCGTGCTGCCCACTGTGCTACCGTGCTACCCACTGTGCCACTGTGCTGCCCACTGTGCCACCATGCTGCCCACTGTGCTACCGTGCTGCCCACTGTGCTACCGTGCTGTCCACTGTGCTACCGTGCTGCCCACTGTGCTACCGTGCTGCTCACTGTGCCACCGTGCTGCCCACTGTGTCACCGTGCTGTCCACTGTGCTACCGTGCTGCCCACTGTGCTACCGTGCTGCTCACTGTGCTACCGTGCTGCCCATTGTGCCACCGTGCTGCCCACTGTGCCACCGTGCTGCTCACTGTGCTACCGTGCTGCCCACTGTGCCACCATGCTGCTCACTGTGCTACCGTGCTGCCCACTGTGCTACCGTGCTGCCCTCTGTGCTACCGTGCTGCCCACTGTGCTACCATGCTGCCCACTGTGCCACTGTGCTGCCCTCTGTGCTACCGTGCTGCCCACTGTGCCACCGTGCTGCCCACTGTGCCACCGTGCTGCCCACTGTGTCACCGTGCTGCCCACTGTGCCACCGTGCTGCCCACTGTGTCACCGTGCTGCCCACTGTGCCACCGTGCTGCCCACTGTGTCACCGTGCTGCCCACTGTGCCACCGTGCTGCCCACTGTGCCACCGTGCTGCCCACTGTGTCACCGTGCTGCCCACTGTACCACCGTGCTGCCCACTGTGCCACCGTGCTGCCCACTGTGCCACCGTGCTGCTCACTGTGCCACCATGCTGCCCACTGTGCGACCGTGCTGCCCACTGTGTCACCGTGCTGCCCACTGTGCCACCGTGCTGCCCACTGTGCCACCGTGCTGCTCACTGTGCCACCATGCTGCCCACTGTGCTACCGTGCTGCCCACTGTGCCACCGTGCTGCCCACTGTGCTACCGTGTTGCCCACTGTGCCACTGTGCTGCCCACTGTGCCACCGTGCTGCTCACTGTGCTACTGTGCTGCCCACTGTGCCACCGTGCTGCCCACTGTGCCACTGTGCTGCCCACTGTGCCACTGTGCTGCCCACTGTGCTACCGTGCTGCCCACTGTGCCACCATGCTGCCCACTGTGCTACCGTGCTGCCCACTGTGCCACCGTGCTGCCCACTGTGCCACTGTGCTGCCCACTGTGCCACTGTGCTGCCCACTGTGCCACCGTGCTGCTCACTGTGCCACCATGCTGCCCACTGTGCGACCGTGCTGCCCACTGTGTCACCGTGCTGCTCACTGTGCCACCATGCTGCCCACTGTGCTACCGTGCTGCCCACTGTGCCACCGTGCTGCTCACTGTGCTACCGTGCTGCCCACTGTGCCACCGTGCTGCTCACTGTGCCACCGTGCTGCCCACTGTGCCACCGTGCTGCCCACTGTGTCACCGTGCTTCCCACTGTGCCACCGTGCTGCCCACTGTGCCACTGTGCTGCTCACTGTTCTACCGTGCTGCCCACTGTGCTACCATGCTGCCCACTGTGCCATCTTGCTGCCCACTGTGCTACCGTGCTGCCCACTGTGCCACCGTGCTGCCCACTGTGCTACCGTGCTGCCCACTGTGCCACCGTGCTGCCCACTGTGCTACCGTGCTACCCACTGTACCACCGTGCTGCCCACTGTGCCACTGTGCTGCCCACTGTGCCACTGTGCTGCCCTCTGTGCTACCGTGCTGTCCACTGTGCTACAGTGATGCCCACGGTGCTACTGTGCTGCCCACTGTGCTACCGTGCTGCCCATTGTGCTACCGTGCTGCCCACTGTGCTACCGTGCTGCCCACTGTGCTACCGTGCTGCCCACTGTGCTACCGTGCTGCCCACTGTGCCACCATGCTGCCCACTGTGCTACCGTGCTACCCACTGTGCCACTGTGCTGCCCACTGTGCCACCATGCTGCCCACTGTGCTACCGTGCTGCCCACTGTGCTACCGTGCTGTCCACTTTGCTACCGTGCTGCCCACTGTGCTACCGTGCTGCTCACTGTGCCACCGTGCTGCCCACTGTGCTACTGTGCTGCTCACTGTGCCACCGTGCTGCCCACTGTGTCACCGTGCTGTCCACTGTGCTACCGTGCTGCCCACTGTGCTACCGTGCTGCTCACTGTGCCACCCTGCTGCCCACTGTGCTACCGTGCTGCCCATTGTGCCACCGTGCTGCCCACTGTGCCACCATGCTGCTCACTGTGCTATCGTGCTGCCCACTGTGCCACCGTGCTGCTCACTGTGCTACCGTGCTGCCCACTGTGCCAGCGTGCTGCCCACTGTGCTACCGTGCTGCTCACTGTGCCACCATGCTGCCCACTGTGCCACCATGCTGCTCACTGTGCTACCGTGCTGCCCACTGAGCTAGCGTGCTGCCCACTGTGCCACCGTGCTGCCCACTGTGCCACCGTGCTGCCCACTGTGCTACCGCGCTGCTCACTGTGCTACCGTGCTCCCCACTGTGCCACCGTGCTGCCCACTGTGCCACCGTGTTGCCCACTGTGCTAGCGTGCTGCCCACTGTGCTACCATGCTGCCCACTGTGCCACCGTGCTCCCCACTGTGCTACCGTGCTGCCCACTGTGCCACCGTGTTGCCCACTGTGCCACCGTGTTGCCCACTGTGCCACCGTGCTCCCCACTGTGCCATCGTGCTGCCCACTGAGCTAGCGTGCTGCCCACTGTGCCACCGTGCTCCCCACTGTGCCATCGTGCTGCCCACTGTGCCACCGTGCTCCCCACTGTGCCATCGTGCTGCCCACTGAGCTAGCGTGCTGCCCACTGTGCCACCGTGCTGCCCACTGTGCCACCGTGCTGCCCACTGTGCCACCATGCTGCTCACTGTGCTACCGTGCTGCCCACTGAGCTAGCGTGCTGCCCACTGTGCCACTGTGCTCCCCACTGTGCCACCGTGCTGCCCACTGTGCTAGCGTGCTGCCCACTGTGCTACCGTGCTGCCCACTGTGCTACCGTGCTGCCCACTGCCACCGTGCTGACCACTGTGCCAACCTGCTGCCCACTGAGCTAGCGTGCTGCCCACTGTGCTACCATGCTGCCCACTGTGCCACAGTGCTGCCCACTGTGCTACCGTGCTGCCCACTGTGCCACCGTGCTGCCGACTGTGCTACCGTGCTGCCCACTGAGCTACCGTGCTGCCCACTGTGCCACTGTGCTGCCCACTGTGCCACCGTGCTGCCCACTGTGCTACCGTGCTGCCCACTGTGCTATCGTGCTGCCCACTGTGCCACCGTGCTGCCCACTGTGCCACCGTGCTGCACACTGTGCTACCGTGCTCCCCACTGTGCCACCGTGCTGCCCACTGTGCCACCGTGCTCCCCACTGTGCCACCGTGCTGCCCACTGAGCTAGCGTGCTGCCCACTGTGCTACCGTGCTGCCCACTGTGCCACCGTGCTGCCCACTGTGCCACCGTGCTCCCCACTGTGCCACCGTGCTCCCCACTGTGCCACCGTGCTGCCCACTGTGCTACCGTGCTGCCCACTGTGCCACCGTGCTGCCCACTGTGCCACCGTGCTCCCCACTGTGCCACCGTGCTGCCCACTGTGCCACCATGCTGCCCACTGTGTCACCGTGCTGCCCACTGTGCTACCGTGCTGCCCACTGTGCTATCGTGCTGCCCACTGTGCCACCGTGCTGCCCACTGTGCCACCGTGCTGCCCACTGTGCCACCGTGCTCCCCACTGTGCTACCGTGCTGCCCACTGTGCTACCGTGCTGCCCACTGTGCCACCGTGCTGCCCACTGTGCCACCGTGCTCCCCACTGTGCCACCGTGCTGCCCACTGAGCTAGCGTGCTGCCCACTGTGCTTCCATGCTGCCCACTGTGCCATCGTGCTGCCCACTGTGCTACCGTGCTGCCCACTGTGCCACCGTGCTGCCCACTGTGCCACCGTGCTGCCCACTGTGCTTCCATGCTGCCCACTGTGCCATCGTGCTGCCCACTGTGCCACCGTGCTGCCCACTGTGCCACCGTGCTGCCCACTGTGTCATCGTGCTGCCCACTGTGCCACCATGCTGCCCACTGTGCCACCGTGCTGCCCACTGTGCCATCGTGCTGCCCACTGTGCCACCGTGCTGCCCGCTGTGCCACCGTGGTGCCCACTGTGTCACCGTGCTGCCCACTGTGCCACCGTGCTGCCCACTGTGCCACCGTGCTGCCCACTGTGCTACCGTGCTGCCCACTGTGCCACCGTGCTGCCCACTGTGCTACCGTGCTGCCCACTGTGCCACCGTGCTGCCCACTGTGCCACCATGGTGCCCACTGTGCCACCGTGCTGCCCACTGTTCCACCATGCTGCCCACTGTGCCGCCATGCTGCCCACTGTGCTACCGTGCTGCCCACTGTGCTACCGTGCTGCCCAATGTGCCACTGTGCTGCCCGCTGTGCCACCGTGCTGCCCACTGTGCTACCGTGCTGCCCACTGTGCTATCGTGCTGCCCACTGTGCCACTGTGCTGCCCACTGTGCCACCATGCTGCCCACTGTGCCACCGTGCTGCCCACTGTGTCACCGTGCTGCCCACTGTGCTACCGTGCTGCCCACTGTGCTATCGTGCTGCCCACTGTGCCACCGTGCTGCCCACTGTGCCACCGTGCTGCCCACTGTGCCACCGTGCTCCCCACTGTGCTACCGTGCTGCCCACTGTGCTACCGTGCTGCCCACTGTGCCACTGTGCTGCCCACTGTGCCACCGTGCTCCCCACTGTGCCACCATGCTGCCCACTGAGCTAGCGTGCTGCCCACTGTGCTTCCATGCTGCCCACTGTGCCATCGTGCTGCCCACTGTGCTACCGTGCTGCCAACTGTGCCACCGTGCTGCCCACTGTGCTTCCATGCTGCCCACTGTGCCATCGTGCTGCCCACTGTGCCACCGTGCTGCCCACTGTGCCACCGTGCTGCCCACTGTGTCACCGTGCTGCCCACTGTGCCACCATGCTGCCCACTGTGCCACCGTGCTGCCCACTGTGCCATCGTGCTGCCCACTGTGCCACCGTGCTGCCCACTGTGCCACCGTGCTGCCCACTGTGCCACCGTGCTGCCCACTGTGCCACCGTGCTGCCCACTGTGCTACCGTGCTGCCCACTGTGCCACCGTGCTGCCCACTGTGCCACCGTGCTGCCCACTGTGCCACCGTGCTGCCCACTGTGCCACCATGGTGCCCACTGTGCCACCGTGGTGCCCACTGTGCCACCGTGCTGCCCACTGTTCCACCATGCTGCCCACTGTGCCGCCATGCTGCCCACTGTGCTACCGTGCTGCCCACTGTGCTACCGTGCTGCCCAATGTGCCACCGTGCTGCCCACCGTGCTACCGTGCTGCCCACTGTGCCACCGTGCTGCCCACTGTGCTACCGTGCTGCCCACTGTGCTTCCATGCTGCCCACTGTGCTACTGTGCTGCCCACTGTGCCACCATGCTGCCCACAGTGCTACCATGCTGCCCACTGTGCCACCATGCTGCCCACTGTGCTAACATGCTGGCCACTGTGCCACCCTGCTGCCCAATGTGCCACCGTGCTGTCTACTGTGTCACCGTGCTGCCCACTGTGCCACCGTGCTGCCCACTGTGCTACCGTGCTGCCCACTGTGCTACCGTGCTGCCCACTGTGCTACTGTGCCGCCCACTGTGCCACCGTGCTGCCCACTGTGCCACTGTGCTGCCCACTGTGCCACCGTGGTGCCCACTGTGCCACCGTGCTGTCCACTGTGCCACCATGGTGCCCACTGTGCCACCGTGGTGCCCACTGTGCCACCGTGCTGCCCACTGTTCCACCATGCTGCCCACTGTGCCGCCATGCTGCCCACTGTGCTAGCGTGCTGCCCACTGTGCCACCATGCTGCCCACTGTGCCACCATGCTGCCCACTGTGCCACCATGCTTCTCAATGTGCCACCGTGCTGCCCACTGTGCCACCATGCTGCCCAATGTGCCACCGTGCTTTTCACTGTGCTAGCGTGTTGCCCACTCTGCTACCCACTGTGCCACTGTCCTGCCCAATGTGCCACCGTGCTACCCACTGTGCCACTGTCCTGCCCAATGTGCCACCGTGCTGCTCACTGTGCCACCGTGCTGTCCACTGTGCCACCGTGCTGCCCACTGTGCCACCGTGCTGCCCACTGTGCTACCCACTGTGCCACCGTGCTGCCCACTGTGCCACCGTGCTGCCCACTGTGCCACCATGCTGCCCACTGTGCTAGCGTGCTGCCCACTGTGCCTCTGTGCTGCCCACTGTGCTACCGTGCTGACCATTGTGCTACTGTGCCGCCCACTGTGCCACCGTGCTGCCCACTGTGCTACTGTGCCGCCCACTGTGCCACCGTGCTGCCCACTGTGCCACCATGCTGCCCACTGTGCCATCATGCTGCCCACTGTGCTACCGTGCTGCCCACTGTGCCACCAGGCTGCCCACTGTGCCACCATGCTGCCCACTGGGTCACCGTGCTGCCCACTGTGCCACCATGATGCCCACTGTGCTACCGTGCAGCCCACTGTGCTACCGTGCTGCCCACTGTGTCACCGTGCTGCCCACTGTGTCACCGTGCTGCCCACTGTGTCACCATGCTGCCCACTGTGTCACCATGCTGCCCACTGTGCCACCGTGCTGCCCACTGTGCTACCGTGCTACCCACTGTGCAACCATGCTGCCCACTGTGCCACCGTGCTGCCCACTGTGCCACTGTGCTGCCCACTGTGTCACCATGCTGCCCACTGTGCCACCGTGCTGCCCACTGTGTCACCATGCTGCTCACTGTGCTACTGTGCTGCCCACTGTGCCACCGTGCTGCCCACTGTGCTACTGTGCTGCTCACTGTGCTACCGTGCTGCCCACTGTGCCACCGTGCTGCCCACTGTGCTACCGTGCTGCCCACTGTGCAACCGTGCTGCCCACTGTGTCACCATGCTGCCCACTGTGCCACCGTGCTGCCCACTGTGCTACCGTGCTGCCCACTGTGCCACCGTGCTGCCCACTGTGCTACCGTGCTGCCCACTGTGTCACCGTGCTGCCCACTGTGTCACCATGCTGCCCACTGTGCCACCGTGCTGCCCACTGTGCTACCGTGCTACCCACTGTGCAACCGTGCTGCCCACTGTGCTACCGTGCTACCCACTGTGCAACCATGCTGCCCACTGTGCCACTGTGCTGCCCACTGTGTCACCATGCTGCCCACTGTGCCACCGTGCTGCCCACTGTGTCACCGTGCTGCCCACTGTGCTACCATGCTGTCCACTGTGCCACCGTGCTGCCCACTGTGCTACTGTGCTGCTCACTGTGCTACCGTGCTGCCCACTGTGCTACCGTGCTGCCCACTGTGCTACCGTGCTGCCCACTGTGCCACTGTGCTGGCCACTGTGCCACCGTGCTGCCCACTGTGCTACCGTGCTGCTCACTGTGCTACCGTGCTGCCCACTGTGCCACTGTGCTGGCCACTGTGCCACCGTGCTGCCCACTGTGCTACTGTGCTTCCCACTGTGCCACCGTGCTGCCCACTGTGCTACTGTGCTACCCACTGTGCCACTGTGCTGCCCACTGTGCTACAGTGATGCCCACTGTGCCACTGTGCTGACCACTGTGCTACTGTGCTGCCCACTGTGCCATCGTGATGCCCACTGTGCCACTGTGCTGCCCACTGTGCCACCATGCTGCCTACTGTGCTACCATGCTTCCCACTGTGCCACCGTGCTGCTCACTGTGCCACCATGCTTCCCACTGTGCCACCGTGCTGCTCACTGTGCTACCGTGCTCCCCACTGTGCCACCGTGCTGCCCACTGTGCTACCGTGCTGCCCACTGTGCCACCGTGCTCCCCACTGTGCCACCGTGCTGCCCACTGAGCTAGCGTGCTGCCCACTGTGCTTCCATGCTGCCCACTGTGCCATCGTGCTGCCCACAGTGCTACCGTGCTGCCCACTGTGCCACCGTGCTGCCCACTGTGCTACCGTGCTCCCCACTGTGCCACCGTGCTGCCCACTGTGCCACCATGCTGCCCACAGTGCTACCATGCTGCCCACTGTGCCACAGTGCTGCGCACTGTGCTACCGTGCTGCCCACTGTGCCACCGTGCTCCCCACTGTGCCACCGTGCTGCCCACTGTGCCACCATGCTGCCCACAGTGCTACCATGCTGCCCACTGTGCCATCGTGCTGCCCACAGTGCTACCATGCTGCCCACTGTGCCACTGTGCTGCCCACTGTGCTACCGTGCTGCCCACTGTGCCACCGTGCTCCCCACTGTGCCACCGTGCTTCCCACTGAGCTAGCGTGCTGCCCACTGTGCTTCCATGCTGCCCACTGTGCTACCGTGCTGCCCACTGTGTCACCGTGCTGCCCACTGTGCTACCGTGCTGCCCACTGTGCCACCGTGCTGCCCACTGTGCCACCGTGCTGCCCACTGTGCTACCGTGCTGCCCACTGTGCCACAGTGCTGCCCACTGTGCTACCGTGCTGCCCACTGTGCCACCGTGCTGCCCACCGTGCCACCGTGCTGCCCACTGTGCCACCGTGCTGCCCACTGTGCCACCGTGCTGCCCACTGTGCTACCGTGCTGCCCACTGTGCTACCGTGCTGCCCACTGTGCCACCGTGCTGCCCACCGTGCCACCGTGCTGCCCACTGTGCCACAGTGCTGCCCACTGTACTACCGTGCTGCCCACTGTGCCACAGTGCTGCCCACTGTGCTACCGTGCTGCCCACTGTGCCACCGTGCTGCCCACCGTGCCACCGTGCTGCCCACTGTGCCACCGTGCTGCCCACTGTGCCACCGTGCTGCCCACTGTGCTACCGTGCTGCCCACTGTGCTACCGTGCTGCCCACTGTGCCACCGTGCTGCCCACCGTGCCACCGTGCTGCCCACTGTGCCACAGTGCTGCCCACTGTACTACCGTGCTGCCCACTGTGCTACCGTGCTGCCCACTGTGCCACCGTGCTGCCCACTGTGCCACCGTGCTGCCCACTGTGCTACCGTGCTGCCCACTGTGTCACCGTGCTCCCCACTGTGCCACCGTGCTGCCCACTGTGCTTCCATGCTGCCCACTGTGCTCCCCACTGTGCCACCGTGCTGCCCACTGTGCTTCCATGCTGCCCACCGTGCTCCCCACTGTGCTACCGTGCTGCCCACTGTGCCACCATGCTGCCCACAGTGCTACCAATGTGCCCACTGTGCTAACATGCTGCCCACTGTGCCACCGTGCTGCCCACTGTGCCACCATGCTGCCCACTGTGCTAACATGCTGGCCACTGTGCCACCATGCTGCCCACTGTGCTACCGTGCTGCCCACTGTGTCACCGTGCTGCCCACTGTGCTACCGTGCATCCCACTGTGCCAGCGTGCTGCCCACTGTGCCACCGTGCTGCCCACTGTGCTACCGTGCTGCCCACTGTGCTGCCGTGCTGCCCACTGTGCTACCGTGCTGCCCACTGTGCTACCGTGCTGCCCACTGTGCCACTGTGCTGGCCATTGTGCCACCATGCTGCTCACTGTGAAACCGTGCTGCCTACTGTGCTACCGTGCTGCCCACTGTGCCGCCGTGCTGCCCACTGTGCTACCGTGCTGCCCACTGTGCCGCCGTGCTGCCCACTGTGCTACCGTGCTGCCCACTGTGCTACCGTGCTGCCCACTGTGCCACCGTGCTGCTCACTGTGAAACCGTGCTGCCTACTGAGCTACCGTGCTGCCCACTGTGCCACCGTGCTGCCCACTGTGCCACCGTGATGCCCACTGAGCTACCGTGCTGCCCACTGTGCTACAGTGATGCCCACTGTGCCACCATGCTGCCCACTGTGCTACTGTGCTGCCCACTGTGCCATCGTGATGCCCACTGTGCCACTGTGCTGCCCACTGTGCCACCATGCGGCCCACTGTGCTACCGTGCTGCCCACTGTGCCACTGTGCTGCCCACTGTGCCACCGTCCTGCCCACAGTGCCACCATGCTGCCCACAGTGCCACCGTGCTGCCCACTGTGCTACCGTGCTTCCCACTGTGCCACTGTGCTGCCCACTGTGCCACTGTGCTGCCCTCTGTGCTACTGTGCTGCCCACTGTGCCACCATGCTGCCCACTGTGTCACCGTGCTGCCCACAGTGCCACCGTGCTGCCCACTGTGCCACCATGCTGCCCACTGTGCCACTGTGCTGGCCATTGTGCCACCATGCTGCCCACTGTGCTACCGTGCTGCCCACTGTGCCACTGTGCTGGCCATTGTGCCACCATGCTGCCCACTGTGCCACCGTGCTGCCCACTGTGCCACTGTGCTGCCCACTGTGCCACTGTGCTGCCCTCTGTGCTACCGTGCTGCCCACTGTGCCACCGTGCTGCCCACTGTGCCACCGTGCTGCTCACTGTGCCACTGTGCTGCCCATTGTGCCACTGTGCTGGCCATTGTGCCACCATGCTGCCCACTGTGCCACCGTGCTGCCCACTGTGCCACTGTGCTGCACACTGTGCCACCGTGCTGCTCACTGTGCCACTGTGCTGCCCATTGTGCCACTGTGCTGGCCATTGTGCCACCATGCTACCCACTGTGCCACTGTGCTGCCCACTGTGCCACCATGCTGCCCACTGTGCCACTGTGCTGCCCACTGTGCCACTGTGCCACTGTGCTGCCGACTGTGCCACCGTGCTGCCCACTGTGCCACTGTGCTGCCCACTGTGCCACTGTGCTGCCTTCTGTGCTACCGTGCTGCCCACTGTGCTACCGTGCTGCTCACTGTGCTACCGTGCTGCCCACTGTGCCACCGTGCTGCCCACTGTGCTACCGTGCTGCCCACTGTGCTACCGTGCTGCTCACTGTGCTACCGTGCTGCCCACTGTGCTGCCCACTGTGCCACTGTGCTACCGTGCTGCCCATTGTGCCACCGTGCTGCCCACTGTGCCACCATGCTGCTCACTGTGCTACCGTGCTGCCCACTGTGCCACCATGCTGCTCACTGTGCTATCGTGCTGCCCACTGTGCCACCATGCTGCCCACTGTGCCACCATGCTGCTCACTGTGCTACCGTGCTGCCCACTGAGCTAGCGTGCTGCCCACTGTGCCACCGTGCTGCCCACTGTGCCACCGTGCTGCTCACTGTGCTCCCGTGCTCCCCACTGTGCCACCGTGCTGCCCACTGTGCTAGCGTGCTGCCCACTGTCCTACCGTGCTGCCCACTGTGCCACCGTGTTGCCCACTGTGCTACCGTGCTGCCCACTGTGCCACCGTGCTCCCCACTGTGCCATCGTGCTGCCCACTGAGCTAGCGTGCTGCCCACTGTGCCACTGTGCTGCCCACTGTGCCACCGTGCTGCCCACTGTGCCACCGTGCTGCTCACTGTGCTACCGTGCTGCCCACTGAGCTAGCGTGCTGCCCACTGTGCCACCGTGCTGCCCACTGTGCCACCGTGCTGCCCACTGTGCTACCGTGCTCCCCACTGTGCCACCGTGCTGCCCACTGTGCTAGCGTGCTGCCCACTGTGCTACCGTGCTGCCCACTGTGCCACCGTGCTGCCCACTGTGCCACCGTGCTGCTCACTGTGCTACCGTGCTCCCCACTGTGCCACCGTGCTGCCCACTGTGCTACCGTGCTGCCCACTGTGCCACCGTGCTCCCCACTGTGCCACCGTGCTGCCCACTGAGCTAGCGTGCTGCCCACTGTGCTTCCATGCTGCCCACTGTGCCATCGTGCTGCCCACAGTGCTACCATGCTGCCCACTGTGCCACCGTGCTGCCCACTGTGCTACCGTGCTGCCCACTGTGCCACCGTGCTGCCCACCGTGCCACCGTGCTGCCCACTGTGCCACCGTGCTGCCCACTGTGCTACCGTGCTGCCCACTGTGCCACCGTGCTGCCCACTGTGCTACCGTGCTGCCCACTGTGCCACCGTGCTCCCCACTGTGCCACCGTGCTGCCCACTGAGCTAGCGTGTTGCCCACTGTGCTTCCATGCTGCCCACTGTGCTACCATGCTGCCCACTGTGCCGCCGTGCTGCCCACTGTGCTACCGTGCTGCCTACTGTGCTACCATGCTGCCCACTGTGCCACCATGCTGCCCACTGTGCCACCGTGCTGCCCACTGTGCCACCGTGATGCCCACTGAGCTACCGTGCTGCCCACTGAGCTACCGTGCTGCCCACTGTGCCAGCGTGCTGCCCACTGTGCTACCGTGCTGCCCACTGTGCTACCGTGCTGCTCACTGTGCCACCGTGCTGCCCACTGTGCCACCGTGCTGCCCACTGTGCTACCGTGCTGCCCACTGAGCTACCGTGCTGCCCTCTGTGCCAGCGTGCTGCCCACTGTGCTACCGTGCTGCCCACTGTGCTACCGTGCTGCCCACTGTGCCACCGTGCTGCCCACTGTGCCACCGTGCTGCCCACTGTGCTACCGTGCTGCCCATTGTCCCACCGTGATGCCTCCTGTGCTACTGTGCTGCCCTCTGTGCCAGCGTGCTGCCCACTGTGCTACCGTGCTGCCCACTGTGCTAGCGTGCTGCCCACTGTGCCATCGTGCTGCCCACTGTGCCACTGTGCTGCCCACTGTGCTACCGCGCTGCCCACTGTGCCACCGTGCTGCCCACTGTACCACCGTGCTGCCCACTGTGCTACCGTGCTGCCCATTGTCCCACCGTGATGCCTACTGTGCTACTGTGCTGCCCACTGTGCTAGCGTGCTGCCCACTGTGCTACCGTGCTGCCCACTGTGCTAGCGTGCTGCCCACTGTGCTACCGTGCTGCCCACTGTGCTAGCGTGCTGCCCACTGTGCCATCGTGCTGCCCACTGTGCCACTGTGCTGCCCACTGAGCTACCGTGCTGCCCTCTGTGCCAGCGTGCTGCCCACTGTGCCAGCGTGCTGCCCACTGTGCTACCGTGCTGCCCACTGAGCCACCGTGCTGCCCACTGTGCTACCGTGCTGCCCACGGTGCCACCATGCTGCCCACTGTGCTACCGTGCTGCCCACTGTGCCACCATGCTGCCCACGGTGCCACCATGCTGCCCACTGTGCTACCGTGCTGCCCACTGTGCCACCGTGCTGCCCACGGAGCCACCATGCTGCCCACTGTGCTGCCCACTGTGCCACTGTGCTGCCCACTGTGCCACCCTGCTGCCCACTGTGCCACCCTGCTGCCCACTGTGCCACTGTGCTGGCCACTGTGCCACCGTGCTGCCCACTGTGCTACCATGCTGCCCACTGTGCCACCATGCTGCCCACTGTGCCATTGTGCTGCCCACTGTGCCACCGTGCTGCCCACTGTGCCACCGTGCTGCCCACTGTGCTACCATGCTGCCCACTGTGCTACCGTGCTGCCCACTATGCCACCGTGCTGCCCACTGTGCTAGCGTGCTGCCCACTGTGCCACCATGCTGCCCACTGTGCTACCCACTGTGCTACCGTGCTGCCCACTGTGCTACCCACTGTGCAACCGTACTGCCCACTGTGCTACCCACTTTGCTACCGTGCTGCCCACTGTGCTACCGTGCTGCCCACTGTGACACCGTGCTGCCCACTGTGCTAGCGTGCTGCCCACTGTGCCACCGTGCTGCCCACGGTGCCACCGTGCTGCCCACTGTGCTAGCGTGCTGCCCACTGTGCCACCGTGCTGCCCACTGTGCAACCGTGCTGCCCACTGTGGTACCGTGATGCCCACTGTGCTATCGTGCTGCCCACTGTGCCACCGTGCTGCTCACTGAGCTAGCGTGCTGCCCACTGTGCCATCGTGCTGCCCACTGTGCCATCATTCTGCCCACTGTGCCACTTTGCAGCCCACTGTGCCACTGTGCTGCCCACTGTGCCACCCACTGTGCCACCGTGCTGCCCACTGTGCTACCGTGCTGCCCACTGTGCCACTGTGCTGCCCACTGTGCTACCGTGCTGCCCACTGTGCCACCATGCTGCCCACTGTGCCACTGTGCTGCCCATTGTGCTACCGTGCTGCCCACTGTGCCACTGTGCTGCCCACTGTGCTACCGTGCTGCCCACTGTGCTACCGTGCTGCTCACTGTGCCACTGTGCTGCCCACTGTGCTACCGTGCTGCCCATTGTTCTACCGTGCTGCCCACTGTGCCACTGGGCTGCCCACTGTGCTACCGTGCTGCCCACTGTGCCACCATGCTGCCCACTGTGCCACTGTGCTGCCCATTGTGCTACCGTGCTGCCCATTGTGCCACCGTGCTGCCCACTGTGCTACCATGCTGCCCATTGTGCTACCGTGCTGCCCACTGTGCCACCATGCTGCCCACTGTGCTACCGTGCTGCCCACTGTGCTACCGTGCTGCCCACTGTGCCACCGTGCTGCCCACTGTGCTACCGTGCTGCCCATTGTGCTACCGTGCTGCCCACTGTGACACTGTGCTGCTCACTGTGCTACCGTGCTGACCACTGTGCTACCGTGCTGCCCACTGTGCTACCGTGCTGTCCATTGTGCTACCGTGCTGCCCACTGTGCCACCATGCTGCCCACTGTGCTACCGTGCTGACCACTGTGCCACCATGCTGCCCACTGTGCCACCATGCTGCCCACTGTGCCACTGTGCTGCCCATTGTGCTACCGTGCTGCCCACTGTGCCACTGTGCTGCCCAGTGTGCTACCGTGCTGCCCACTGTGCCACCATGCTGCCAACTGTGCCACTGTGCTGCCCACTGTGCTAACGTGCTGTACACTGTGCCACCGTGCCGCCCACTGTGCTACCGTGCTGCCCACTGTGCCACCAGTCTGCCCACTGTGCCACCGTGCTGCCCACTGTGCCACCGTGCTGCCCACTGTGCTATGGTGCTGCTCACTGTGCCACCCTGCTGCCCACTGTGCCACTGTGCTGCCTACTGTGCCACCGTGCTGCTCACTGTTCCACCGTGCTGCCCACTGTGCCACCGTGCTGCTCACTGTGCCACCGTGCTGCCCACTGTGCTATGGTGCTGCTCACTGTTCCACCGTGCTGCCTACTGTTCCACCGTGCTGCCCACTGTGCCACCGTGCTGCCCACTGTGCCACCGTGCCGCCCACTGTGCCACCGTGCTGCCCACTGTGCTATGGTGCTGCTCACTGTTCCACCGTGCTGCCTACTGTTCCACCGTGCTGCCCACTGTGCCACCGTGCTGCCTACTGTTCCACCGTGCTGCCCACTGTGCCACTGTGCTGCCCACTGTGCCACCGTGCTGCCCACTGTGCTATGGTGCTGCTCACTGTGCCACCTTGCTGCCCACTGTGCCACTGTGCTGCCTACTGTGCCACCGTGCTGCTCACTGTTCCACCGTGCTGCCCACTGTGCCACTGTGCTGCCCACTGTTCCACCGTGCTGCTCACTGTGCCACTGTGCTGCCTACTGTGCCACCGTGCTGCTCACTGTTCCACCGTGCTGCCCACTGTGCCACTGTGCTGCTCACTGTTCCACCGTGCTGCTCACTGTGCCACCGTGCTGCCCACTGTGCTATGGTGCTGCTCACTGTTCCACCGTGCTGCCCACTGTTCCACCGTGCTGCCCATTGTGCCACCGTGCTGCCTACTGTTCCACCGTGCTGCCCACTGTGCCACTGTGCTGCCCACTGTGCCACCGTGCTGCCCACTGTGCCACCGTGCTGCCCACTGTGCTATGGTGCTGCTCACTGTGCCACCCTGCTGCCCACTGTGCCACTGTGCTGCCTACTGTGCCACCGTGCTGCTCACTGTTCCACCGTGCTGCCCACTGTGCCACTGTGCTGCCCACTGTGCTACCGTGCTGCCCACTGTGCCACCGTGCTGCCCACTGTGCTACCGTGCTGCCCACTGTGCCACCGTGCTCCCCACTGTGCCATCGTGCTGCCCACTGTGCTACCGTGCTGCCCACTGTGCTTCCATGCTGCCCACTGTGCCATCGTGCTGCCCACTGTGCTACCGTGCTGCCCACTGTGCCACCGTGCTGCCCACTGTGCTTCCATGCTGCACTGTGCCACCGTGCTGCCCACAGTGCTACCGTGCTGCTCACTGTGCCACCGTGTTGCCCACTGTGCCACCGTGCTGCCCACTGTGCTTCCATGCTGCCCACTGTGCTTCCATGCTGCCCACTGTGCCACCGTGCTGCCCACTGTGCTTCCATGCTGCACTGTGCCACCGTGCTGCCCACTGTGCTTCCATGCTGCACTGTGCCACCGTGCTGCCCACTGTGCTACCGTGCTGCCCACTGTGCCACCGTGCTGCCCACTGTGCCACCGTGCTGCCCACTGTGCTACCGTGCTGCCCACTGTGCCACCGTGCTCCCTACTGTGTCACCGTGCTGCCCACTGTGCTACCGTGCTGCCCACTGTGCCACCGTGCTGCCCACTGTGCTACCGTGCTGCCCACTGTGCCACCGTGCTGCCCACTGTGCTACCGTGCTGCCTACTGAGCTACCGTGCTGCCCACTGTGCTACCGTGCTGCCCACTGTGACACCATGCTGCCCACTCTGCCACCATGCTGCCCACTGTGCCACCGTGCTGCCCACTGTGCCACCGTGCTGCCCACTGTGCCACCATGCTGCTCACTGTGAAACCGTGCTGCCTACTGAGCTACCGTGCTGCCCACTGTGACACCGTGCCACCCACTGTGCTACCATGCTGCCCACTGTGCTACCGTGCTGCCCACTGTGCCACCGTGCTGCCCACTGTGCCACCGTGCTGCCCACTGTGCTACCGTGCTGCCCACTGTGACACCATGCTGCCCACTCTGCCACCATGCTGCCCACTGTGCCACCGTGCTGCCCACTGTGCTACCGTGCTGCCCACTGTGCCACCGTGCCACCCACAGTGCTACCATGCTGCCCACTGTGCTACCGTGCTGCCCACTGTGCCACCGTGCTGCCCACTGTGCTACCGTGCTGCCCACTGTGCTACCGTGCTGCCCATTGTGCCACCGTGCTGCCCACTGTGCTACCGTGCTGCCCACTGTGCCACCGTGCTGCCCACTGTGCTACCGTGCTGCCCACTGTGCCACCGTGCTGCCCAATGTGCTACCGTGCCACCCACTGTGCTACCATGCCGCCCACTGTGCTACCGTGCTGCCCACTGTGCCACCGTGATGCCCACTGAGCTACCGTGCTGCCCACTGTGCCACCGTGCTGCCCACTGTGCTACCTCGCTGCCCACTGTGCTACCGCGCTGCCCACTGTGCCACCGTGCTGCCCACTGTGCCACCGTGATGCCCACTGAGCTACCGTGCTGCCCACTGAGCTACCGTGCTGCTCAATGTGCCACCATGCTGCCCACTGTGCCACCGTGCTGCCCACTGTGCTACCGTGCTGCCCACTGAGCTACCGTGCTGCCCACTGTGCCACCGTGCTGCCCACTGTGCTACCTCGCTGCCCACTGTGCTACCGCGCTGCCCACTGTGCCACCGTGCTGCCCACTGTGCCACCGTGAGGCCCACTGAGCTACCGTGCTGCCCACTGAGCTACCGTGCTGCTCAATGTGCCACCATGCTGCCCACTGTGCCACCGTGCTGCCCACTGTGCTACCGTGCTGCCCACTGAGCTACCGTGCTGCCCACTGTGCCACCGTGCTGCCCACTGTGCTACCGTGCTGCCCACTGTGCTACCGTGCTGCTCACTGTGCCACCGTGCTGCTCACTGTGCTACCGCGCTGCCCACTGTGCCACCGTGCTGCCCACTGTACCACCGTGCTGCCCACTGTGCTACCGTGCTGCCCATTGTCCCACCGTGATGCCTACTGTGCTACTGTGCTGCCCTCTGTGCCAGCGTGCTGCCCACTGTGCTACCGAGCTGCCCACTGTGCCACCGTGCTGCCCACTGTGCTACCGCGCTGCCCACTGTGCCACCGTGCTGCCCACTGTACCACCGTGCTGCCCACTGTGCTACCATGCTGCCCTCTGTGCCAGCGTGCTGCCCACTGTGCCACCAGGCTGCCCACTGTGCTAGCGTGCTGCCCACTGTGCCATCGTGCTGCCCACTGTGCCACTGTGCTGCCAACTGAGCTACCGTGCTGCCCTCTGTGCCAGCATGCTGCCCACTGTGCCAGCGTGCTGCCCACTGTGCTACCGTGCTGCCCACTGAGCCACCGTGCTGCCCACTGTGCTACCGTGCTGCCCACGGTGCCACCATGCTGCCCACTGTGCTACCGTGCTGCCCACTGTGCCACCGTGCTGCCCAATGTGCTACCGTGCTGCCCACTGTGCCACCATGCTGCCCACGGTGCCACCATGCTGCCCACTGTGCTACCGTGCTGCCCACTGTGCCACCGTGCTGCTCACGGTGCCACCATGCTGCCCACTGTGCTGCCCACTGTGCCACCCTGCTGCCCACTGTGCCACCCTGCTGCCCACTGTGCCACTGTGCTGGCCACTGTGCCACCGTGCTGCCCACTGTGCTACCATGATGCCCAGTGTGCCATCGTGCTGCCCACTGTGCCACCGTGCTGCCCACTGTGCCACCGTGCTGCCCACTGTGCTACCATGCTGCCCACTGTGCTACCGTGCTGCCCACTATGCCACCGTGCTGCCCACTGTGCTAGCGTGCTGCCCACTGTGCCACCATGCTGCCCACTGTGCTACCCACTGTGCTACCGTGCTGCCCACTGTGCTACCCACTGTGCTACCGTGCTGCCCACTGTGCTACCCACTTTGCTACCGTGCTGCCCACTGTGCTACCCACTGTGCCACCGTGCTGCCCACTGTGGTACCGTGATGCCCACTGTGCTATCGTGCTGCCCACTGTGCTACCGTGCTGCCCACTGTGCTACCGTGCTGCCCACTGTGCTATCGTGCTGCCCACTGTGCCACCGTGCTGCCCACTGTGCCACCGTGCTGCCCACTGAGCTAGCGTGCTGCCCACTGTGCCACCGTGCTGCCCACTGTGCCATCATGCTCCCCACTGTGCTACTTTGCTGCCCACTGTGCCACTGTGCTGCCCACTGTGCCACCCACTGTGCCACCGTGCTGCCCACTGTGCCACTGTGCTGCCCACTGTGCTACCGTGCTGCCCACTGTGCCACCATGCTGCCCACTGTGCCACTGTGCTGCCCACTGTGCTACCGTGCAGCCCACTGTGCTACCGTGCTGCCCACTGTTCTACCGTGCTGTCCACTGTGCTACCGTGCTGCCCACTGTTCTTCCGTGCTGCCCACTGTGCTACCGTGCTGCCCACTGTGCTACCGTGCTGCCCACTGTGCCACTGTGCTGCCCACTGTGCTACCGTGCTGCTGACTGTGCTACCGTGCTGCCCACTGTGCTACCGTGCTGCCCACTGTGCTACCGTGCTGCCCACTGTGCCACTGTGCTGCCCACTGTGCTACCGTGCTGACCACTGTGCCACCATGCTGCCCACTGTGCTACCGTGCTGACCACTGTGCCACCATGCTGCCCACTGTGCTACCGTGCTGACCACTGTGCCACCATGCTGCCCACTGTGCTACCGTGCTGCCCATTGTGCCACTGTGCTGCCCACTGTGCTACCGTGCTGACCACTGTGCCACCATGCTGCCCACTGTACTACCGTGCTGACCACTGTGCCACCATGCTGCCCACTGTGCTACCGTGCTGCCCACTGTGCCACTGTGCTGCCCACTGTGCTACCGTGCTGACCACTGTGCCACCATGCTGCCCACTGTGCTACCGTGCTGACCACTGTGCCACCATGCTGCCCACTGTGCTACCGTGCTGACCACTGTGCCACCATGCTGCCCACTGTGCTACCGTGCTGCCCATTGTGCCACTTTGCTGCCCACTGTGCTACCGTGCTGCTCACTGTGCTACCGTGCTGCCCACTGTGCTACCGTGCTGCCCACTGTGCCACTGTGCTGCCCACTGTGCTACCGTGCTGCTCACTGTGCTACCGTGCTGCCCACTGTGCCACTGTGCTGCCCACTGTGCTACCGTGCTGCCCACTGTGCCACTGTGCTGCCCACTGTGCCACCATGCTGCCCACTGTGCCACTGTGCTGCCCATTGTTCTACCGTGCTGCCCACTGTGCCACTGGGCTGCCCACTGTGCTACCGTGCTGCCCACTGTGCCACCATGCTGCCCACTGTGCCACTGTGCTGCCCATTGTGCTACCGTGCTGCCCATTGTGCCACCGTGCTGCCCACTGTGCTACCGTGCTGCCCATTGTGCTACCGTGCTGCCCACTGTGCCACAGTGCTGCCCACTGTGCTACCGTGCTGCCCATTGTGCTACCGTGCTGCCCACTGTGCTACCGTGCTGCCCACTGTGCCACAGTGCTGCCCACTGTGCCACCGTGCTACCCACTGTGCTACCGTGCTGCCCACTGTGCTACCGTGCTGCTCACTGTGTCACTGTGCTGCCCATTGTGCTACCGTGCTGCCCACTGTGCTACCGTGCTGCCCACTGTGCCACCGTGCTGCCCATTGTGCTACCGTGCTGCCCACTGTGCTACCGTGCTGCTCACTGTGTCACTGTGCTGCCCACTGTGCCACCGTGCTGCCCACTGTGTCACTGTGCTGCCCACTGTGCCACCATGCTGCCAACTGTGCCACTGTGCTGCCCACTGTGCTACCGTACTGCCCCCACTGTGCCACCGTGCTGCCCACTGTTCCACCGGGCTGCCCACTGTGCGACCGTGCTGCCCACTGTGCGACCGTGCTGCCCACTGTGCCACCCTGCTGCCCCCTGTGCCACCGTGCTGCCCACTGTGCCACCGTGCTGCTCACTGTTCCACCGTGCTGCCCACTGTGCCACCGTGCTGCCCCCTGTGCCACCGTGCTGCCCACTGTTCCACCGTGCTGCCCACTGTGCCACCGTGCTGCCTACTGTGCCACTGTGTTGCCCACTGTGCCACCATGCTGCCCACTGTGCCACCGTGCTGCCCACTGTGCCACCGTGCTGCCCCCTGTGCCACCGTGCTGCCCACTGTTCCACCGTGCTGCCCACTGTGCCACCGTGCTGCCTACTGTGCCACTGTGTTGCCCACTGTGCCACCATGCTGCCCACTGTGCCACCATGCTGCCCACTGTGCCACCGTGCTGCCCACTGTGCCACCGTGCTGCCCCCTGTGCCACCGTGCTGCTCACTGTTCCACCGTGCTGCCCACTGTGCTACCATGCTGCCCACTGTGCCACCGTGCTGCCCACTGTGCCACCGTGCTGCCCACTGTGCCACCGTGCTGCCCACTGTGCTATCGTGCTGACCCCACTGTGCTACCGTGCTGACCCCACTGTGCTACCATGCTGCCCACTGTGCCACCGTGCTGCCCACTGTGCTACCGTGCTGCCCACTGTGCCACCGTGCTGCTCACGGTGCAACTGTGCTGCCCACTGTGCCACCGTGCTGCCCACTGTGCCACCGTGCTGCTCACTGTGCCACCGTGCTGCCCACTGTGCCACCGTGCATCCCACTGTGCCACCGTGCTGCCCACTGTGCCACCGTGCTGCCCACTGTGCTACCGTGCATCCCACTGTGCTACCGTGCTGCCCACTGTGCCACCTCGCTGCCCACTGTGCTACCGTGCTGCCCACTGTGCCACCACGCTGCCCACTGTGCTACCGTGCATCCCACTGTGCTAGCGTGCTGCCCACTGTGCCACCTCGCTGCCCACTGTGCCACCGTGCTGCCCACTGTGCCACCGTGCTGCCCACTGTGCCACCGTGCTGCCCACTGAGCTACTGTGCATCCCACTGTGCTACCGTGCTGCCCACTGTGCCACCACGCTGCCCACTGTGCTACCGTGCTGCCCACTGTGCCACCATGCTGCCCACTGTGATACCCACTGTGCTACTGTGCTCCCTTCTGTGCCACCAGGCTGCCCACTGTGCCACCGTGCCGCCTACTGTGCTGCCTACTGTGCCACCATGCTGCCCACTGTGCCACCATGCTGCCCACTGTGCCACCGTGCTGCCCACTGTGCCACCGTGCTGCCCACTGTGCTACCGTGCTGACAATTGTCCCACCGTGCTGCCCACTCTGCCACTGTGCTGCCCACTGTGCCACCGTGCTGCCCACTGTCCCACCATGCTGCCCAGTGTGCTAGCGTGCTGCCCACTGTCCCACCGTGCTGCCCACTCTGCCACCATGCTGCCCACTGTGCCACCGTGCTGCCCACTATGCCACCGTGCTGCCCACTGAGCTACCGTGCTGCCCACTGTGCTACCATGCTGCCCACTGTGCCAGCGTGCTGCCCACTGTGCCACCGTGCTGCCCACTGTGCTACCCTGCTGCTCAATGTGCCACCAAGCTGCCCTCTGTGCCAGCGTGTTGCCCACTGTGCTACCGTGCTGCCCAGTGTGCTACCCTGCTGCTCAATGTGCCACCCTGCTGCTCAATGTGCCACCGTGCTGCCCACTGTGCTACCGTGCTGCCCACTGAGCTACCGTGCTACCCTCTGTGCCAGCGTGTTGCCCACTGTGCTACCGTGCTGCCCACTGAGCTACCGTGCTGCCCACTGTGCTACCGTGCTGCCCACTGTGCTACCGTGCTGCCCACGGTGCCACCGTGCTGCCCACTGTGCTACTGTGCTGGCCACTGTGCCACCATGCTGCCCACTGTGCTACCATGCTGCCCACTGTGCCACCGTGCTGCCCACTGTGCCATCGTGCTGCCCACTGTGCCACTGTGCTGCCCACTGTGCCACCGTGCTGCCCAATGTGCTACGGTGCTGCCCACTGTGCCACCGTGCTGCCCACTGTGCTACCATGCTGCCCACTGTGCTACTGTGCTGCCCACTATGCCACCGTGCTGCCCACTGTGCTACTGTGCTGCCCACTATGCCACCGTGCTGCCCACTGTGCTACCCACTGTGCTACCGTGCTGCCCACTGTGCTACCCACTGTGCCACCGTGCTGCCCACTGTGCCACCGCGCTGCCCACTGTGCCACCGTGCTGCCCAATGTGCCACCGTGCTGCCCACTGTGACACCGTGCTGCCCACTGTGCTAGCGTGCTGCCCACTGTGCTAGCGTGCTGCCCACTGTGCCACCGTGCTGCCCACTGTGCCACCGTGCTGCCCACTGTGGTACCGTGCTGCCCACTGTGCCATCATGCTCCCCACTGTGCCACTTTGCTGCCCACTGTGCCACTGTGCTGCCCACTGTGCTACCGTGCTGACCACTGTGCTACCGTGCTGACCACTGTGCTACCGTGCTGACCACTGTGCCACCGTGCTGCCCACTGTGCCATCATGCTCCCCACTGTGCCACTTTGCTGCCCACTGTGCCACGGTGCTGCCCACTGTGCCACCCACTGTGCCACCGTGCTGCCCACAGTGCTACCGTGCTGCCCACTGTGCCACTGTGCTGCCCACTGTGCTACCGTGGTGCCCACTGTGCCACTGTGCTGCCCACTGTGCTACCGTGCTGCCCACTGTGCTACCGTGCTGCCCACTGTGCCACCATGCTGCCCACTGTGCCACTGTGCTGCCCACAGTGCTACCGTGCTGCCCACAGTGCCACTGTGCTGCCCACTGTGCTACCGTGCTGCCCACTGTGCCACCATGCTGCCCACTGTGCCACTGTGCTGCCCACTGTGCCACCACGCTGCCCACTGTGCCACCGTGCTGCCCATTGTGCTACCGTGCTGCCCACTGTGCCACTGTGCTGCCCACTGTGCTACCGTGCTGCCCACTGTGCTACTGTGCTGCCCACTGTGCCACTGTGCTTCCCATTGTGCCACTGTGCTGGCCATTGTGCCACCATGCTGCCCACTGTGCCACCGTGCTGCCCACTGTGCCACTGTGCTGCACACTGTGCCACCGTGCTGCTCACTGTGCCACTGTGCTGCCCATTGTGCCACTGTGCTGGCCATTGTGCCACCATGCTACCCACTGTGCCACTGTGCTGCCCACTGTGCCACCATGCTGCCCACTGTGCCACTGTGCTGCCCACTGTGCCACTGTGCCACTGTGCTGCCCACTGTGCCACCGTGCTGCCCACTGTGCCACTGTGCTGCCCACTGTGCCACTGTGCTGCCTTCTGTGCTACCGTGCTGCCCACTGTGCTACCGTGCTGCTCACTGTGCTACCGTGCTGCCCACTGTGCCACCGTGCTGCCCACTGTGCTACCGTGCTGCCCACTGTGCTACCGTGCTGCTCACTGTGCTACCGTGCTGCCCACTGTGCTGCCCACTGTGCCACTGTGCTACCGTGCTGCCCATTGTGCCACCGTGCTGCCCACTGTGCCACCATGCTGCTCACTGTGCTACCGTGCTGCCCACTGTGCCACCATGCTGCTCACTGTGCTATCGTGCTGCCCACTGTGCCACCATGCTGCCCACTGTGCCACCATGCTGCTCACTGTGCTACCGTGCTGCCCACTGAGCTAGCGTGCTGCCCACTGTGCCACCGTGCTGCCCACTGTGCCACCGTGCTGCTCACTGTGCTCCCGTGCTCCCCACTGTGCCACCGTGCTGCCCACTGTGCTAGCGTGCTGCCCACTGTCCTACCGTGCTGCCCACTGTGCCACCGTGTTGCCCACTGTGCTACCGTGCTGCCCACTGTGCCACCGTGCTCCCCACTGTGCCATCGTGCTGCCCACTGAGCTAGCGTGCTGCCCACTGTGCCACTGTGCTGCCCACTGTGCCACCGTGCTGCCCACTGTGCCACCGTGCTGCTCACTGTGCTACCGTGCTGCCCACTGAGCTAGCGTGCTGCCCACTGTGCCACCGTGCTGCCCACTGTGCCACCGTGCTGCCCACTGTGCTACCGTGCTCCCCACTGTGCCACCGTGCTGCCCACTGTGCTAGCGTGCTGCCCACTGTGCTACCGTGCTGCCCACTGTGCCACCGTGCTGCCCACTGTGCCACCGTGCTGCTCACTGTGCTACCGTGCTCCCCACTGTGCCACCGTGCTGCCCACTGTGCTACCGTGCTGCCCACTGTGCCACCGTGCTCCCCACTGTGCCACCGTGCTGCCCACTGAGCTAGCGTGCTGCCCACTGTGCTTCCATGCTGCCCACTGTGCCATCGTGCTGCCCACAGTGCTACCATGCTGCCCACTGTGCCACCGTGCTGCCCACTGTGCTACCGTGCTGCCCACTGTGCCACCGTGCTGCCCACCGTGCCACCGTGCTGCCCACTGTGCCACCGTGCTGCCCACTGTGCTACCGTGCTGCCCACTGTGCCACCGTGCTGCCCACTGTGCTACCGTGCTGCCCACTGTGCCACCGTGCTCCCCACTGTGCCACCGTGCTGCCCACTGAGCTAGCGTGTTGCCCACTGTGCTTCCATGCTGCCCACTGTGCTACCATGCTGCCCACTGTGCCGCCGTGCTGCCCACTGTGCTACCGTGCTGCCTACTGTGCTACCATGCTGCCCACTGTGCCACCATGCTGCCCACTGTGCCACCGTGCTGCCCACTGTGCCACCGTGATGCCCACTGAGCTACCGTGCTGCCCACTGAGCTACCGTGCTGCCCACTGTGCCAGCGTGCTGCCCACTGTGCTACCGTGCTGCCCACTGTGCTACCGTGCTGCTCACTGTGCCACCATGCTGCCCACTGTGCCACCGTGCTGCCCACTGTGCTACCGTGCTGCCCACTGAGCTACCGTGCTGCCCTCTGTGCCAGCGTGCTGCCCACTGTGCTACCGTGCTGCCCACTGTGCTACCGTGCTGCCCACTGTGCCACCGTGCTGCCCACTGTGCCACCGTGCTGCCCACTGTGCTACCGTGCTGCCCATTGTCCCACCGTGATGCCTCCTGTGCTACTGTGCTGCCCTCTGTGCCAGCGTGCTGCCCACTGTGCTACCGTGCTGCCCACTGTGCTAGCGTGCTGCCCACTGTGCCATCGTGCTGCCCACTGTGCCACTGTGCTGCCCACTGTGCTACCGCGCTGCCCACTGTGCCACCGTGCTGCCCACTGTACCACCGTGCTGCCCACTGTGCTACCGTGCTGCCCATTGTCCCACCGTGATGCCTACTGTGCTACTGTGCTGCCCACTGTGCTAGCGTGCTGCCCACTGTGCTACCGTGCTGCCCACTGTGCTAGCGTGCTGCCCACTGTGCTACCGTGCTGCCCACTGTGCTAGCGTGCTGCCCACTGTGCCATCGTGCTGCCCACTGTGCCACTGTGCTGCCCACTGAGCTACCGTGCTGCCCTCTGTGCCAGCGTGCTGCCCACTGTGCCAGCGTGCTGCCCACTGTGCTACCGTGCTGCCCACTGAGCCACCGTGCTGCCCACTGTGCTACCGTGCTGCCCACGGTGCCACCATGCTGCCCACTGTGCTACCGTGCTGCCCACTGTGCCACCATGCTGCCCACGGTGCCACCATGCTGCCCACTGTGCTACCGTGCTGCCCACTGTGCCACCGTGCTGCCCACGGAGCCACCATGCTGCCCACTGTGCTGCCCACTGTGCCACTGTGCTGCCCACTGTGCCACCCTGCTGCCCACTGTGCCACCCTGCTGCCCACTGTGCCACTGTGCTGGCCACTGTGCCACCGTGCTGCCCACTGTGCTACCATGCTGCCCACTGTGCCACCATGCTGCCCACTGTGCCATTGTGCTGCCCACTGTGCCACCGTGCTGCCCACTGTGCCACCGTGCTGCCCACTGTGCTACCATGCTGCCCACTGTGCTACCGTGCTGCCCACTATGCCACCGTGCTGCCCACTGTGCTAGCGTGCTGCCCACTGTGCCACCATGCTGCCCACTGTGCTACCCACTGTGCTACCGTGCTGCCCACTGTGCTACCCACTGTGCAACCGTACTGCCCACTGTGCTACCCACTTTGCTACCGTGCTGCCCACTGTGCTACCGTGCTGCCCACTGTGACACCGTGCTGCCCACTGTGCTAGCGTGCTGCCCACTGTGCCACCGTGCTGCCCACGGTGCCACCGTGCTGCCCACTGTGCTAGCGTGCTGCCCACTGTGCCACCGTGCTGCCCACTGTGCAACCGTGCTGCCCACTGTGGTACCGTGATGCCCACTGTGCTATCGTGCTGCCCACTGTGCCACCGTGCTGCTCACTGAGCTAGCGTGCTGCCCACTGTGCCATCGTGCTGCCCACTGTGCCATCATTCTGCCCACTGTGCCACTTTGCAGCCCACTGTGCCACTGTGCTGCCCACTGTGCCACCCACTGTGCCACCGTGCTGCCCACTGTGCTACCGTGCTGCCCACTGTGCCACTGTGCTGCCCACTGTGCTACCGTGCTGCCCACTGTGCCACCATGCTGCCCACTGTGCCACTGTGCTGCCCATTGTGCTACCGTGCTGCCCACTGTGCCACTGTGCTGCCCACTGTGCTACCGTGCTGCCCACTGTGCTACCGTGCTGCTCACTGTGCCACTGTGCTGCCCACTGTGCTACCGTGCTGCCCATTGTTCTACCGTGCTGCCCACTGTGCCACTGGGCTGCCCACTGTGCTACCGTGCTGCCCACTGTGCCACCATGCTGCCCACTGTGCCACTGTGCTGCCCATTGTGCTACCGTGCTGCCCATTGTGCCACCGTGCTGCCCACTGTGCTACCATGCTGCCCATTGTGCTACCGTGCTGCCCACTGTGCCACCATGCTGCCCACTGTGCTACCGTGCTGCCCACTGTGCTACCGTGCTGCCCACTGTGCCACCGTGCTGCCCACTGTGCTACCGTGCTGCCCATTGTGCTACCGTGCTGCCCACTGTGACACTGTGCTGCTCACTGTGCTACCGTGCTGACCACTGTGCTACCGTGCTGCCCACTGTGCTACCGTGCTGTCCATTGTGCTACCGTGCTGCCCACTGTGCCACCATGCTGCCCACTGTGCTACCGTGCTGACCACTGTGCCACCATGCTGCCCACTGTGCCACCATGCTGCCCACTGTGCCACTGTGCTGCCCATTGTGCTACCGTGCTGCCCACTGTGCCACTGTGCTGCCCAGTGTGCTACCGTGCTGCCCACTGTGCCACCATGCTGCCAACTGTGCCACTGTGCTGCCCACTGTGCTAACGTGCTGTACACTGTGCCACCGTGCCGCCCACTGTGCTACCGTGCTGCCCACTGTGCCACCAGTCTGCCCACTGTGCCACCGTGCTGCCCACTGTGCCACCGTGCTGCCCACTGTGCTATGGTGCTGCTCACTGTGCCACCCTGCTGCCCACTGTGCCACTGTGCTGCCTACTGTGCCACCGTGCTGCTCACTGTTCCACCGTGCTGCCCACTGTGCCACCGTGCTGCTCACTGTGCCACCGTGCTGCCCACTGTGCTATGGTGCTGCTCACTGTTCCACCGTGCTGCCTACTGTTCCACCGTGCTGCCCACTGTGCCACCGTGCTGCCCACTGTGCCACCGTGCCGCCCACTGTGCCACCGTGCTGCCCACTGTGCTATGGTGCTGCTCACTGTTCCACCGTGCTGCCTACTGTTCCACCGTGCTGCCCACTGTGCCACCGTGCTGCCTACTGTTCCACCGTGCTGCCCACTGTGCCACTGTGCTGCCCACTGTGCCACCGTGCTGCCCACTGTGCTATGGTGCTGCTCACTGTGCCACCCTGCTGCCCACTGTGCCACTGTGCTGCCTACTGTGCCACCGTGCTGCTCACTGTTCCACCGTGCTGCCCACTGTGCCACTGTGCTGCCCACTGTTCCACCGTGCTGCTCACTGTGCCACTGTGCTGCCTACTGTGCCACCGTGCTGCTCACTGTTCCACCGTGCTGCCCATTGTGCCACTGTGCTGCTCACTGTTCCACCGTGCTGCTCACTGTGCCACCGTGCTGCCCACTGTGCTATGGTGCTGCTCACTGTTCCACCGTGCTGCCCACTGTTCCACCGTGCTGCCCACTGTGCCACCGTGCTGCCTACTGTTCCACCGTGCTGCCCACTGTGCCACTGTGCTGCCCACTGTGCCACCGTGCTGCCCACTGTGCCACCGTGCTGCCCACTGTGCTATGGTGCTGCTCACTGTGCCACCCTGCTGCCCACTGTGCCACTGTGCTGCCTACTGTGCCACCGTGCTGCTCACTGTTCCACCGTGCTGCCCACTGTGCCACTGTGCTGCCCACTGTGCTACCGTGCTGCCCACTGTGCCACCGTGCTGCCCACTGTGCTACCGTGCTGCCCACTGTGCCACCGTGCTCCCCACTGTGCCATCGTGCTGCCCACTGTGCTACCGTGCTGCCCACTGTGCTTCCATGCTGCCCACTGTGCCATCGTGCTGCCCACTGTGCTACCGTGCTGCCCACTGTGCCACCGTGCTGCCCACTGTGCTTCCATGCTGCACTGTGCCACCGTGCTGCCCACAGTGCTACCGTGCTGCTCACTGTGCCACCGTGTTGCCCACTGTGCCACCGTGCTGCCCACTGTGCTTCCATGCTGCCCACTGTGCTTCCATGCTGCCCACTGTGCCACCGTGCTGCCCACTGTGCTTCCATGCTGCACTGTGCCACCGTGCTGCCCACTGTGCTTCCATGCTGCACTGTGCCACCGTGCTGCCCACTGTGCTACCGTGCTGCCCACTGTGCCACCGTGCTGCCCACTGTGCCACCGTGCTGCCCACTGTGCTACCGTGCTGCCCACTGTGCCACCGTGCTCCCTACTGTGTCACCGTGCTGCCCACTGTGCTACCGTGCTGCCCACTGTGCCACCGTGCTGCCCACTGTGCTACCGTGCTGCCCACTGTGCCACCGTGCTGCCCACTGTGCTACCGTGCTGCCTACTGAGCTACCGTGCTGCCCACTGTGCTACCGTGCTGCCCACTGTGACACCATGCTGCCCACTCTGCCACCATGCTGCCCACTGTGCCACCGTGCTGCCCACTGTGCCACCGTGCTGCCCACTGTGCCACCATGCTGCTCACTGTGAAACCGTGCTGCCTACTGAGCTACCGTGCTGCCCACTGTGACACCGTGCCACCCACTGTGCTACCATGCTGCCCACTGTGCTACCGTGCTGCCCACTGTGCCACCGTGCTGCCCACTGTGCCACCGTGCTGCCCACTGTGCTACCGTGCTGCCCACTGTGACACCATGCTGCCCACTCTGCCACCATGCTGCCCACTGTGCCACCGTGCTGCCCACTGTGCTACCGTGCTGCCCACTGTGCCACCGTGCCACCCACAGTGCTACCATGCTGCCCACTGTGCTACCGTGCTGCCCACTGTGCCACCGTGCTGCCCACTGTGCTACCGTGCTGCCCACTGTGCTACCGTGCTGCCCATTGTGCCACCGTGCTGCCCACTGTGCTACCGTGCTGCCCACTGTGCCACCGTGCTGCCCACTGTGCTACCGTGCTGCCCACTGTGCCACCGTGCTGCCCAATGTGCTACCGTGCCACCCACTGTGCTACCATGCCGCCCACTGTGCTACCGTGCTGCCCACTGTGCCACCGTGATGCCCACTGAGCTACCGTGCTGCCCACTGTGCCACCGTGCTGCCCACTGTGCTACCTCGCTGCCCACTGTGCTACCGCGCTGCCCACTGTGCCACCGTGCTGCCCACTGTGCCACCGTGATGCCCACTGAGCTACCGTGCTGCCCACTGAGCTACCGTGCTGCTCAATGTGCCACCATGCTGCCCACTGTGCCACCGTGCTGCCCACTGTGCTACCGTGCTGCCCACTGAGCTACCGTGCTGCCCACTGTGCCACCGTGCTGCCCACTGTGCTACCTCGCTGCCCACTGTGCTACCGCGCTGCCCACTGTGCCACCGTGCTGCCCACTGTGCCACCGTGAGGCCCACTGAGCTACCGTGCTGCCCACTGAGCTACCGTGCTGCTCAATGTGCCACCATGCTGCCCACTGTGCCACCGTGCTGCCCACTGTGCTACCGTGCTGCCCACTGAGCTACCGTGCTGCCCACTGTGCCACCGTGCTGCCCACTGTGCTACCGTGCTGCCCACTGTGCTACCGTGCTGCTCACTGTGCCACCGTGCTGCTCACTGTGCTACCGCGCTGCCCACTGTGCCACCGTGCTGCCCACTGTACCACCGTGCTGCCCACTGTGCTACCGTGCTGCCCATTGTCCCACCGTGATGCCTACTGTGCTACTGTGCTGCCCTCTGTGCCAGCGTGCTGCCCACTGTGCTACCGAGCTGCCCACTGTGCCACCGTGCTGCCCACTGTGCTACCGCACTGCCCACTGTGCCACCGTGCTGCCCACTGTACCACCGTGCTGCCCACTGTGCTACCGTGCTGCCCATTGTCCCACCGTGATGCCTACTGTGCTACTGTGCTGCCCTCTGTGCCAGCGTGCTGCCCACTGTGCCACCAGGCTGCCCACTGTGCTAGCGTGCTGCCCACTGTGCCATCGTGCTGCCCACTGTGCCACTGTGCTGCCAACTGAGCTACCGTGCTGCCCTCTGTGCCAGCATGCTGCCCACTGTGCCAGCGTGCTGCCCACTGTGCTACCGTGCTGCCCACTGAGCCACCGTGCTGCCCACTGTGCTACCGTGCTGCCCACGGTGCCACCATGCTGCCCACTGTGCTACCGTGCTGCCCACTGTGCCACCGTGCTGCCCAATGTGCTACCGTGCTGCCCACTGTGCCACCATGCTGCCCACGGTGCCACCATGCTGCCCACTGTGCTACCGTGCTGCCCACTGTGCCACCGTGCTGCTCACGGTGCCACCATGCTGCCCACTGTGCTGCCCACTGTGCCACCCTGCTGCCCACTGTGCCACCCTGCTGCCCACTGTGCCACTGTGCTGGCCACTGTGCCACCGTGCTGCCCACTGTGCTACCATGATGCCCAGTGTGCCATCGTGCTGCCCACTGTGCCACCGTGCTGCCCACTGTGCCACCGTGCTGCCCACTGTGCTACCATGCTGCCCACTGTGCTACCGTGCTGCCCACTATGCCACCGTGCTGCCCACTGTGCTAGCGTGCTGCCCACTGTGCCACCATGCTGCCCACTGTGCTACCCACTGTGCTACCGTGCTGCCCACTGTGCTACCCACTGTGCTACCGTGCTGCCCACTGTGCTACCCACTTTGCTACCGTGCTGCCCACTGTGCTACCCACTGTGCCACCGTGCTGCCCACTGTGGTACCGTGATGCCCACTGTGCTATCGTGCTGCCCACTGTGCTACCGTGCTGCCCACTGTGCTACCGTGCTGCCCACTGTGCTATCGTGCTGCCCACTGTGCCACCGTGCTGCCCACTGTGCCACCGTGCTGCCCACTGAGCTAGCGTGCTGCCCACTGTGCCACCGTGCTGCCCACTGTGCCATCATGCTCCCCACTGTGCCACTTTGCTGCCCACTGTGCCACTGTGCTGCCCACTGTGCCACCCACTGTGCCACCGTGCTGCCCACTGTGCCACTGTGCTGCCCACTGTGCTACCGTGCTGCCCACTGTGCCACCATGCTGCCCACTGTGCCACTGTGCTGCCCACTGTGCTACCGTGCAGCCCACTGTGCTACCGTGCTGCCCACTGTTCTACCGTGCTGTCCACTGTGCTACCGTGCTGCCCACTGTTCTTCCGTGCTGCCCACTGTGCTACCGTGCTGCCCACTGTGCTACCGTGCTGCCCACTGTGCCACTGTGCTGCCCACTGTGCTACCGTGCTGCTGACTGTGCTACCGTGCTGCCCACTGTGCTACCGTGCTGCCCACTGTGCTACCGTGCTGCCCACTGTGCCACTGTGCTGCCCACTGTGCTACCGTGCTGACCACTGTGCCACCATGCTGCCCACTGTGCTACCGTGCTGACCACTGTGCCACCATGCTGCCCACTGTGCTACCGTGCTGACCACTGTGCCACCATGCTGCCCACTGTGCTACCGTGCTGCCCATTGTGCCACTGTGCTGCCCACTGTGCTACCGTGCTGACCACTGTGCCACCATGCTGCCCACTGTACTACCGTGCTGACCACTGTGCCACCATGCTGCCCACTGTGCTACCGTGCTGCCCACTGTGCCACTGTGCTGCCCACTGTGCTACCGTGCTGACCACTGTGCCACCATGCTGCCCACTGTGCTACCGTGCTGACCACTGTGCCACCATGCTGCCCACTGTGCTACCGTGCTGACCACTGTGCCACCATGCTGCCCACTGTGCTACCGTGCTGCCCATTGTGCCACTTTGCTGCCCACTGTGCTACCGTGCTGCTCACTGTGCTACCGTGCTGCCCACTGTGCTACCGTGCTGCCCACTGTGCCACTGTGCTGCCCACTGTGCTACCGTGCTGCTCACTGTGCTACCGTGCTGCCCACTGTGCCACTGTGCTGCCCACTGTGCTACCGTGCTGCCCACTGTGCCACTGTGCTGCCCACTGTGCCACCATGCTGCCCACTGTGCCACTGTGCTGCCCATTGTTCTACCGTGCTGCCCACTGTGCCACTGGGCTGCCCACTGTGCTACCGTGCTGCCCACTGTGCCACCATGCTGCCCACTGTGCCACTGTGCTGCCCATTGTGCTACCGTGCTGCCCATTGTGCCACCGTGCTGCCCACTGTGCTACCGTGCTGCCCATTGTGCTACCGTGCTGCCCACTGTGCCACAGTGCTGCCCACTGTGCTACCGTGCTGCCCATTGTGCTACCGTGCTGCCCACTGTGCTACCGTGCTGCCCACTGTGCCACAGTGCTGCCCACTGTGCCACCGTGCTACCCACTGTGCTACCGTGCTGCCCACTGTGCTACCGTGCTGCTCACTGTGTCACTGTGCTGCCCATTGTGCTACCGTGCTGCCCACTGTGCTACCGTGCTGCCCACTGTGCCACCGTGCTGCCCATTGTGCTACCGTGCTGCCCACTGTGCTACCGTGCTGCTCACTGTGTCACTGTGCTGCCCACTGTGCCACCGTGCTGCCCACTGTGTCACTGTGCTGCCCACTGTGCCACCATGCTGCCAACTGTGCCACTGTGCTGCCCACTGTGCTACCGTACTGCCCCCACTGTGCCACCGTGCTGCCCACTGTTCCACCGGGCTGCCCACTGTGCGACCGTGCTGCCCACTGTGCGACCGTGCTGCCCACTGTGCCACCCTGCTGCCCCCTGTGCCACCGTGCTGCCCACTGTGCCACCGTGCTGCTCACTGTTCCACCGTGCTGCCCACTGTGCCACCGTGCTGCCCCCTGTGCCACCGTGCTGCCCACTGTTCCACCGTGCTGCCCACTGTGCCACCGTGCTGCCTACTGTGCCACTGTGTTGCCCACTGTGCCACCATGCTGCCCACTGTGCCACCGTGCTGCCCACTGTGCCACCGTGCTGCCCCCTGTGCCACCGTGCTGCCCACTGTTCCACCGTGCTGCCCACTGTGCCACCGTGCTGCCTACTGTGCCACTGTGTTGCCCACTGTGCCACCATGCTGCCCACTGTGCCACCATGCTGCCCACTGTGCCACCGTGCTGCCCACTGTGCCACCGTGCTGCCCCCTGTGCCACCGTGCTGCTCACTGTTCCACCGTGCTGCCCACTGTGCTACCATGCTGCCCACTGTGCCACCGTGCTGCCCACTGTGCCACCGTGCTGCCCACTGTGCCACCGTGCTGCCCACTGTGCTATCGTGCTGACCCCACTGTGCTACCGTGCTGACCCCACTGTGCTACCATGCTGCCCACTGTGCCACCGTGCTGCCCACTGTGCTACCGTGCTGCCCACTGTGCCACCGTGCTGCTCACGGTGCAACTGTGCTGCCCACTGTGCCACCGTGCTGCCCACTGTGCCACCGTGCTGCTCACTGTGCCACCGTGCTGCCCACTGTGCCACCGTGCATCCCACTGTGCCACCGTGCTGCCCACTGTGCCACCGTGCTGCCCACTGTGCTACCGTGCATCCCACTGTGCTACCGTGCTGCCCACTGTGCCACCTCGCTGCCCACTGTGCTACCGTGCTGCCCACTGTGCCACCACGCTGCCCACTGTGCTACCGTGCATCCCACTGTGCTAGCGTGCTGCCCACTGTGCCACCTCGCTGCCCACTGTGCCACCGTGCTGCCCACTGTGCCACCGTGCTGCCCACTGTGCCACCGTGCTGCCCACTGAGCTACTGTGCATCCCACTGTGCTACCGTGCTGCCCACTGTGCCACCACGCTGCCCACTGTGCTACCGTGCTGCCCACTGTGCCACCATGCTGCCCACTGTGATACCCACTGTGCTACTGTGCTCCCTTCTGTGCCACCAGGCTGCCCACTGTGCCACCGTGCCGCCTACTGTGCTGCCTACTGTGCCACCATGCTGCCCACTGTGCCACCATGCTGCCCACTGTGCCACCGTGCTGCCCACTGTGCCACCGTGCTGCCCACTGTGCTACCGTGCTGACAATTGTCCCACCGTGCTGCCCACTCTGCCACTGTGCTGCCCACTGTGCCACCGTGCTGCCCACTGTCCCACCATGCTGCCCAGTGTGCTAGCGTGCTGCCCACTGTCCCACCGTGCTGCCCACTCTGCCACCATGCTGCCCACTGTGCCACCGTGCTGCCCACTATGCCACCGTGCTGCCCACTGAGCTACCGTGCTGCCCACTGTGCTACCATGCTGCCCACTGTGCCAGCGTGCTGCCCACTGTGCCACCGTGCTGCCCACTGTGCTACCCTGCTGCTCAATGTGCCACCAAGCTGCCCTCTGTGCCAGCGTGTTGCCCACTGTGCTACCGTGCTGCCCAGTGTGCTACCCTGCTGCTCAATGTGCCACCCTGCTGCTCAATGTGCCACCGTGCTGCCCACTGTGCTACCGTGCTGCCCACTGAGCTACCGTGCTACCCTCTGTGCCAGCGTGTTGCCCACTGTGCTACCGTGCTGCCCACTGAGCTACCGTGCTGCCCACTGTGCTACCGTGCTGCCCACTGTGCTACCGTGCTGCCCACGGTGCCACCGTGCTGCCCACTGTGCTACTGTGCTGGCCACTGTGCCACCATGCTGCCCACTGTGCTACCATGCTGCCCACTGTGCCACCGTGCTGCCCACTGTGCCATCGTGCTGCCCACTGTGCCACTGTGCTGCCCACTGTGCCACCGTGCTGCCCAATGTGCTACGGTGCTGCCCACTGTGCCACCGTGCTGCCCACTGTGCTACCATGCTGCCCACTGTGCTACTGTGCTGCCCACTATGCCACCGTGCTGCCCACTGTGCTACTGTGCTGCCCACTATGCCACCGTGCTGCCCACTGTGCTACCCACTGTGCTACCGTGCTGCCCACTGTGCTACCCACTGTGCCACCGTGCTGCCCACTGTGCCACCGCGCTGCCCACTGTGCCACCGTGCTGCCCAATGTGCCACCGTGCTGCCCACTGTGACACCGTGCTGCCCACTGTGCTAGCGTGCTGCCCACTGTGCTAGCGTGCTGCCCACTGTGCCACCGTGCTGCCCACTGTGCCACCGTGCTGCCCACTGTGGTACCGTGCTGCCCACTGTGCCATCATGCTCCCCACTGTGCCACTTTGCTGCCCACTGTGCCACTGTGCTGCCCACTGTGCTACCGTGCTGACCACTGTGCTACCGTGCTGACCACTGTGCTACCGTGCTGACCACTGTGCCACCGTGCTGCCCACTGTGCCATCATGCTCCCCACTGTGCCACTTTGCTGCCCACTGTGCCACGGTGCTGCCCACTGTGCCACCCACTGTGCCACCGTGCTGCCCACAGTGCTACCGTGCTGCCCACTGTGCCACTGTGCTGCCCACTGTGCTACCGTGCTGCCCACTGTGCCACTGTGCTGCCCACTGTGCTACCGTGCTGCCCACTGTGCTACCGTGCTGCCCACTGTGCCACCATGCTGCCCACTGTGCCACTGTGCTGCCCACAGTGCTACCGTGCTGCCCACAGTGCCACTGTGCTGCCCACTGTGCTACCGTGCTGCCCACTGTGCCACCATGCTGCCCACTGTGCCACTGTGCTGCCCACTGTGCCACCACGCTGCCCACTGTGCCACCGTGCTGCCCATTGTGCTACCGTGCTGCCCACTGTGCCACTGTGCTGCCCACTGTGCTACCGTGCTGCCCACTGTGCTACTGTGCTGCCCACTGTGCCACTGTGCTGCCCATTGTGCTACCGTGCTGCCCACTGTGCCACTGTGCTGCCCACTGTGCTACCGTGCTGCCCACTGTGCCACTGTGCTGCCCATTGTGCTACCGTGCTGCCCACTGTGCCACTGTGCTGCCCACTGTGCTACCGTGCTGCCCATTGTGCTACCGTGCTGCCCACTGTGCCACTGTGCTGCCCACTGTGCTACCGTGCTGCCCACTGTGCCACCGTGCCACCCACTGTGCTACCGTGCTGCTCACTGTGCCACCGTGCTGCCCACTGTGCTAGCCTGCTGCCCCCACTGTGCCACCGTGCTGCCCACTGTTCCACCATGCTGCCCACTGTACCACTGTGCTGCCCACTGTGCCACCGTGCTGCCCACTGTGCCACCAGGCTGCCCACTATGCCACCGTGCCACCCACTGTGCTACCGTGCTGCTCACTGTGCCACCGTGCTGCCCACTGTGCCACCGTGCTGCCCACTGTGCTACCGTGCTGCCCACTGTGCCACCAGGCTGCCCACTGTGCCACCGTGCTGCCCACTGTGCCACCGTGCTGCCCACTGTGCTACGGTGCTGCCCACTGTGCCACCGTGCTGCCCACTGTGTCACCGTGTTGCCCACTGTGCCACCGTGCTGCCCACTGTGCTACCGTGCTGCCTACCGTGCTGCCCCCTGTGCTACCGTGCTACCCACTGTGCTACCGTGCTGCCCACTGTGCCACCGTGCTGCCCACTGTGCCACCCACTGTGCCACCCTGCTGCCCAATGTGCTGCCCACTGTGCTACCATGCTGTCCACTGTGCCACCATGCTGCCCACTGTGCTACCGTGCTGCCCACTGTGCTACCGTGCTGCCCACTGTGCCACCATGCTGCCCACTGTGCCATCGTGCTGCCCACTGTGCTACCGTGCTGCCCACTGTGCTACCGTGCTGCCCACTGTGCTACCGTGCTGCCCACTGTGCTACGGTGCTGCCCACTGTGCCACCGTGCTGCCCACTGTGTCACCGTGTTGCCCACTGTGCCACCGTGCTGCCCACTGTGCTACCGTGCTGCCCACTGTGCTACCGTGCTGCCCACTGTGCTACCGTGCTGCCCACTGTGCTACCGTGCTGCCCACTGTGCTACCGTGCTGCCCACTGTGCTACCGTGCTGCCCACTGTGCTACCGTGCTGCCCACTGTGCCACCGTGCTGCCCACTGTGCTACGGTGCTGCCCACTGTGCCACCGTGCTGCCCACTGTGTCACCGTGTTGCCCACTGTGCCACCGTGCTGCCCACTGTGCTACCGTGCTGCCTACCGTGCTGCCCCCTGTGCTACCGTGCTGCCCACTGTGCCACCGTGCTGCCCACTGTGCTACCGTGCTGCCCACTGTGCCACCGTGCTGCCCACTGTGCTACCGTGCTGCCCACTGTGCTACCGTGCTGCCCACTCTGCCACCATGCTGCCCACTGTGCCACCGTGCTGCCCACTATGCCACCGTGCTGCCCACTGAGCTACCGTGCTGCCCACTGTGCTACCATGCTGCCCACTGTGCCAGCGTGCTGCCCACTGTGCCACCGTGCTGCCCACTGTGCTACCCTGCTGCTCAATGTGCCACCAAGCTGCCCTCTGTGCCAGCGTGTTGCCCACTGTGCTACCGTGCTGCCCAGTGTGCTACCCTGCTGCTCAATGTGCCACCCTGCTGCTCAATGTGCCACCGTGCTGCCCACTGTGCTACCGTGCTGCCCACTGAGCTACCGTGCTACCCACTGTGCCAGCGTGTTGCCCACTGTGCCACCGTGCTGCCCACTGTGCTACCATGCTGCCCACTGTGCCACTGTGCTGCCCACTGTGCTACCGTGCTGCCCACTGTGCCAGCGTGTTGCCCACTGTGCTACCGTGCTGCCCACTGAGCTACCGTGCTGCCCACTGTGCCAGCGTGTTGCCCACTGTGCCACCGTGCTGCCCACTGTGCTACCATGCTGCCCACTGTGCCACTGTGCTGCCCACTGTGCCACCGTGCTGCCCAATGTGCTACGGTGCTGCCCACTGTGCCACCGTGCTGCCCACTGTGCTACCATGCTGCCCACTGTGCTACTGTGCTGCCCACTATGCCACCGTGCTGCCCACTGTGCTACTGTGCTGCCCACTATGCCACCGTGCTGCCCACTGTGCTACCCACTGTGCTACCGTGCTGCCCACTGTGCTACCCACTGTGCCACCGTGCTGCCCACTGTGCCACCGCGCTGCCCACTGTGCCACCGTGCTGCCCAATGTGCCACCGTGCTGCCCACTGTGACACCGTGCTGCCCACTGTGCTAGCGTGCTGCCCACTGTGCTAGCGTGCTGCCCACTGTGCCACCGTGCTGCCCACTGTGCCACCGTGCTGCCCACTGTGGTACCGTGCTGCCCACTGTGCTATTGTGCTGCCCACTGTGCTACCGTGCTGCCCACTGTGCTACCGTGCTGACCACTGTGCCACCGTGCTGCCCACTGTGCCATCATGCTCCCCACTGTGCCACTTTGCTGCCCACTGTGCCACGGTGCTGCCCACTGTGCCACCCACTGTGCCACCGTGCTGCCCACAGTGCTACCGTGCTGCCCACTGTGCCACTGTGCTGCCCACTGTGCTACCGTGCTGCCCACTGTGCTACCGTGCTGCCCACTGTGCTATCGTGCTGCCCACTGTGCTACCGTGCTGACCACTGTGCCACCGTGCTGCCCACTGTGCCATCATGCTCCCCACTGTGCCACTTTGCTGCCCACTGTGCCACTGTGCTGCCCACTGTGCCACCCACTGTGCCACCGTGCTGCCCACAGTGCTACCGTGCTACCCACTGTGCCACTGTGCTGCCCACTGTGCTACCGTGCTGCCCACTGTGCTACCGTGCTGCCCACTGTGCCACCATGCTGCCCACTGTGCCACTGTGCTGCCCACAGTGCTACCGTGCTGCCCACAGTGCCACTGTGCTGCCCACTGTGCTACCGTGCTGCCCACTGTGCCACCATGCTGCCCACTGTGCCACTGTGCTGCCCACTGTGCCACCACGCTGCCCACTGTGCCACCGTGCTGCCCATTGTGCTACCGTGCTGCCCACTGTGCCACTGTGCTGCCCACTGTGCTACCGTGCTGCCCACTCTGCTACCGTGCTGCCCACTGTGCCACTGTGCTGCCCACTGTGCTACTGTGCTGCCCACTGTGCCACTGTGCTGCCCATTGTGCTACCGTGCTGCCCACTGTGCCACTGTGCTGCCCACTGTGCTACCGTGCTGCCCACTGTGCCACTGTGCTGCCCACTGTGCTACCATGCTGCCCACTGTGCCACTGTGCTGCCCATTGTGCTACCGTGCTGCCCACTGTGCCACTGTGCTGCCCACTGTGCTACCGTGCTGCCCATTGTGCTACCGTGCTGCCCACTGTGCCACTGTGCTGCCCACTGTGCTACCGTGCTGCCCACTGTGCCACCGTGCCACCCACTGTGCTACCGTGCTGCTCACTGTGCCACCGTGCTGCCCACTGTGCTAGCCTGCTGCCCCCACTGTGCCACCGTGCTGCCCACTGTTCCACCATGCTGCCCACTGTACCACTGTGCTGCCCACTGTGCCACCGTGCTGCCCACTGTGCCACCAGGCTGCCCACTATGCCACCGTGCCACCCACTGTGCTACCGTGCTGCTCACTGTGCCACCGTGCTGCCCACTGTGCCACCGTGCTGCCCACTGTGCTACCGTGCTGCCCACTGTGCCACCAGGCTGCCCACTGTGCCACCGTGCTGCCCACTGTGCCACCGTGCTGCCCACTGTGCTACGGTGCTGCCCACTGTGCCACCGTGCTGCCCACTGTGTCACCGTGTTGCCCACTGTGCCGTGCTGCCCACTGTGCTACCGTGCTGCCTACCGTGCTGCCCCCTGTGCTACCGTGCTACCCACTGTGCTACCGTGCTACCCACTGTGCTACCGTGCTGCCCACTGTGCCACCGTGCTGCCCACTGTGCCACCCACTGTGCCACCCTGCTGCCCAATGTGCTGCCCACTGTGCTACCATGCTGTCCACTGTGCCACCATGCTGCCCACTGTGCTACCGTGCTGCCCACTGTGCTACCGTGCTGCCCACTGTGCCACCATGCTGCCCACTGTGCCATCGTGCTGCCCACTGTGCTACCGTGCTGCCCACTGTGCCACCAGGCTGCCCACTGTGCCACCGTGCTGCCCACTGTGCCACCGTGCTGCCCACTGTGCTACGGTGCTGCCCACTGTGCCACCGTGCTGCCCACTGTGTCACCGTGTTGCCCACTGTGCCACCGTGCTGCCCACTGTGCTACCGTGCTGCCTACCGTGCTGCCCCCTGTGCTACCGTGCTGCCCACTGTGCCACCGTGCTGCCCACTGTGCTACCGTGCTGACCACTGTGCCACCGTGCTGCCCACTGTGCTACCGTGCTGCCCACTGTGCTACCGTGCTGCCCACTCTGCCACCATGCTGCCCACTGTGCCACCGTGCTGCCCACTATGCCACCGTGCTGCCCACTGAGCTACCGTGCTGCCCACTGTGCTACCATGCTGCCCACTGTGCTACCCTGCTGCTCAATGTGCCACCAAGCTGCCCTCTGTGCCAGCGTGTTGCCCACTGTGCTACCGTGCTGCCCAGTGTGCTACCCTGCTGCTCAATGTGCCACCCTGCTGCTCAATGTGCCACCGTGCTGCCCACTGTGCTACCGTGCTGCCCACTGAGCTACCGTGCTACCCTCTGTGCCAGCGTGTTGCCCACTGTGCTACCGTGCTGCCCACTGAGCTACCGTGCTGCCCACTGTGCTACCGTGCTGCCCACTGTGCTACCGTGCTGCCCACGGTGCCACCGTGCTGCCCACTGTGCTACTGTGCTGGCCACTGTGCCACCGTGCTGCCCACTGTGCTACCATGCTGCCCACTGTGCCACCGTGCTGCCCACTGTGCCATCGTGCTGCCCACTGTGCCACTGTGCTTCCCACTGTGCCACCGTGCTGCCCAATGTGCTACGGTGCTGCCCACTGTGCCACCGTGCTGCCCACTGTGCCACCGTGCTGCCCACTGCGCCACCATGCTGCCCACTGTGCCACCGTGCTGCCCACTTTGCCACCATGCTGCCCACTGTGCCACTGTGCTGCCCACTGTGCCACCGTGCTGCCCACTGCGCCACCGTGCTGCCCACTGTGCCACTGTGCTGCCCACTTTGCCACCATGCTGCCCACTGTGCCACCATGCTGCCCACTGTGCCACCATGCTGTCCACTGTGCTACCGTGCTGCCCATTGTGCTAGCTTGCTGCCCACTGTGCCACAGTGCTGCCCTCTGTGCTACCGTGCTGCCCACTGTGCTACCGTGCTGCCCATTGTGCCACCGTGCTGCCCACTGTGCTAGCTTGCTGCCCACTGTGCCAGCGTGCTGCCCACTGTGCTACCGTGCTGCCCAATGTGCCAGCGTGCTGCCCACTGTGCTACCGTGCTGCCCACTGTGCCACCGTCGTCCCCACTGTGCCACCGTGCTGCCCACTGTGCCACTGTGCTGCCCACTGTGCTACCGTGCTGCCCACTGTGCCACTGTGCTGCCCACTGTGCCACCATTCTGCCCACTGTGCCACCCTGCTCCCCACTGTGCCACCGTGCTGCCCACTGTGCCACCGTGCTGCCCACTGCGCCACTGTGCTGCCCACTGTGCCACCATGCTGCCCACTGTGCCACCATGCTGCTCACTGTGCCACCGTGCTGCCCACTGTGCCACTGTGCTGCCCACTGTGCCACCATGCTGCCCACTGTGCCACCATGCTGCCCACTGTGCCACCATGCTGCCCACTGTGCCACCGTGCTGCCCACTGTGCCACCGGGCTGCCCACTGTGCCACCGTGCTGCCCACTGTGCTACCGTGCTGCCCACTGTGCTACCGTGCTGACCACTGTGCCACCGTGCTGCCCACTGTGCTACCGTGCTGCTCACTGTGCTACCGTGCTGCCCACTGTGCCACTGTGCTGCCCACTGTGCCACCATGCTGCCCACTGTGCCACCGTGCTGCCCACTGTGCCACCATGCTGCCCACTGTGCCACCGTGCTGCCCACTGTGCCACCGTGCTGCCCACTGTGCCACTGTGCTGCCCACTGTGCTACCGTGCTACCCACTGTGCTACCGTGCTGCCCACTGTGCCACCGTGCTGCCCACTGTGCCGCCGTGCTGCCCACTGTGCCACCGTTCTGCCCACTGTGCTACCGTGCTGCCCACTGTGCCACCGTGCTGCCCACTGTGCTACCGTGCTACCCACTGTGCTACCGTGCTACCCACTGTGCTACCGTGCTGCCCACTGTGCCACCGTGCTGCCCACTGTGCTGCCCACTGTGCCACCCACTGTGCCACCCTGCTGCCCAATGTGCTGCCCACTGTGCTACCATGCTGTCCACTGTGCCACCATGCTGCCCACTGTGCTACCGTGCTGCCCACTGTGCTACCGTGCTGCCCACTGTGCCACCATGCTGCCCACTGTGCCATCGTGCTGCCCACTGTGCTACCGTGCTGCCCACTGTGCCACCAGGCTGCCCACTGTGCCACCGTGCTGCCCACTGTGCCACCGTGCTGCCCACTGTGCTACGGTGCTGCCCACTGTGCCACCGTGCTGCCCACTGTGTCACCGTGTTGCCCACTGTGCCACCGTGCTGCCCACTGTGCTACCGTGCTGCCCCCTGTGCTACCGTGCTGCCCACTGTGCCACCGTGCTGCCCACTGTGCTACCGTGCTGACCACTGTGCCACCGTGCTGCCCACTGTGCTACCGTGCTGCCCACTGTGCTACCGTGCTGCCCACTGTGCCACCAGGCTGCCCACTGTGCCACCGTGCTGCCCACTGTGCCACCGTGCTGCCCACTGTGCTACGGTGCTGCCCACTGTGCCACCGTGCTGCCCACTGTGTCACCGTGTTGCCCACTGTGCCACCGTGCTGCCCACTGTGCTACCGTGCTGCCTACCGTGCTGCCCCCTGTGCTACCGTGCTGCCCACTGTGCCACCGTGCTGCCCACTGTGCTACCGTGCTGACCACTGTGCCACCGTGCTGCCCACTGTGCCACCGTGCTGCCCACTGTGCTACCGTGCTGCCCACTGTGCCACTGTGCTGCCCACTATGCCACTGTGCTGCCCACTGTGCCACCGTGCTGCCCACTGTGCCACCGTGCTGCCCACTGTGCTACCGTGCTGCCTAATGTGCTACCGTGCTGCCCACTGTGCCACCGTGCTGCCCACTGTGCCACCGTGCTGCCCAATGTGCCACCGTGCTGCCCACTGTGCTACCGTGCTGCCCACTGTGCTACCGTGCTGCCCACTGTGCCACCGTGCTGCCCACTGTGCCACCGTGCTGCCCACTGTGCCACCATGCTGCACACTGTGCCACTGTGCTGCCCACTGTGCCACTGTGCTGCCCACTGTGCTACCGTGCTTCCCACTGTGCTACCGTGCTGCCCTCTGTGCCACTTTGCTGCCCACTGTGCCACCCTGCTGCCCACTGTGCTAGCGTGCTGCCCACTGTGCCACCGTGCTGCCCACTGTGCCACCATGCTGCCCACTGTGCTACCGTGCTGCCCACTGTGCCACCGTGCTGCCCACTGTGCCACCGTGCTGCCCACTGTGCTATCGTGCTGCCCACTGTGCCACCGTGATGCCCATTGTGCTACCGTGCTGACCACTGTGCTACCGTGCTGCCCACTGTGCCACCGTGCTGCCCACTGTGCCACCGTGCTGCCCACTGTGCTAGCGTGCTGCCCACTGTGCCACCGTGCTGCCCACTGTGCTACCGTGCTGCCCACTGTGCTACCGTGCTGCCCACTGTGCTAGCGTGCTGCCCACTGTGCTACGGTGCTGCCCACTGTGCCACCGTGCTGCCCACTGTGTCACCGTGTTGCCCACTGTGCCACCGTGCTGCACACTGTGCTACCGTGCTGCCTACCGTGCTGCCCCCTGTGCTACCGTGCTGCCCACTGTGCCACCGTGCTGCCCACTGTGCTACCGTGCTGACCACTGTGCCACCGTGCTGCCCACTGTGCTACCGTGCTGCCCACTGTGCTACCGTGCTGCCCACTGTGCCACCAGGCTGCCCACTGTGCCACCGTGCTGCCCACTGTGCCACCGTGCTGCCCACTGTGCTACGGTGCTGCCCACTGTGCCACCGTGCTGCCCACTGTGTCACCGTGTTGCCCACTGTGCCACCGTGCTGCCCACTGTGCTACCGTGCTGCCTACCGTGCTGCCCCCTGTGCTACCGTGCTGCCCACTGTGCCACCGTGCTGCCCACTGTGCTACCGTGCTGACCACTGTGCCACCGTGCTGCCCACTGTGCTACCGTGCTGCCCACTGTGCCACCGTGCTGCCCACTGTGCCACCGTGCTGCCCACTGTGCCACTGTGCTGCCCACTACGCCACTGTGCTGCCCACTGTGCCACTGTGCTGCCCACTGTGCCACCGTGCTGCCCACTGTGCCACTGTGCTGCCCACTGTGCCACCATGCTGCCCACTGTGCCACCATGCTGCCCACTGTGCCACCATGCTGCCCACTGTGCCACCGTGCTGCCCACTGTGCCACCGGGCTGCCCACTGTGCCACCGTGCTGCCCACTGTGCTACCGTGCTGCCCACTGTGCTACCGTGCTGACCACTGTGCCACCGTGCTGCCCACTGTGCTACCGTGCTGCTCACTGTGCTACCGTGCTGCCCACTGTGCCACTGTGCTGCCCACTGTGCCACCATGCTGCCCACTGTGCCACCGTGCTGCCCACTGTGCCACCATGCTGCCCACTGTGCCACCGTGCTGCCCACTGTGCCACCGTGCTGCCCACTGTGCCACTGTGCTGCCCACTGTGCTACCGTGCTACCCACTGTGGCACCGTGCTGCCCACTGTGCTACCGTGCTACCCACTGTGCTACCGTGCTGCCCACTGTGCTACCGTGCTACCCACTGTGGCACCGTGCTGCCCACTGTGCTACCGTGCTGCCCACTGTGCCGCCGTGCTGCCCACTGTGCCACCGTTCTGCCCACTGTGCTACCGTGCTGCCCACTGTGCCACCGTGCTGCCCACTGTGCTACCGTGCTACCCACTGTGCTACCGTGCTACCCACTGTGCTACCGTGCTGCCCACTGTGCCACCGTGCTGCCCACTGTGCCACCCACTGTGCCACCCTGCTGCCCAATGTGCTGCCCACTGTGCTACCATGCTGTCCACTGTGCCACCATGCTGCCCACTGTGCTACCGTGCTGCCCACTGTGCTACCGTGCTGCCCACTGTGCCACCATGCTGCCCACTGTGCCATCGTGCTGCCCACTGTGCTACCGTGCTGCCCACTGTGCCACCAGGCTGCCCACTGTGCCACCGTGCTGCCCACTGTGCCACCGTGCTGCCCACTGTGCTACGGTGCTGCCCACTGTGCCACCGTGCTGCCCACTGTGTCACCGTGTTGCCCACTGTGCCACCGTGCTGCCCACTGTGCTACCGTGCTGCCTACCGTGCTGCCCCCTGTGCTACCGTGCTGCCCACTGTGCCACCGTGCTGCCCACTGTGCTACCGTGCTGACCACTGTGCCACCGTGCTGCCCACTGTGCTACCGTGCTGCCCACTGTGCTACCGTGCTGCCCACTGTGCCACCAGGCTGCCCACTGTGCCACCGTGCTGCCCACTGTGCCACCGTGCTGCCCACTGTGCTACGGTGCTGCCCACTGTGCCACCGTGCTGCCCACTGTGTCACCGTGTTGCCCACTGTGCCACCGTGCTGCCCACTGTGCTACCGTGCTGCCTACCGTGCTGCCCACTGTGCCACCGTGCTGCCCACTGTGCTACCGTGCTGACCACTGTGCCACCGTGCTGCCCACTGTGCTACCGTGCTGCCCACTGTGCCACCGTGCTGCCCACTGTGCCACCGTGCTGCCCACTGTGCCACTGTGCTGCCCACTGTGCCACTGTGCTGCCCACTGTGCCACCGTGCTGCCCACTGTGCCACCGTGCTGCCCACTGTGCTACCGTGCTGCCTAATGTGCTACCGTGCTGCCCACTGTGCCACCGTGCTGCCCACTGTGCCACCGTGCTGCCCAATGTGCCACCGTGCTGCCCACTGTGCTACCGTGCTGCCCACTGTGCTAGCGTGCTGCCCACTGTGCCACCGTGCTGCCCACTGTGCCACCGTGCTGCCCACTGTGCCACCATGCTGCACACTGTGCCACTGTGCTGCCCACTGTGCCACTGTGCTGCCCACTGTGCTACCGTGCTTCCCACTGTGCTACCGTGCTGCTCTCTGTGCCACTGTGCTGCCCACTGTGCCACCCTGCTGCCCACTGTGCTAGCGTGCTGCCCACTGTGCCACCGTGCTGCCCACTGTGCCACCGTGCTGCCCACTGTGCTACCGTGCTGCCCACTGTGCCACCGTGCTGCCCACTGTGCCACCGTGCTGCCCACTGTGCTATCGTGCTGCCCACTGTGCCACCGTGATGCCCATTGTGCTACCGTGCTGACCACTGTGCTACCGTGCTGCCCACTGTGCCACTGTGCTGCCCACTGTGCCACCGTGCTGCCCACTGTGCTAGCGTGCTGCCCACTGTGCCACCGTGCTGCCCACTGTGTCACCGTGCTGCCCACTGTGCCACCGTGATGCCCATTGTGCTACCGTGCTGACCACTGTGCTACCGTGCTGCCCACTGTGCCACTGTGCTGCCCACTGTGCCACCGTGCTGCCCACTGTGCTAGCGTGCTGCCCACTGTGCCACCGTGCTGCCCACTGTGCTACCGTGCTGCCCACTGTGCTACCGTGCTGCCCACTGTGCTAGCGTGCTGCCCACTGTGCTAGCGTGCTGCCCACTGTGCCACCGTGCTGCCCACTTTGCTACCGTGCTGCCCATTGTGCTACCGTGCTGCCCACTGTGCCACCGTGCTGCCCACTGTGCTACCCACTGTGCTACGGTGCTGCCCACTGTGCCACCGTGCTGCCCAGTGTGCTACCCACTGTGCTACGGTGCTGCCCACTGTGCTACCGTGCTGCCCACTGTGCTACCCACTGTGCTACGGTGCTACCCACTGTGCCACCGTGCTGCCCACTGTGCTACCATGCTGCCCACTGTGCTACCGTGCTGCCCACTGTGCCACCGTGCTGCCCACTGTGCTAGCGTGCTGCCCACTGTGCCACCATGCTGCCCACTGTGCTACCCACTGTGCTACCGTGCTGCCCACTGTGCTACCGTGCTGCCCACTGTGCCACCGTGCTGCCCACTGTGCTACCGTGCTGCCCACTGTGCTACCCACTGTGCTACCATGCTGCCCACTGTGCTACCCACTGTGCCACCGTGCTGCCCACTGTGCCACCGCACTGCCCACTGTGCTACCGTGCTGCCCACTGTGCCACCGTGCTGCCCACTTTGCTACCGTGCTGCCCATTGTGCTACCGTGCTGCCCACTGTGCCACCGTGCTGCCCACTGTGCTACCCACTGTGCTACGGTGCTGCCCACTGTGCTACCGTGCTGCCCACTGTGCTACGCACTGTGCTACGGTGCTACCCACTGTGCCACCGTGCTGCCCACTGTGCTACCATGCTGCCCACTGTGCTACCGTGCTGCCCACTGTGCCACCGTGCTGCCCACTGTGCTAGCGTGCTGCCCACTGTGCCACCATGCTGCCCACTGTGCTACCCACTGTGCTACCGTGCTGCCCACTGTGCTACCGTGCTGCCCACTGTGCCACCGTGCTGCCCACTGTGCTACCGTGCTGCCCACTGTGCTACCCACTGTGCTACCATGCTGCCCACTGTGCTACCCACTGTGCCACCGTGCTGCCCACTGTGCCACCGCACTGCCCACTGTGCTACCGTGCTGCCCACTGTGCCACCGCACTGCCCATTGTGCGACCGTGCTGCCCACTGTGCCACCGTGCTACCCACTGTGCCACCGTGCTGCCCACTGTGCTACCGTGCTGCCCACTGAGCTAGCGTGCTGCCCACTGTGCCACCGGGCTGCCCACTGTGCCACCGTGCTGCCCACTGTGCCACCGTGCTGCCCACTGTTGGACCGTGCTGCACATTGAGCTAGCGTGCTGCCCACTGTGCCACCATGCTCCCCACTGTGCCACATGGCTGCCCACTGTGCCACCGTGCTGCCCACTGTGCCACCCACTGTGCCACCCTGCTGCCCAATGTGCTGCCCACTGTGCTACCATGCTGTCCACTGTGCCACCATGCTGCCCACTGTGCTACCGTGCTGCCCACTGTGCAACCGTGCTGCCCACTGTGCCACCATGCTGCCCACTGTGCCATCGTGCTGCCGACTGTGCTACCGTGCTGCCCACTGTGCTACCGTGCTGCCCACTGTGCCACCGTGCTGCCCACGGTGCCACCGTGCTGCCCATCGTGCTACCGTGCTGCCCGCTGTGCTACCGTGCTGCCCACTGTGCCACCGTGCTGCCCACGGTGCCACCGTGCTGCCCACTGTGCTACCGTGCTGCCCACTGTGCCACCATGCTGCCCACTGTGCTACCGTGCTGCCCACTGTGCTACCGTGCTGCCCACTGTGCCACCGTGCTGCCCACTGTGCTACCGTGCTGCCCACTGTGCCACCGTGCTGCCTACTGTGCTACCGTGCTGCCCACTGTGCCACCGTGCTGCCCACGGTGCCACCGTGCTGCCCACTGTGCTACCGTGCTGTCCACTGTGCCACCGTTCTGCCCACTGTGCTAGTGTGCTGCCCACTGTGCTACCGTGCTGCCCACTGTGCTACCGTGCTGCCCACTGTGCCACCGTGCTGCCCACTGTGCCACTGTGCTGCCCACTGTGCCACCATGCTGCAAACTGTGCTACCAAGCTGTCCACTGTGCCACCATGCTGCCCACTGTGCTACCGTGCTGCCCACGGTGCTACCGTGCTGCCCACTGTGCCACCGTGTTGCCCACTGTGCTACCGTTCTGCCTACTGTGCTACCGTGCTGCCCACTGTGCCACCGTGCTGCCCACTGTGCCACCGTGCTGCCCACTGTGCCACCGTGCTGCCCACTGTGCTACCATGCTGTCCACTGTGCCGCCATGCTGCCCACTGTGCTACCGTGCTGCCCACTGTGCCACCGTGCTGCCCACTGTGCCACCAGGCTGCCCACTGTGCCACCGTGCTGCCCACTGTGCCACCGTGCTGCCCACTGTGCCACCATGCTGCCCACTGTGCTACCGTGCTGCCCACTGTGCCACCAGGCTGCCCACTGTGCTACCGTGCTGCCCACTGTGCCACCGTGCTGCCCACTGTGCCACCAGGCTGCCCACTGTTCTACAGTGCTGCCCACTGTGCTACCGTGCTGCCCACTGTGCCACCGTGCTCCGCACTGTGCCACCAGGCTGCCCACTGTGCTACCGTGCTTCCCACTGTGCTGACGTGCTGCCCACTGTGCTACCGTGCTGCCCACTGTGCCACCGTGCTGCCCACTGTGCTACCGTGCTTCCCACTGTGCCACCGTGCTGCCCACTGTGCCACCGTGCTGCCCACTGTGCTACCGTGCTTCCCACTGTGCCACCATGCTGCCCACTGTGCCACCATGCTGCCCACTGTGCTACCGTGCTGCCCACGTTGCTACCGTGCTGCCCACTGTGCCACCGTGCTGCACACTGTGCCACCGTGCTGCCCACTGTGCTACCGTGCTGCCCACGTTGCTACCGTGCTGCCCACTGTGCTACCGTGCTGCCCACTGTGCCACCGTGCTGCCCACTGTGCTACCGTGCTGCCCACGTTGCTACCGTGCTGCCCACTGTGCCACCGTGCTGCCCACTGTGCTACCGTGCTGCCCACTGTGCTACCGTGCTTCCCACTGTGCCACTGTGCTGCCCACTGTGCCACCGTGCTGCCCACTGTGCTACCGTGCTGCCCACTGTGCTACCGTGCTTCCCACTGTGCCACCATGCTGCCCACTGTGCTACCGTGCTGCCCACTGTGCTACCGTGCTGCCCACGTTGCTACCATGCTGCCCACTGTGCCACCGTGCTGCCCACTGTGCTACCGTGCTTCCCACTGTGCCACTGTGCTGCCCACTGTGCCACCGTGCTTCCCACTGTGCCACCATGCTGCCCACTGTGCTACCGTGCTGCCCACTGTGCTTCCGTGCTGCCCACGTTGCTACCATGCTGCCCACTGTGCCACCGTGCTGCCCACTGTGCTACCGTGCTGCCCACTGTGCTACCGTGCTGCCCACTGTGCTACCGTGCTGCCCACTGTGCCACCGTTCTGCCGACTGTGCTACCGTGCTGACCACTGTGCCACCATGCTGCCCACTGTGCTACCGTGCTGCCCACTGTGCTACCGTGCTGCCCACTGTGCTACCGTGCTGCCCACTGTGCTACCGTTCTGCCGACTGTGCTACCGTGCTGACCACTGTGCCACCATGCTGCCCACTGTGCTACCGTGCTGCCCACTGTGCTACCGTGCTGCCCACTGTGCTACCGTGCTGCCCACTGTGCCACCGTTCTGCCGACTGTGCTACCGTGCTGCCCACTCTGCTACCGTGCTGCCCACTGTGCCACCGTGCTGCTCACTGTGCTGCCCACTGTGCTACCGTGCTACCCACTGTGCTACCGTGCTGCCCACCGTGCTACCCACTGTGCTACCGTGCTACCCACTGTGCTACCCACTGTGCTACCGTGCTGCCCACTGTGCTACCGTGCTGCCCACCGTGCTACCCACTGTGCTACCGTGCTACCCACTGTGCTACCATGCTGCCCACTGTGCCGCCGTGCTGCCCACTGTGCCACCGTTCTGCCCATTGTGCTACCGTGCTGCCCACTCTGCTACCGTGCTGCCCACTGTGCCACCGTGCTGCCCACTGCGCCACCGTGCTGCCCACTGCGCCACCGTGCTGCCCACTGTGCTAGCGTGCTGCCGACTGTGCTACCGTGCTGCCCATTGTTCTAGCTTGCTGCCCACTGTGCCACTGTGCTGCCACTGTGCCACCATGCTGCCCACTGTGCCACCGTGCTCCCCACTGTGCTACCGTGCTGCCCACTGTGCCACTGTGCTGCCCACTGTGCTAGTGTGCTGCCCACTGTGCCACCATGCTGTCCACTGTGCCACCATGCTGCCCACTGTGCCACCGTGCTGCCCACTGCGCCACCGTGCTGCCCACTGCGCCACCGTGCTGCCCACTGCGCCACCGTGCTGCCCACTGTGCCACCGTGCTGCCCACTGCGCCACCGTGCTGCCCACTGCGCCACCATGCTGCCCACTGTGCTAGTGTGCTGCCCACTGTGCCACCATGCTGCCCACTGTGCCACCGTGCTGCCCACTGTGCCACCGTGCTGCCCACTGCGCCACCGTGCTGCCCACTGTGCCACTGTGCTGCCCACTGTGCCACCATGCTGTCCACTGTGCTACCGTGCTACCCATTGTGCTAGCTTCCTGCCCACTGTGCCACAGTGCTGCCCTCTGTGCTACCGTGCTGCCCTCTGTGCTACCGTGCTGCCCACTGTGCTACCGTGCTGCCCACTGTGCTACCGTGCTGCCCATTGTGCTAGCTTGCTGCCCACTGTGCCACAGTGCTGCCCACTGTGCTACCGTGCTGCCCACTGTGCTACCGTGCTGCCCATTGTGCTAGCTTGCTGCCCACTGTGCCAGCGTGCTGCCCACTGTGCTACCGTGCTGCCCAATGTGCCAGCGTGCTGCCCACTGTGACACCGTGCTGCCCACTGTGCTACCGTGCTGCCCACTGTGCTACCGTGCTGCCCAATGTGCCAGCGTGCTGCCCACTGTGCTACCGTGCTGCCCACTGTGCCACCGTCGTCCCCACTGTGCCACCATGCTGCCCCCTGTGCCACTGTGCTGCCCACTGTGCCACCATGCTTACCACTGTGCTAGCTTGCTGCCCACTGTGCCACTGTGCTGCCCACTGTGCCACCATTCTGCCCACTGTGCCACCCTGCTCCCCACTGTGCCACCGTGCTGCCCACTGTGCCACCGTGCTGCCCACTGCGCCACTGTGCTGCCCACTGTGCCACTGTGCTGCCCACTGTGCCACTGTGCTGCCCACTGTGCCACCATGCTGCCCACTGTGCCACCATGCTGCCCACTGTGCCACCATGCTGCCCACTGTGCCACCGTGCTGCCCACTGTGCCACCGGGCTGCCCACTGTGCCACCGTGCTGCCCACTGTGCTACCGTGCTGCCCACTGTGCTACCGTGCTGACCACTGTGCCACCGTGCTGCCCACTGTGCTACCGTGCTGCTCACTGTGCTACCGTGCTGCCCACTGTGCCACTGTGCTGCCCACTGTGCCACCATGCTGCCCACTGTGCCACCGTGCTGCCCACTGTGCCACCATGCTGCCCACTGTGCCACCGTGCTGCCCACTGTGCCACTGTGCTGCCCACTGTGCTACCGTGCTACCCACTGTGCTACCGTGCTGCCCACTGTGCCGCCGTGCTGCCCACTGTGCCACCGTTCTGCCCACTGTGCTACCGTGCTGCCCACTGTGCCACCGTGCTGCCCACTGTGCTACCGTGCTACCCACTGTGCTACCGTGCTACCCACTGTGCTACCGTGCTGCCCACTGTGCCACCGTGCTGCCCACTGTGCTGCCCACTGTGCCACCCACTGTGCCACCCTGCTGCCCAATGTGCTGCCCACTGTGCTACCATGCTGTCCACTGTGCCACCATGCTGCCCACTGTGCTACCGTGCTGCCCACTGTGCTACCGTGCTGCCCACTGTGCCACCATGCTGCCCACTGTGCCATCGTGCTGCCCACTGTGCTACCGTGCTGCCCACTGTGCCACCAGGCTGCCCACTGTGCCACCGTGCTGCCCACTGTGCCACCGTGCTGCCCACTGTGCTACGGTGCTGCCCACTGTGCCACCGTGCTGCCCACTGTGTCACCGTGTTGCCCACTGTGCCACCGTGCTGCCCACTGTGCTACCGTGCTGCCTACCGTGCTGCCCCCTGTGCTACCGTGCTGCCCACTGTGCCACCGTGCTGCCCACTGTGCTACCGTGCTGACCACTGTGCCACCGTGCTGCCCACTGTGCTACCGTGCTGCCCACTGTGCTACCGTGCTGCCCACTGTGCCACCAGGCTGCCCACTGTGCCACCGTGCTGCCCACTGTGCCACCGTGCTGCCCACTGTGCTACGGTGCTGCCCACTGTGCCACCGTGCTGCCCACTGTGTCACCGTGTTGCCCACTGTGCCACCGTGCTGCCCACTGTGCTACCGTGCTGCCTACCGTGCTGCCCCCTGTGCTACCGTGCTGCCCACTGTGCCACCGTGCTGCCCACTGTGCTACCGTGCTGACCACTGTGCCACCGTGCTGCCCACTGTGCCACCGTGCTGCCCACTGTGCTACCGTGCTGCCCACTGTGCCACTGTGCTGCCCACTATGCCACTGTGCTGCCCACTGTGCCACCGTGCTGCCCACTGTGCCACCGTGCTGCCCACTGTGCTACCGTGCTGCCTAATGTGCTACCGTGCTGCCCACTGTGCCACCGTGCTGCCCACTGTGCCACCGTGCTGCCCAATGTGCCACCGTGCTGCCCACTGTGCTACCGTGCTGCCCACTGTGCTACCGTGCTGCCCACTGTGCCACCGTGCTGCCCACTGTGCCACCGTGCTGCCCACTGTGCCACCATGCTGCACACTGTGCCACTGTGCTGCCCACTGTGCCACTGTGCTGCCCACTGTGCTACCGTGCTTCCCACTGTGCTACCGTGCTGCCCTCTGTGCCACTGTGCTGCCCACTGTGCCACCCTGCTGCCCACTGTGCTAGCGTGCTGCCCACTGTGCCACCGTGCTGCCCACTGTGCCACCATGCTGCCCACTGTGCTACCGTGCTGCCCACTGTGCCACCGTGCTGCCCACTGTGCCACCGTGCTGCCCACTGTGCTATCGTGCTGCCCACTGTGCCACCGTGATGCCCATTGTGCTACCGTGCTGACCACTGTGCTACCGTGCTGCCCACTGTGCCACCGTGCTGCCCACTGTGCCACCGTGCTGCCCCATGTGCTAGCGTGCTGCCCACTGTGCCACCGTGCTGCCCACTGTGCTACCGTGCTGCCCACTGTGCTACCGTGCTGCCCACTGTGCTAGCGTGCTGCCCACTGTGCTACGGTGCTGCCCACTGTGCCACCGTGCTGCCCACTGTGTCACCGTGTTGCCCACTGTGCCACCGTGCTGCCCACTGTGCTACCGTGCTGCCTACCGTGCTGCCCCCTGTGCTACCGTGCTGCCCACTGGGCCACCGTGCTGCCCACTGTGCTACCGTGCTGACCACTGTGCCACCGTGCTGCCCACTGTGCTACCGTGCTGCCCACTGTGCTACCGTGCTGCCCACTGTGCCACCAGGCTGCCCACTGTGCCACCGTGCTGCCCACTGTGCCACCGTGCTGCCCACTGTGCTACGGTGCTGCCCACTGTGCCACCGTGCTGCCCACTGTGTCACCGTGTTGCCCACTGTGCCACCGTGCTGCCCACTGTGCTACCGTGCTGCCTACCGTGCTGCCCCCTGTGCTACCGTGCTGCCCACTGTGCCACCGTGCTGCCCACTGTGCTACCGTGCTGACCACTGTGCCACCGTGCTGCCCACTGTGCTACCGTGCTGCCCACTGTGCCACCGTGCTGCCCACTGTGCCACCGTGCTGCCCACTGTGCCACTGTGCTGCCCACTACGCCACTGTGCTGCCCACTGTGCCACTGTGCTGCCCACTGTGCCACCGTGCTGCCCACTGTGCCACTGTGCTGCCCACTGTGCCACCATGCTGCCCACTGTGCCACCATGCTGCCCACTGTGCCACCATGCTGCCCACTGTGCCACCGTGCTGCCCACTGTGCCACCGGGCTGCCCACTGTGCCACCGTGCTGCCCACTGTGCTACCGTGCTGCCCACTGTGCTACCGTGCTGACCACTGTGCCACCGTGCTGCCCACTGTGCTACCGTGCTGCTCACTGTGCTACCGTGCTGCCCACTGTGCCACTGTGCTGCCCACTGTGCCACCATGCTGCCCACTGTGCCACCGTGCTGCCCACTGTGCCACCATGCTGCCCACTGTGCCACCGTGCTGCCCACTGTGCCACCGTGCTGCCCACTGTGCCACTGTGCTGCCCACTGTGCTACCGTGCTACCCACTGTGCTACCGTGCTGCCCACTGTGCCGCCGTGCTGCCCACTGTGCCACCGTTCTGCCCACTGTGCTACCGTGCTGCCCACTGTGCCACCGTGCTGCCCACTGTGCTACCGTGCTACCCACTGTGCTACCGTGCTACCCACTGTGCTACCGTGCTGCCCACTGTGCCACCGTGCTGCCCACTGTGCCACCCACTGTGCCACCCTGCTGCCCAATGTGCTGCCCACTGTGCTACCATGCTGTCCACTGTGCCACCATGCTGCCCACTGTGCTACCGTGCTGCCCACTGTGCTACCGCGCTGCCCACTGTGCCACCATGCTGCCCACTGTGCCATCGTGCTGCCCACTGTGCTACCGTGCTGCCCACTGTGCCACCAGGCTGCCCACTGTGCCACCGTGCTGCCCACTGTGCCACCGTGCTGCCCACTGTGCTACGGTGCTGCCCACTGTGCCACCGTGCTGCCCACTGTGTCACCGTGTTGCCCACTGTGCCACCGTGCTGCCCACTGTGCTACCGTGCTGCCTACCGTGCTGCCCCCTGTGCTACCGTGCTGCCCACTGTGCCACCGTGCTGCCCACTGTGCTACCGTGCTGACCACTGTGCCACCGTGCTGCCCACTGTGCTACCGTGCTGCCCACTGTGCTACCGTGCTGCCCACTGTGCCACCAGGCTGCCCACTGTGCCACCGTGCTGCCCACTGTGCCACCGTGCTGCCCACTGTGCTACGGTGCTGCCCACTGTGCCACCGTGCTGCCCACTGTGTCACCGTGTTGCCCACTGTGCCACCGTGCTGCCCACTGTGCTACCGTGCTGCCTACCGTGCTGCCCCCTGTGCTACCGTGCTGCCCACTGTGCCACCGTGCTGCCCACTGTGCTACCGTGCTGACCACTGTGCCACCGTGCTGCCCACTGTGCTACCGTGCTGCCCACTGTGCCACCGTGCTGCCCACTGTACCACCGTGCTGCCCACTGTGCCACTGTGCTGCCCACTGTGCTACCGTGCTGCCTAATGTGCTACCGTGCTGCCCACTGTGCCACCGTGCTGCCCACTGTGCCACTGTGCTGCCCACTGTGCCACCGTGCTGCCCACTGTGCCACCGTGCTGCCCACTGTGCTACCGTGCTGCCTAATGTGCTACCGTGCTGCCCACTGTGCCACTGTGCTGCCCACTGTGCCACTGTGCTGCCCACTGTGCCACCGTGCAGCCCACTGTGCCACCGTGCTGCCCACTGTGCTACCGTGCTGCCTAATGTGCTACCGTGCTGCCCACTGTGCCACCGTGCTGCCCACTGTGCCACCGTGCTGCCCAATGTGCCACCGTGCTGCCCACTGTGCTACCGTGCTGCCCACTGTGCTACCGTGCTGCCCACTGTGCCACCGTGCTGCCCACTGTGCCACCGTGCTGCCCACTGTGCCACCATGCTGCACACTGTGCCACTGTGCTGCCCACTGTGCCCCTGTGCTGCCCACTGTGCTACCGTGCTTCCCACTGTGCTACCGTGCTGCTCTCTGTGCCACTGTGCTGCCCACTGTGCCACCCTGCTGCCCACTGTGCTAGCGTGCTGCCCACTGTGCCACCGTGCTGCCCACTGTGCCACCGTGCTGCCCACTGTGCTACCGTGCTGCCCACTGTGCCACCGTGCTGCCCACTGTGCCACCGTGCTGCCCACTGTGCTATCGTGCTGCCCACTGTGCCACCGTGATGCCCATTGTGCTACCGTGCTGACCACTGTGCTACCGTGCTGCCCACTGTGCCACTGTGCTGCCCACTGTGCCACCGTGCTGCCCACTGTGCTAGCGTGCTGCCCACTGTGCCACCGTGCTGCCCACTGTGCTACCGTGCTGCCCACTGTGCTACCGTGCTGCCCACTGTGCTAGCGTGCTGCCCACTGTGCTAGCCTGCTGCCCACTGTGCCACCGTGCTGCCCACTTTGCTACCGTGCTGCCCATTGTGCTACCGTGCTGCCCACTGTGCCACCGTGCTGCCCACTGTGCTACCCACTGTGCTACGGTGCTGCCCACTGTGCCACCGTGCTGCCCAGTGTGCTACCCACTGTGCTACGGTGCTGCCCACTGTGCTACCGTGCTGCCCACTGTGCTACCCACTGTGCTACGGTGCTACCCACTGTGCCACCGTGCTGCCCACTGTGCTACCATGCTGCCCACTGTGCTACCGTGCTGCCCACTGTGCCACCGTGCTGCCCACTGTGCTAGCGTGCTGCCCACTGTGCCACCATGCTGCCCACTGTGCTACCCACTGTGCTACCGTGCTGCCCACTGTGCTACCGTGCTGCCCACTGTGCCACCGTGCTGCCCACTGTGCTACCGTGCTGCCCACTGTGCTACCCACTGTGCTACCATGCTGCCCACTGTGCTACCCACTGTGCCACCGTGCTGCCCACTGTGCCACCGCACTGCCCACTGTGCTACCGTGCTGCCCACTGTGCCACCGCACTGCCCATTGTGCGACCGTGCTGCCCACTGTGCCACCGTGCTACCCACTGTGCCACCGTGCTGCCCACTGTGCTACCGTGCTGCCCACTGAGCTAGCGTGCTGCCCACTGTGCCACCGGGCTGCCCACTGTGCCACCGTGCTGCCCACTGTGCCACCGTGCTGCCCACTGTTGGACCGTGCTGCACATTGAGCTAGCGTGCTGCCCACTGTGCCACCATGCTCCCCACTGTGCCACATGGCTGCCCACTGTGCCACCGTGCTGCCCACTGTGCCACCCACTGTGCCACCCTGCTGCCCAATGTGCTGCCCACTGTGCTACCATGCTGTCCACTGTGCCACCATGCTGCCCACTGTGCTACCGTGCTGCCCACTGTGCTACCGTGCTGCCCACTGTGCCACCATGCTGCCCACTGTGCCACCATGCTGCCCACTGTGCCATCGTGCTGCCCACTGTGCTACCGTGCTGCCCACTGTGCTACCGTGCTGCCCACTGTGCCACCGTGCTGCCCACGGTGCCACCGTGCTGCCCATCGTGCTACCGTGCTGCCCGCTGTGCTACCGTGCTGCCCACTGTGCCACCGTGCTGCCCACGGTGCCACCGTGCTGCCCACTGTGCTACCGTGCTGCCCACTGTGCCACCATGCTGCCCACTGTGCTACCTTGCTGCCCACTGTGCTACCGTGCTGCCCACTGTGCTACCGTGCTGCCCACTGTGCCACCGTGCTGCCCACTGTGCTACCGTGCTGCCCACTGTGCCACCGTGCTGCCTACTGTGCTACCGTGCTGCCCACTGTGCCACCGTGCTGCCCACTGTGTCACCGTGCTGCCCACTGTGCTACCGTGCTGTCCACTGTGCCACCGTGCTGCCCACTGTGCTAGTGTGCTGCCCACTGTGCTACCGTGCTGCCCACTGTGCCACCATGCTGCCCACGGTGCCACCGTGCTGCCCACTGTGCTACCGTGCTGCCCACTGTGCCACCGTGCTGCCCACTGTGCCACTGTGCTGCCCACTGTGCCACCATGCTGCAAACTGTGCTACCAAGCTGTCCACTGTGCCACCATGCTGCCCACTGTGCTACCGTGCTGCCCACGGTGCTACCGTGCTGCCCACTGTGCCACCGTGTTGCCCACTGTGCTACCGTTCTGCCTACTGTGCTACCGTGCTGCCCACTGTGCCACCGTGCTGCCCACTGTGCCACCGTGCTGCCCACTGTGCTACCATGCTGTCCACTGTGCCGCCATGCTGCCCACTGTGCTACCGTGCTGCCCACTGTGCCACCGTGCTGCCCACTGTGCCACCAGGCTGCCCACTGTGCCACCGTGCTGCCCACTGTGCCACCGTGCTGCCCACTGTGCCACCATGCTGCCCAATGTGCTACCGTGCTGCCCACTGTGCCACCAGGCTGCCCACTGTGCTACCGTGCTGCCCACTGAGCCACCGTGCTGCCCACTGTGCCACCAGGCTGCCCACTGTTCTACAGTGCTGCCCACTGTGCTACCGTGCTGCCCACTGTGCCACCGTGCTCCGCACTGTGCCACCAGGCTGCCCACTGTGCTACCGTGCTTCCCACTGTGCTGACGTGCTGCCCACTGTGCTACCGTGCTGCCCACTGTGCCACCGTGCTGCCCACTGTGCCACCGTGCTGCCCACTGTGCCACCGTGCTGCCCACTGTGCTACCGTGCTTCCCACTGTGCCACCATGCTGCCCACTGTGCCACCATGCTGCCCACTGTGCTACCGTGCTGCCCACGTTGCTACCGTGCTGCCCACTGTGCCACCGTGCTGCACACTGTGCCACCGTGCTGCCCACGTTGCTACCGTGCTGCCCACTGTGCTACCGTGCTGCCCACTGTGCCACCGTGCTGCCCACTGTGCTACCGTGCTGCCCACGTTGCTACCGTGCTGCCCACTGTGCCACCGTGCTGCCCACTGTGCTACCGTGCTGCCCACTGTGCTACCGTGCTTCCCACTGTGCCACTGTGCTGCCCACTGTGCCACCGTGCTGCCCACTGTGCTACCGTGCTGCCCACTGTGCTACCGTGCTTCCCACTGTGCCACCATGCTGCCCACTGTGCCACCGTGCTGCCCACTGTGCTACCGTGCTTCCCACTGTGCCACTGTGCTGCCCACTGTGCCACCATGCTGCCGACTGTGCTACCGTGCTGACCACTGTGCCACCATGCTGCCCACTGTGCTACCGTGCTGCCCACTGTGCTACCGTGCTGCCCACTGTGCTACCGTGCTGCCCACTGTGCTACCGTGCTGCCCACTGTGCCACCGTTCTGCCGACTGTGCTACCGTGCTGACCACTGTGCCACCATGCTGCCCACTGTGCTACCGTGCTGCCCACTGTGCTACCGTGCTGCCCACTGTGCTACCGTGCTGCCCACTGTGCCACCGTTCTGCCGACTGTGCTACCGTGCTGCCCACTCTGCTACCGTGCTGCCCACTGTGCCACCGTGCTGCTCACTGTGCTGCCCACTGTGCTACCGTGCTACCCACTGTGCTACCGTGCTGCCCACCGTGCTACCCACTGTGCTACCGTGCTACCCACTGTGCTACCCACTGTGCTACCGTGCTGCCCACTGTGCTACCGTGCTGCCCACCGTGCTACCCACTGTGCTACCGTGCTACCCACTGTGCTACCATGCTGCCCACTGTGCCGCCGTGCTGCCCACTGTGCCACCGTTCTGCCCATTGTGCTACCGTGCTGCCCACTCTGCTACCGTGCTGCCCACTGTGCCACAGTGCTGCCCTCTGTGCCACCGTGCTGCCCACTGTGCTAGCGTGCTGCCGACTGTGCTACCGTGCTGCCCATTGTTCTAGCTTGCTGCCCACTGTGCCACTGTGCTGCCACTGTGCCACCATGCTGCCCACTGTGCCACTGTGCTGCCCACTTTGCCACCATGCTGCCCACTGTGCCACCATGCTGCCCACTGTGCCACCATGCTGTCCACTGTGCTACCGTGCTGCTCACTGTGCTACCGTGCTGCCCATTGTGCTAGCTTGCTGCCCAATGTGCCAGCGTGCTGCCCACTGTGCTACCGTGCTGCCCAATGTGCCAGCGTGCTGCCCACTGTGACACCGTGCTGCCCAATGTGCCAGCGTGCTGCCCACTGTGCTACCGTGCTGCCCACTGTGCCACCGTCGTCCCCACTGTGCCACCGTGCTGCCCACTGTGCCACTGTGCTGCCCACTGTGCCACCATGCTTACCACTGTGCTAGCTTGCTGCCCACTGTGCCACTGTGCTGCCCACTGTGCCACCATTCTGCCCACTGTGCCACCGTGCTCCCCACTGTGCTACCGTGCTGCCCACTGCGCCACTGTGCTGCCCACTGTGCCACCGTGCTGCCCATTGTGCCACCATGCTGCCCACTGTGCCACTGTGCTGCCCACTGTGCCACCATGCTGCCCACTGTGCCACCATGCTGCCCACTGTGCCACCATGCTGCCCACTGTGCCACCGTGCTGCCCACTGTGCCACCGGGCTGCCCACTGTGCCACCGTGCTGCCCACTGTGCTACCGTGCTGCCCACTGTGCTACCGTGCTGACCACTGTGCCACCGTGCTGCCCACTGTGCCACCGTTCTGCCCACTGTGCTACCGTGCTGCCCACTGTGCCACCGTGCTGCACATTGAGCTAGCGTGCTGCCCACTGTGCCACCATGCTCCCCACTGTGCCACTTTGCTGCCCACTGTGCCACCGTGCTGCCCACTGTGCCACCCACTGTGCCACCCTGCTGCCCAATGTGCTGCCCACTGTGCTACCATGCTGTCCACTGTGCCATCATGCTGCCCACTGTGCTACCGTGCTGCCCACTGTGCTACCGTGCTGCCCACTGTGCCACCATGCTGCCCACTGTGCCATCGTGCTGCCCACTGTGCTACCGTGCTGCCCACTGTGCTACCGTGCTGCCCACTGTGCCACCGTGCTGCCCACGGTGCCACCGTGCTGCCCATCGTGCTACCGTGCTGCCCGCTGTGCTACCGTGCTGCCCACTGTGCCACCGTGCTGCCCACGGTGCCATCGTGCTGCCCACTGTGCTACCGTGCTGCCCACTGTGCCACCATGCTGCCCACTGTGCTACCTTGCTGCCCACTGTGCTACCGTGCTGCCCACTGTGCCACCGTGCTGCCCACTGTGCTACCGTGCTGCCCACTGTGCCACCGTGCTGCCTACTGTGCTACCGTGCTGCCCACTGTGCCACCGTGCTGCCCACGGTGCCACCGTGCTGCCCACTGTGCTACCGTGCTGTCCACTGTGCCACCGTGCTGCCCACTGTGCTAGTGTGCTGCCCACTGTGCTACCGTGCTGCCCACTGTGCCACCATGCTGCCCACGGTGCCACCGTGCTGCCCACTGTGCTACCGTGCTGCCCACTGTGCCACCGTGCTGCCCACTGTGCCACTGTGCTGCCCACTGTGCCACCATGCTGCAAACTGTGCTACCAAGCTGTCCACTGTGCCACCATGCTGCCCACTGTGCTACCGTGCTGCCCACGGTGCAACCGTGCTGCCCACTGTGCCACCGTGTTGCCCACTGTGCTACCGTTCTGCCTACTGTGCTACCGTGCTGCCCACTGTGCCACCGTGCTGCCCACTGTGCCACCGTGCTGCCCACTGTGCCACCGTGCTGCCCACTGTGCTACCATGCTGTCCACTGTGCCGCCATGCTGCCCACTGTGCTACCGTGCTGCCCACTGTGCCACCGTGCTGCCCACTGTGCCACCAGGCTGCCCACAATGCCACCGTGCTGCCCACTGTGCCACCGTGCTGCCCACTGTGCCACCATGCTGCCCACTGTGCTACCGTGCTGCCCACTGTGCCACCAGGCTGCCCACTGTGCTACCGTGCTGACCACTGTGCCACCGTGCTGCCCACTGTGCCACCAGGCTGCCCACTGTTCTACAGTGCTGCCCACTGTGCTACCGTGCTGCCCACTGTGCCACCGTGCTCCGCACTGTGCCACCAGGCTGCCCACTGTGCTACCGTGCTTCCCACTGTGCTGACGTGCTGCCCACTGTGCTACCGTGCTGCCCACTGTGCCACCGTGCTGCCCACTGTGCTACCGTGCTTCCCACTGTGCCACCGTGCTGCCCACTGTGCCACCGTGCTGCCCACTGTGCTACCGTGCTTCCCACTGTGCCACCATGCTGCCCACTGTGCCACCATGCTGCCCACTGTGCTACCGTGCTGCCCACGTTGCTACCGTGCTGCCCACTGTGCTACCGTGCTGCCCACTGTGCCACCGTGCTGCACACTGTGCCACCGTGCTGCCCACTGTGCTACCGTGCTGCCCACGTTGCTACCGTGCTGCCCACTGTGCTACCGTGCTGCCCACTGTGCCACCATGCTGCCCACTGTGCTACCGTGCTGCCCACGTTGCTACCGTGCTGCCCACTGTGCCACCGTGCTGCCCACTGTGCTACCGTGCTTCCCACTGTGCTGCCCACTGTGCCACCGTGCTTCCCACTGTGCCACCATGCTGCCCACTGTGCTACCGTGCTGCCCACTGTGCTACCGTGCTGCCCACGTTGCTACCATGCTGCCCACTGTGCCACCGTGCTGCCCACTGTGCTACCGTGCTTCCCACTGTGCCACTGTGCTGCCCACTGTGCCACCGTGCTTCCCACTGTGCCACCATGCTGCCCACTGTGCTACCGTGCTGCCCACTGTGCTACCGTGCTGCCCACGTTGCTACCATGCTGCCCACTGTGCCACCGTGCTGCCCACTGTGCTACCGTGCTGCCCACTGTGCTACCGTGCTGCCCACTGTGCCACCGTTCTGCCGACTGTGCTACCGTGCTGACCACTGTGCCACCATGCTGCCCACTGTGCTACCGTGCTGCCCACTGTGCTACCGTGCTGCCCACTGTGCTACCGTGCTGCCCACTGTGCTACCGTGCTGCCCACGTTGCTACCATGCTGCCCACTGTGCCACCGTGCTGCCCACTGTGCTACCGTGCTTCCCACTGTGCCACTGTGCTGCCCACTGTGCCACCGTGCTTCCCACTGTGCCACCATGCTGCCCACTGTGCTACCGTGCTGCCCACTGTGCTACCGTGCTGCCCACGTTGCTACCATGCTGCCCACTGTGCCACCGTGCTGCCCACTGTGCTACCGTGCTGCCCACTGTGCTACCGTGCTGCCCACTGTGCTACCGTGCTGCCCACTGTGCCACCGTTCTGCCGACTGTGCTACCGTGCTGCCCACTGTGCTACCGTGCTGCCCACTGTGCTACCGTGCTGCCCACTGTGCTACCGTGCTGCCCACTGTGCTACCGTGCTGCCCACTGTGCCACCGTTCTGCCGACTGTGCTACCGTGCTGACCACTGTGCCACCATGCTGCCCACTGTGCTACCGTGCTGCCCACTGTGCTACCGTGCTGCCCACTGTGCTACCGTGCTGCCCACTGTGCCACCGTTCTGCCGACTGTGCTACCGTGCTGCCCACTCTGCTACCGTGCTGCCCACTGTGCCACCGTGCTGCTCACTGTGCTGCCCACTGTGCTACCGTGCTACCCACTGTGCTACCGTGCTGCCCACCGTGCTACCCACTGTGCTACCGTGCTACCCACTGTGCTACCGTGCTGCCCACTGTGCCGCCGTGCTGCCCACTGTGCCACCGTTCTGCCCATTGTGCTACCGTGCTGCCCACTCTGCTACCGTGCTGCCCACTGTGCCACAGTGCTGCCCTCTGTGCCACCGTGCTGCCCACTGTGCTACTGTGCTGCCGACTGTGCCACCGTGCTGCCCACTGTGCCACCGTGCTCCCCACTGTGCTACCGTGCTGCCCACTGTGCCACTGTGCTGCCCACTGTGCCACCGTGCTGCCCACTGCGCCACCGTGCTGCCCACTGTGCCACTGTGCTGCCCACTTTGCCACCATGCTGCCCACTGTGCCACCATGCTGCCCACTGTGCCACCATGCTGTCCACTGTGCTACCGTGCTGCTCACTGTGCTACCGTGCTGCCCATTGTGCTAGCTTGCTGCCCACTGTGCCACAGTGCTGCCCAATGTGCCAGCGTGCTGCCCACTGTGCTACCGTGCTGCCCAATGTGCCAGCGTGCTGCCCACTGTGACACCGTGCTGCCCAATGTGCCAGCGTGCTGCCCACTGTGCTACCGTGCTGCCCACTGTGCCACCGTCGTCCCCACTGTGCCACCGTGCTGCCCACTGTGCCACTGTGCTGCCCACTGTGCCACCATGCTTACCACTGTGCTAGCTTGCTGCCCACTGTGCCACTGTGCTGCCCACTGTGCCACCATTCTGCCCACTGTGCCACCCTGCTCCCCACTGTGCTACCGTGCTGCCCACTGTGCCACTGTGCTGCCCTCTGTGCTACCGTGCTGCTCACTGTGCCACCATGCTGCCCACTGTGCCACCATGCTGCCCACTGTGCCACCGGGCTGCCCACTGTGCCACCGTGCTGCCCACTGTGCTACCGTGCTGCCCACTGTGCTACCGTGCTGACCACTGTGCCACCGTGCTGCCCACTGTGCTACCGTGCTGCTCACTGTGCTACCGTGCTGCCCACTGTGCCACTGTGCTGCCCACTGTGCCACCATGCTGCCCACTGTGCCACCGTGCTGCCCACTGTGCCACCATGCTGCCCACTGTGCCACCGTGCTGCCCACTGTGCCACCGTGCTGCACACTGTGCCACTGTGCTGCCCACTGTGCTACCGTGCTACCCACTGTGCTACCGTGCTGCCCACTGTGCCGCCGTGCTGCCCACTGTGCCACCGTTCTGCCCACTGTGCTACCGTGCTGCCCACTGTGCCACCGTGCTGCCCACTGTGCTACCGTGCTACCCACTGTGCTACCGTGCTACCCACTGTGCTACCGTGCTGCCCACTGTGCCACCGTTCTGCCCACTGTGCTACCGTGCTGCCCACTCTGCTACCGCGCTGCCCACTGTGCCACCGTGCTGCCCACTGTGCTACCGTGCTGCCCACTGTGCTACCGTGCTGCCCATTGTGCTAGCTTGCTGCCCACTGTGCCACTGTGCTGCTCACTGTGCTACCGTGCTGCCCATTGTGCTAGCTTGCTGCCCACTGTGCTACCGTGCTGCCCACTGTGTTACCGTGCTGCCTACTGTGCTACCGTGCTGCCCATTGTGCCACAGTGCTGCCCAATGTGCCAGCGTGCTGCCCACTGTGCTACCGTGCTGCCCATTGTGCTAGCTTGCTGCCCACTGTGCCACAGTGCTGCCCAATGTGCCACCGTGCTGCCCACTGTGCTAGCGTGCTGCCCACTGTGCTACCGTGCTGCCCATTGTGCTACCCACTGTGCTACCGTGCTGCCCACTTTGCTACGGTGCTGCCCACTGTGCTACCCACTGTGCCACCGTGCTGCCCAATGTGCCAGCGTACTGCCCACTGTGCTACCGAGCTGCCCACTGTGCCACCGTGCTGCCCACTGTGCTACCGAGCTGCCCACTGTGCCACCGTGCTGCCCACTGTGCCACCGCGCTGCACACTGTGCTACCGTGCTGCCCACTGCGCCACTGTGCTGCCCACTGTGCCACTGTGCTGCCCACTGTGCCACCGTGCTGCCCACTGTGCCACTGTGCTGCCCACTGTGCCACCATGCTGCCCACTGTGCCACCATGCTGCCCACTGTGCCACCATGCTGCCCACTGTGCCACCGTGCTGCCCACTGTGCCACCGGGCTGCCCACTGTGCCACCGTGCTGCCCACTGTGCTACCGTGCTGCCCACTGTGCCACCGTGCTGCCCACTGTGCTACCGTGCTGCCCACTGTGCTACCATGCTGCTGACTGTGCTACCGTGCTGCTCACTGTGCTACCGTGCTGCCCACTGTGCTACCATGCTGCCCACTGTGCTACCGTGCTGCCCACTGTGCTACCATGCTGCTCACTGTGCTACCGTGCTGCTCACTGTGCTACCGTGCTGACCACTGTGCCACCGTGCTGCCCACTGTGCTACCGTGCTGCCCACTGTGCTACCATGCTGCTCACTGTGCTACCGTGCTGCTCACTGTGCTACCGTGCTGCTCACTGTGCTACCGTGCTGCCCACTGTGCTACCATGCTGCCCACTGTGCTAACGTGCTGCTCACTGTGCTACCGTGCTGCCCACTGTGCCACTGTGCTGCCCACTGTGCCACCATGCTGCCCACTGTGCCACCGTGCTGCCCACTGTGCCACCATGCTGCCCACTGTGCCACCGTGCTGCACACTGTGCCACCGTGCTGCCCACTGTGCTGCCGTGCTGCCCACGTTGCTACCGTGCTGCCCACTGTGCTACCGTGCTGCCCACTGTGCCACCATGCTGCCCACTGTGCTACCGTGCTGCCCACGTTGCTACCGTGCTGCCCACTGTGCCACCGTGCTGCCCACTGTGCTACCGTGCTGCCCACTGTGCTACCGTGCTTCCCACTGTGCCACTGTGCTGCCCACTGTGCCACCGTGCTTCCCACTGTGCCACCATGCTGCCCACTGTGCTACCGTGCTGCCCACTGTGCTACCGTGCTGCCCACGTTGCTACCATGCTGCCCACTGTGCCACCGTGCTGCCCACTGTGCTACCGTGCTTCCCACTGTGCCACTGTGCTGCCCACTGTGCCACCGTGCTTCCCACTGTGCCACCATGCTGCCCACTGTGCTACCGTGCTGCCCACTGTGCTACCGTGCTGCCCACGTTGCTACCATGCTGCCCACTGTGCCACCGTGCTGCCCACTGTGCTACCGTGCTGCCCACTGTGCTACCGTGCTGCCCACTGTGCTACCGTGCTGCCCACTGTGCCACCGTTCTGCCGACTGTGCTACCGTGCTGACCACTGTGCCACCATGCTGCCCACTGTGCTACCGTGCTGCCCACTGTGCTACCGTGCTGCCCACTGTGCTACCGTGCTGCCCACGTTGCTACCATGCTGCCCACTGTGCCACCGTGCTGCCCACTGTGCTACCGTGCTTCCCACTGTGCCACTGTGCTGCCCACTGTGCTACCGTGCTGCCCACGTTGCTACCATGCTGCCCACTGTGCCACCGTGCTGCCCACTGTGCTACCGTGCTTCCCACTGTGCCACTGTGCTGCCCACTGTGCCACCGTGCTTCCCACTGTGCCACCATGCTGCCCACTGTGCTACCGTGCTGCCCACTGTGCTACCGTGCTGCCCACGTTGCTACCATGCTGCCCACTGTGCCACCGTGCTGCCCACTGTGCTACCGTGCTGCCCACTGTGCTACCGTGCTGCCCACTGTGCTACCGTGCTGCCCACTGTGCCACCGTTCTGCCGACTGTGCTACCGTGCTGACCACTGTGCCACCGTGCTGCCCACTGTGCTACCGTGCTGCCCACTGTGCTACCGTGCTGCCCACTGTGCTACCGTGCTGCCCACTGTGCTACCGTGCTGCCCACTGTGCTACCGTGCTGCCCACTGTGCCACCGTTCTGCCGACTGTGCTACCGTGCTGACCACTGTGCCACCATGCTGCCCACTGTGCTACCGTGCTGCCCACTGTGCTACCGTGCTGCCCACTGTGCTACCGTGCTGCCCACTGTGCCACCGTTCTGCCGACTGTGCTACCGTGCTGCCCACTCTGCTACCGTGCTGCCCACTGTGCCACCGTGCTGCTCACTGTGCTGCCCACTGTGCTACCGTGCTACCCACTGTGCTACCGTGCTGCCCACCGTGCTACCCACTGTGCTACCGTGCTACCCACTGTGCTACCGTGCTGCCCACTGTGCCGCCGTGCTGCCCACTGTGCCACCGTTCTGCCCATTGTGCTACCGTGCTGCCCACTCTGCTACCGTGCTGCCCACTGTGCCACAGTGCTGCCCTCTGTGCCACCGTGCTGCCCACTGTGCTACTGTGCTGCCGACTGTGCTACCGTGCTGCCCATTGTTCTAGCTTGCTGCCCACTGTGCCACTGTGCTGCCACTGTGCCACCATGCTGCCCACTGTGCCACCGTGCTCCCCACTGTGCTACCGTGCTGCCCACTGTGCCACTGTGCTGCCCACTGTGCCACCGTGCTGCCCACTGCGCCACCGTGCTGCCCACTGTGCCACTGTGCTGCCCACTTTGCCACCATGCTGCCCACTGTGCCACCATGCTGCCCACTGTGCCACCATGCTGTCCACTGTGCTACCGTGCTGCTCACTGTGCTACCGTGCTGCCCATTGTGCTAGCTTGCTGCCCACTGTGCCACCGTGCTGCCCACTGTGCCACCATGCTGCCCACTGTGCCACCGTGCTGCCCACTGTGCTACCGTGCTGCCCACTGTGCTACCGTGCTGCCCATTGTGCTAGCTTGCTGCCCACTGTGCCACAGTGCTGCCCAATGTGCCAGCGTGCTGCCCACTGTGCTACCGTGCTGCCCAATGTGCCAGCGTGCTGCCCACTGTGCTACCGTGCTGCCCACTGTGCCACCGTCGTCCCCACTGTGCCACCGTGCTGCCCACTGTGCCACTGTGCTGCCCACTGTGCCACCATGCTTACCACTGTGCTAGCTTGCTGCCCACTGTGCCACTGTGCTGCCCACTGTGCCACCATTCTGCCCACTGTGCCACCCTGCTCCCCACTGTGCTACCGTGCTGCCCACTGCGCCACTGTGCTGCCCACTGTGCCACTGTGCTGCCCACTGTGCCACCGTGCTGCCCACTGTGCCACTGTGCTGCCCACTGTGCCACCATGCTGCCCACTGTGCCACCATGCTGCCCACTGTGCCACCATGCTGCCCACTGTGCCACCGTGCTGCCCACTGTGCCACCGGGCTGCCCACTGTGCCACCGTGCTGCCCACTGTGCTACCGTGCTGCCCACTGTGCTACCGTGCTGACCACTGTGCCACCGTGCTGCCCACTGTGCTACTGTGCTGCTCACTGTGCTACCGTGCTGCCCACTGTGCCACTGTGCTGCCCACTGTGCCACCATGCTGCCCACTGTGCCACCGTGCTGCCCACTGTGCCACCATGCTGCCCACTGTGCCACCGTGCTGCCCACTGTGCCACCGTGCTGCCCACTGTGCCACTGTGCTGCCCACTGTGCTACCGTGCTACCCACTGTGCTACCGTGCTGCCCACTGTGCCGCCGTGCTGCCCACTGTGCCACCGTTCTGCCCACTGTGCTACCGTGCTGCCCACTGTGCCACCGTGCTGCCCACTGTGCTACCGTGCTACCCACTGTGCTACCGTGCTACCCACTGTGCTACCGTGCTGCCCACTGTGCCACCGTTCTGCCCACTGTGCTACCGTGCTGCCCACTCTGCTACCGCGCTGCCCACTGTGCCACCGTGCTGCCCACTGTGCTACCGTGCTGCCCATTGTGCTAGCTTGCTGCCCACTGTGCCACAGTGCTGCCCAATGTGCCAGCGTGCTGCCCACTGTGCTACCGTGCTGCCCACTGTGTTACCGTGCTGCCTACTGTGACACCGTGCTGCCCACTGTGCTACCGTGCTGCCCATTGTGCTAGCTTGCTGCCCACTGTGCCACCGTGCTGCCCACTGTGCTAGCGTGCTGCCCACTGTGCTACCGTGCTGCCCATTGTGCTACCCACTGTGCTACCGTGCTGCCCACTTTGCTACGGTGCTGCCCACTGTGCTACCCACTGTGCTACCGTGCTGCCCATTGTGCTAGCTTGCTTCCCACTGTGCCACAGTGCTGCCCACTGTGCCACCGTGCTGCCCAATGTGCCAGCGTACTGCCCACTGTGCTACCGAGCTGCCCACTGTGCCACCGTGCTGCCCACTGTGCCACCGCGCTGCCCACTGTGCTACCGTGCTGCCCACTGCGCCACTGTGCTGCCCACTGTGCCACTGTGCTGCCCACTGTGCCACCGTGCTGCCCACTGTGCCACTGTGCTGCCCACTGTGCCACCATGCTGCCCACTGTGCCACCATGCTGCCCACTGTGCCACCATGCTGCCCACTGTGCCACCGTGCTGCCCACTGTGCCACCGGGCTGCCCACTGTGCCACCGTGCTGCCCACTGTGCTACCGTGCTGCCCACTGTGCTACCATGCTGACCACTGTGCCACCGTGCTGCCCACTGTGCTACCGTGCTGCTCACTGTGCTACCGTGCTGCCCACTGTGCCACTGTGCTGCCCACTGTGCCACCATGCTGCCCACTGTGCCACCGTGCTGCCCACTGTGCCACCATGCTGCCCACTGTGCCACCGTGCTGCCCACTGTGCCACCGTTCTGCCCACTGTGCTACCGTGCTGCTCACTGTGCTACCGTGCTGCCCACTGTGCCACCGTGCTGCCCACTGTGCTACCGTGCTACCCACTGTGCTACCGTGCTACCCACTGTGCTACCGTGCTGCCCACTGTGCCACCGTTCTGCCCACTGTGCTACCGTGCTGCCCACTCTGCTACCGCGCTGCCCACTGTGCCACCGTGCTGCCCACTGTGCTACCGTGCTGCCCACTGTGCTACCGTGCTGCCCATTGTGCTAGCTTGCTGCCCACTGTGCCACTGTGCTGCTCACTGTGCTACCGTGCTGCCCATTGTGCTAGCTTGCTGCCCACTGTGCCACAGTGCTGCCCAATGTGCCAGCGTGCTGCCCACTGTGCTACCGTGCTGCCCACTGTGTTACCGTGCTGCCTACTGTGCTACCGTGCTGCCCATTGTGCCACAGTGCTGCCCAATGTGCCAGCGTGCTGCCCGCTGTGCTACCGTGCTGCCCATTGTGCTAGCTTGCTGCCCACTGTGCCACAGTGCTGCCCAATGTGCCACCGTGCTGCCCACTGTGCTAGCGTGCTGCCCACTGTGCTACCGTGCTGCCCATTGTGCTACCCACTGTGCTACCGTGCTGCCCACTTTGCTACGGTGCTGCCCACTGTGCTACCCACTGTGCTACCGTGCTGCCCATTGTGCTAGCTTGCTTCCCACTGTGCCACAGTGCTGCCCACTGTGCCACCGTGCTGCCCAATGTGCCAGCGTACTGCCCACTGTGCTACCGAGCTGCCCACTGTGCCACCGTGCTGCCCACTGTGCCACCGCGCTGCCCACTGTGCTACCGTGCTGCCCACTGTGCCACCGTGCTGCCCACTGTGCCACCGCGCTGCCCACTGTGCTACCGAGCTGCCCACTGTGCCACCGTGCTGCCCACTGTGCTACCGTGCTGCCCACTGTGCTACCGTGCTGCCCACTGTGCCACCGTGCTGCCCACTGTGCTACCGTGCTGCCCACTGTGCTAGCGTGCTGCCCACTGTGCCACCGCGCTGCCCACTGTGCTACCGTGCTGCCCACTGTGCCACCATGCTGCCCACTGTGCCACCGCGCTGCCCACTGTGCTACCGAGCTGCCCACTGTGCCACCGTGCTGCCCACTGTGCTACCGTGCTGCCCACTGTGCTACCGTGCTGCCCACTGTGCTACCGTGCTGCCTACTGTGCTACCGAGCTGCCCACTGTGCCACCGTGCTGCCCACTGTGCTACCGTGCTGCCCACTGTGCCACCGTGCTGCCCACTGTGCCACCGTGCTGCCCACTGTGCCGCCGTGCTTTCCACTCGGATTCTGTCTTCCTGCACTGTTTGCGGGTAAAGTGAATCGCAACAGCTGCAGAAATGGGGTCACTGTGGCTACTAGAACAGATCAGAGGCTGGGAACCCCGCAGCGAGTAACTCTCCTCCTGACTCCCCCAAAGTCTGTCCACCATCTACAAGGCACAAGTCAGGAGTGTGATGGAATACTCTCCACTTGCCTGGATGAGTGCAGCTCCAACAACACTCAAGAGGCTCGACACCATCCAGGACAAAGCAGCCTTGCTTGATTGCTCCCCCTCACAAACATTCACTGCCTACACCACCGACGCACAGTGGCAGCCGTGTGTACCATCTACAAGATGCACAGCAGTAACTCACCAAGGCTCCTTCGACAATAACTTCCAAATCCATGACCACCACCATCTAGAAAGACAAGAGCAACAGATACCTGGGAACCCCACCATCTGGAGGTTCCTCTCCAAGTCACTCACCGTCCTGACTTGGAAATATATCGGCCGCTCCTTCACTGTCAATGGGGCAACATCCTGGAACTGTGTCCCTGACGGCACTGTGGGTGTACCTGCACCTCAGGGACTGCAGCAGTTCAAGGAGGTGGCTCACACCCACCTTGCCGAGGACAAGTAACAATGGGCAATAAATTCGCAAAAAGTGCAGAGGATACTGGAAGTCTGCAGAGGGATTTGGACAGGCTAAGTGAATGGGCTAGGGTCTGGCAGATGGAATACAATGTTGACAAATGTGAGGTTATCCATTTTGGGCGGAATAACAGCATAAGGGATTATTATTTAAATGATAAAATATTAAAAGATGCTGCTGTGCAGAGAGACCTGGGTGTGCTAGTGCATGAGTCGCAAAAAGTTGGTTTTCAGGTGCAACAGGTGATTAAGAAGGCAAATGGAATTTTGTCCTTCATTGCTAGAGGGATGGAGTTTAAGACTAGGGAGGTTCTGCTGCAATTGTATAAGGTGTTAGTGAGGCCACACCTGGAGTATTGTGTTCCGTTTTGGTCTCCTTACTTGAGAAAGGACGTACTGGCACTGGAGGGTGTGCAGAGGAAATTCACTAGGTTAATCCCAGAACTGAAGGGGTTGGATTACGAGGAGAGGTTGAGTAGACTGGGACTGTACTCGTTGGAATTTAGAAGAATGAGGGGGGATCTTATAGAAACGTATAAAATTATGAAGGGAATCGATAGGATAGATGCGGGCAGGTTGTTTCCACTGGCGGGTGAAAACTAAACTAGGGGGCATAGCCTCAAAATAAGGGGAAGTAGATTTAGGATTGAGTTTAGGAGGAACTTCTTCACCCAAAGGGTTGTGAATCTATGGAATTTCTTGCCCAGTGAAGCAGTTGAGGCTCCTTCATTAAATGTTTTTAAGCTAAAGATAGATTTTTGAAGAATAAAGGGATTAAGGGTTATGGTGTTCGGGCCGGAGAGTGGAGCTGAGTCCACAAAAGATCAGCCATGATCTCATTGAATGGTGGAGCAGGCTCGAGGGGCCAGATGGCCTACTCCTGCTCCTAGTTCTTATGTTCTTAAATGCTGAGTCTAACCAGCAAATGAATATGGAAAATGGAAGTTTGAGCAGTTTGGAATGGGACGATAGATAGAGATAAATGGGAGGTGGAGAGGTGGGTATCTGGACATTGTCCAACAGGTTAATTCTGCTGAATGTGTTCTTGGTTTTGCTGCGCATTGATCGATGAGCTTGTCAGGAGGCAGTGTGAATTTAATATTGGCAGCGCTGACGCTGGGAAGGATTAAGAGACAATATAAGGAGCGTGGAGATGAAAGGGAACTTTGGAGGTTAGTTGAAAGAGGTTAGAATTTAAAAGTCATCAACAAATCCCACATCCGTCATTGGCGCAACTCCAAAAATGAAGCAATCTATAAGTGTAAATCTCGAGTTTGCGTGTGTGTATTCCCCGTTATATCAGGAATATTCCCACACTAGCAACTTGTGCTTATGTGGCACTTTTCATGCAGTGGGAGGTGGTGGTGTAGTGGTGATGTCACCAGACTAGTCATCCAGAGGGCCAGGCTAATTCTCTGGGGACAGGGGTTCGAATCCCCCCATGGCAGCTGGTAGTACCTAAATGCGATTAATTCAGAAATCTGGCCCCAGAGCCATGGCAATTGTCGGAAAAACCCACCAGCTTCACTAATGCCCCTTAAGGGAAGGGAATCTGCCTTCCTTACCCGGTCTGGCCCCACACATGATGTATTGGAGGGGTTTGGGGACTGGAGGGGGTTGCGTAGATAGGGGGGGTTTTAGGAGCTCAAGGAGGTGACAGTGATATGGAGGTTTGGCGGGGCTGGTGGAGGTTACAGAGATAGGGAGGGTTGTCGGGGCTGTAGGAACTTTTAGAGATAGGGAGGGTTGTAGGGACTGAAGGTGGTTTGGGATGGTGTAGGTGAAAGGCCACCGGGGGCCATGTTGTGAGCTAAGAGATGGGCAGCAGAAATTTGGACGATCTCAGGTTTACAGAGGAGTGTTGCCGACCAGCAGGAGTGCATTGGAATGGCCGGGCCTGGAGGTATCCAAGGCATAATTTTGACCTTCGTTACTAGAGGGATGGAGTTTAAAAACAGGGAGGTTATGTTGCAGCTGTATAGGGTGTTGGTGAGGCCACACCTGGATACTGTGCACAGTTTTGGTCTCCTTACTTGAGAAAAGTTGTACTGGCACTGGAGGGAGTGCAGAGGAGATTCACTAGGTTGATTCCGGAATTGAAAGGATTGGCTTATGAAGAGAGACTGAGTAGACTGGGACTATACTCATTGGAATTTAGAAGAATGAGGGGGGATTTTATAGAAACATATAACATTTTGAAGGGAATAGACAATAGAAACTAGAACTAGGGGGCATAAGCCTCAAAATAAGGGGAAGCAGATTTAGGACTGGGTTGAGGAGGAACTTCTTCACTCAAAGGGTTGTGAATCTGTGGAATTCCCTGCCCAGTGAAGCAGTTGAAGCTACCTCATTGAATGTTTTTAAGGCAAAGGTAGATAGATTTTTGAACAGCAAAGGAATAAAAGGTTAAGGTGGGCGGGCGCGTAAGTGGAGCTGAGTCCACAAAAAGATCAGCCATGATCTTACTGAATGGTGGAGCAGGCTCGAGGGGCCAGATGGCCGACCCCTGCTCCTAGTTCTTATGTTCTTTTAAAAGAGAGTTTAAGCAGTAGATCATCTCATATAATCATAGAATTTACAGAAAGAGGCCATTCAGCCCATCGAGTCTGCACCGGCTCTTGGAAAGAGCACCCGACCCAAGCCCACACCTCCAACCTATCCCCACAACCCAGTAACCCCACCCAACACTAAGGGCAATTTTGGACACTAAGGACAATTTATCATGGCCAATCCACCTAACCTGCACATCTTTGGACTGTGGGAGGAAACCGGAGCACCCGGAGGAAACCCATGCACACACGGGGAGACTCCACACAGACAGTGACCCAAGTCGGGAATTGAACCTGGGACCCTGTGTGGTAGTATGCATTAGGGGTCATGTGGGACTGTGAAGCCGTGATGTCATTAGCTGACAGATCCCGGGTCCTGGTTGGCTGTTGACCTCTAGCTCCGCCCTGAAGGCGGAGTATAAGAACCAGGTGTTCTCCCCCGCAGGCCAGTCTGTTGCTGAACTGCGGGGAACAAGTCACGCTTAATAAAGTCTCATCGACTTCATCTCTATTCGTCTCTCGTGAGTCTTTGTGCGCTACAATTTATTAAGCGTGCTTAAAGGACTATGGAGCTCAGGATCACCCCGGAATGCCTGAGGATCAGCCCCCACGCAGTGAACTCAGCAGCAGTTTTTAAACACTGGCAGAATTGTTTCGAAGGCTACCTCCGAACGGCCCCGGCCGGGTCACAGAAGACCAGAAACTACAGGTCCTGCACTTGAGGGTAAGCCCGGAAATTTACCCTCTCATAGAAGACGCAGAGGATTACCAGACGGCGTTCGCAGCACTAAAAAGCATCTATGTTCGCCCAGTGAACCAGATCTACGCACGCTACCAACTCGCAATGAGACGGCAAAGTCCCGGAGAATCGCTAGACGAATTCTACGCCGCGCTGCTAAGTTTGGGACGAGCCTGCAGCTGCCCGCCGGTAAACGCGATTGAACACACGGACATGTTAATTCGCGATGCGTTTGTGGCTGGTATGAACTCTCCCCAAATCCGCCAAAGACTTTTAGAAAAAGAGTCGCTAGGACTCTCAGAGGCACGGGCCCTTGCAGCCTCCCTAGATGTGGCCGCGCGAAACGCCCGCGCGTACGGCCCCGACCGCGCGGCAGCCCCTTGGGCTCCGTGGACCACGTCGCGACAACCCCCCTCCCACCCCACAGGCTTGCGCGGTTCAGACGCCAAGTCGTCCCGGGGGAGCCCGCTGCTATTTCTGCGACTAGGCACCCCCGGCAGCGCTGCCCGGCCCGCGCAGCGATTTGCAAGAGCTGCGGGGAAAAGGGCCATTTCGCGGCTGTGTGCCGGTCCCGCGAGGTCGCCGCTGTCCCCGGAGAACAAGGAGTCCTGCGCGTTTCTAACGCTCCCCAACCCCCCCAGCGCCCCATGTACGATCCGCAGGCGCAACCATTTTGGGTCCCGGCCACCGCTGTCCCCGGAGAACAAGGAGTCCTGCGCGTTTCAAACGCTCCCCAACCCCCCCAGCGCCCCATGTGCGACCCGCAGGCGCCGCCATTTTGGGTCCCGGCCACCACGAGGGGAGGAGGGGCGCCGCCATCTTGGGACCCCCCAGCCATGTGCGATGCATGGTGGCGGCCATTTTGTTCACCCCCGCCGCCATCTTGGACGGCAACAATGGACCCCAGCATCGACGGCTCCACGGGGTTCGAGGAAGACGCTGAAGCACTACGACCACGTCTGGCCTCAATGACGCTGGACCAAGCACGGCCCCGGACGCTCCAGACGACGACAACAACGGTGCTGATCAACGGGCACGAGACACCATGCCTGGTCGACTCCGGGAGCACAGAAAGCTTCATCCACCCCGACACGGTAAGACGCTGTTTTTTGACCATCCGTCCCAGTGCGCAAAAGATTTCCCTAGCTGCAGGATCCCACTCCATACAGATCAAAGGCTTCTGCATAGTGACCCTAACGGTGCAAGGGAGGGAGTTTAAAAACTACAGGCTCTACGTCCTTCCCCAACTCCGCGCGCCCACATTACTGGGATTAGACTTCCAGTGCAATCTGCAGAGCCTAACCTTCCAATTCGGCGGCCCAATACCCCCACTCACTATCTGCGGCCTCGCAACCCTCAAGGTTGAGCCCACATCCTTGTTTGCAAACCTCACCCCGGATTGCAAACCCGTCGCCACTAGGAGCAGACAGTACAGCGCCCAGGACCGGACATTCATTCGGTCCGAAGTCCAGCGGCTACTGAAGGAAGGCATAATCCAGGCCAGCAATAGTCCCTGGAGAGCACAGGTGGTAGTAGTAAAGACAGGGGAGAAGCAAAGGATGGTCATAGACTATAGCCAGACCATCAACAGGTACACACAGCTAGATGCGTATACTCTCCCCCGCATATCCGACATGGTCAATCGGATTGTCCAATATAAGGTCTTCTCCACCGTGGACCTCAAGTCCGCCTACCATCAGCTCCCCATCCGCCCAAGTGACCGCAAGTACACAGCCTTCGAGGCAGACGGGCGATTATACCACTTTTCTAAGGGTCCCATTTGGCGTCACAAACGGGGTCTCGGTCTTCCAACGAGAGATGGACCGAATGGTTGATCAACACGGGTTGCAGGCCACGTTCCCGTATCTCGACAACGTAACCATCTGCGGCCACGATCAGCAGGACCACGACGCCAACCTCCAAAAATTCCTCCAGACCGCTAAAGCCTTGAACCTCACGTACAACGAGGACTAGTGTGTTTTTAGCACAAACCGGCTAGCCATCTTGGGATATGTAGTGCGTAATGGGATAATAGGCCCCGACCCCGAACATATGCGCCCCCTCATGGAATTTCCCCTCCCTCACTGCTCAAAAGCCCTAAAACGCTGCCTGGGGTTCTTTTCATATTACGCCCAGTGGGTCCCCCAGTACGCAGACAAGGCCCGCCCCCTAATACAGACCACGACCTTCCCTCTGTCGACAGAGGCTTGCCAGGCCTTCAGCCGCATCAAAGCGGATATCGCAAAGGCCACGATGCGCGCCATCGACGAGTCCCTCCCCTTCCAGGTCGAGAGCGACGCCTCCGACGTAGCTCTAGCGGCCACCCTTAACCAAGCGGGCAGACCCGTGGCCTTTTTCTCCCGAACCCTCCACGCCTCAGAAATCCGCCACTCCTCAGTGGAAAAGGAAGCCCAAGCCATAGTGGAAGCTGTGCGACATTGGAGGCATTACCTGGCCGGCAGGAGATTCACTCTCCTCACTGACCAACGGTCGGTAGCTTTCATGTTCGATAATGCACAGCGGGGCAAAATTAAAAATGACAAGATCTTAAGGTGGAGGATCGAGCTCTCCACCTTCAACTATGAGATCTTGTACCGTCCCGGAAAGCTGAACGAGCCGTCCGATGCCCTATCCCGCGGCAAATGTGCCAACGCACAAATTAACCATCTCCAAACCCTCCACGAGGACCTCTGCCACCCGGGGGTCACTCGGTTCTACCATTTTATAAAGTCCCGCAACCTCCCCTACTCCGTGGAGGAGGTCCGTACAGTCACAAGGAACTGCCACATCTGCGCAGAGTGCAAACCGCATTTTTTCAGGCCGGATAGTGCGCACCTGATCAAGGCCTCCCGTCCCTTTGAACGCCTCAGTCTGGCTTTCAAAGGGCCCCTCCCCTCCACCGACCGCAACACATACTTCCTGAACGTGGTGGACGAGTACTCCCATTTCCCCTTCGCCATCCCCTGCCCTGACATGACAGCCACCACAGTCATTAAAGCCCTTAACACCATATTCACACTGTTCGGTTGCCCCGCATACGTCCATAGCGACAGGGGGTCCTCCTTCATGAGTGACGAGCTGCGCCAGTTCCTGCTCAGCAAGGGTATAGCCTCGAGCAGGACGACCAGCTACAACCCCCGGGGGAACGGGCAAGTAGAGAGGGAGAACGGCACGGTCTGGAAGACCGTCCTACTGGCCCTACGGTCCAGGGATCTCCCAGTTTCACGGTGGCAGGAGGTCCTCCCGGATGCCCTCCACTCCATCCGGTCGCTACTGTGTACCACTACTAACCAAACGCCTCATGAGCGCCTCCTTGTCTTCCCCAGGAAGTCCTCCTCTGGAACGTCGCTGCCGACCTGGCTGGCGGCCCCAGGACCCATCTTGCTCCGGAAACATGTGCGGGCGCACAAGTCGGACCCGTTGGTCGAGAGGGTTCACCTCCTCCACGCGAACCCGCAGTACGCCTACGTGGAGTACCCCGACGGCCGACAGGACACGGTCTCCCTGCGAGATCTGGCGCCCGCCGGCAACACGCACACCCCCCCGACACCAATCACCCCCTCCCTGCCAGCGGCGCACCCCGCGACCGCCCCCTTCCCGGGAGGATTGGTCCTCCTCCCAGGTCCGACCAGAAGTGAAGCTGAAGCAGAAACCGTAAAGCTCCCGGAGACGACAATACTGGAACAAGCACCACCACCAACGGGGCTGAGGCGATCGACAAGGACGACCAGACCGCCCGACCGACTCGTGGCATCGGTGTAACACTAGAATGTTGTGGACTTTAACGAGAATTTTTTTCCCTTCTTCCCTCTTACGAATACTGTAAATAGTTCAAAACAAAAAAAAAACCCTGTACATACTGTGATGACATGCAAAAGTTTTCCTCCCAGGACCAGCCTTGTAAACCCCTACCACCATGCGAAGCACCACCCCGCCGGGTTCATTTTTAACAAGGGGTGAATGTGGTAGTATGCATTAGGGGTCATGTGGGACTGTGAAGCCGTGATGTCATTGGCTGACAGATCCCGGGTCCTGGTTGGCTGTTGACCTCTAGCTCCGCCCTGAAGGCGGAGTATAAGAACCAGGAGTTCTCCCCCGCAGGCCAGTCTGTTGCTGAACTGCGGGGAACAAGTCACGCTTAATAAAGCCTCATCGACTTCATCTCTATTCGTCTCTCGTGAGTCTTTGTGCGCTACACCCTGGAGCTGTGAAGAAATTGTGTTAACCACTGTGCTACCGTGATAAGTATGTTCCTGTCAGGCAGGGAGGAAGTGGTCGAGCAAGGGAACCGTGGTTTACTAAAGCAATCGAAACACTTGTCAAGAGGAAGAAGGAGGCTTATGTAAAGATGAGACATGAAGGTTCAGTTAGGGCGCTCGAGAGCTACAAGTTAGCTAGGAAGGACCTCAAGAGAGAGCTAAGAAGAGCCAGGAGGGGACATGAGAAGTTTTTGGCAGGTGAATGAAATGAATGAAAATGAAAATCGCTTATTGTCACAAGTAGGCTTCAATGAAGTTACTGTGAAAAGCCCCTAGTCGCCACATTCCGGCGCCTGTTCGGGGAGGCTGGTACGGGAATTAAACCGTGCTGCTGGCCTGCCTTGGTCTGCTTTAAAAGCCAGCGATTTAGCCCAGTGAGCTCAGCCAGCCAGGTAGGATCAAGGATAACCCAAAAGCTTTCTATAGATATGTCAGGAATAAACGAATGACTCGGGTAAGAGTAGGGCCAGTCAAGGACAGTAGTGGGAAGTTGTGCTTGGAGTCCGAGGAGATAGGTGAGGTGCTAAATGAATATTTTTCGTCAGTATTCACACAGGAAAAAGACAATGTTGTCGAGGAGAATACTGAGATTCAGGCTACTAGACTAGAAGGGCTTGATGTTCATAAGGAGGAGGTGTTAGCAATTCTGGAAAGTGTGAAAATAGATAAGTCCCCTGGGCCGGATGGGATTTATCCTAGGATTCTCTGGGAAGCTAGGGAGGAGATTGCTGAGCCTTTGGCTTTGATCTTTAAGTCATCTTTGTCTACAGGAATAGTGTCAGAAGACTGGAGGATAGTAAATGTTGTCCCCTTGTTCAAGAAGGGGAGTAGAGACAACCCCAGTAACTATAGACCAGTGAGCCTTACTTCTGTTGTGGGTAAAATCTTGGAAAGGTTTATAAGAGATAGGATATAGAATCATCTGGAAAGGAATAATTTGATTCGAGATAATCAACACGGTTTTGTGAAGGGTAGGTCGTGCCTCACAAATCTTCTTGCGTTCTTTGAGAAGGTGACCAAAGAGGTGGATGAGGGTAAAGCAGTTGATGTGATGTATATGGATTTCAGTAAAGCGTTTGATAAGGTTCCCCATGGTAGGCTACTGCAGAAAATACGGAGGCATGGGATTCAGGGTGATTTAGCAGTTTGGATCAGAAATTGGCTAGCTGGAAGAAGACAAAGGGTGGTGGTTGATGGGAAGTGTTCAGACTGGAGTCCAGTTACTGGTGATGTACCACAAGGATCTGTTTTGGGGCCACTGCTGTTTGTCATTTTTATAAATGACCTGGAGGAGGGCATAGAAGGATGGGTGAGTAAATTTGCAGATGACACTAAAGTCGGTGGAGTTGTGGACAGTGCGGAAGGATGTTACAAGTTACAGAGGGACATAGATAAGCTGCAGCGCTGGGCTGAGAGGTGGCAAATGGAGTTTAATGCAGAAAAGTGTGAGGTGATTCATTTTGGAAGGAATAACAGGAAGACAGAGTACTGGGCTAATGGTAAGATTCTTGGCAGTGTGGATGAGCAGAGAGATCTCGGTGTCCATGTACATAGATCCCTGAGAGTTGCCACCCAGGTTGAGAGGGTTGTTAAGAAGGCGTACGGTGTGTTAGCTTTTATTGGGAGAGGGATTGAGTTTCGGAGCCATGAGGTCATGTTGCAGCTGTACAAAACTCTGGTGCGGCCGCATTTGGAGTATTGCGAGCAATTCTGGTCGCCGCATTATATGAAGGATGTGGAAGCAATGGAAAGGGTGCAGAGGAGATTTACCAGAATGTTGCCTGGTATGGAGGGAAGATCCTATGAGGGAAGGCTGAGGGACTTGATGCTGTTTTCGATAGAGAGAAGAAGGTTAAGAGGTGACTTAATTGAGGCATACAAGATGATCAGAGGATTGGATACGGTGGACAGTGAGAGCCTTCTTCCTCGGATGGTGATGTCTAGCACGAGGGGACATAGCTTTAAATTGAGGGGAGATTTAAGTGACACAGACAGAACTCCGGGAATCGCCTCGGAGGCACTGGCTTCAGAAAGAAGCAAGTGTTTTTCCGGTTTCCAGGAAAGTCGCACATTGCTTTATCCAATAAGCTCCGCTCCAGTATTGTAGAGAGTTAACAATAAAGAAATCCCCTGCTACTCAAAGTGAACTTCATCCCAACATTAAACTTTATTTCCTTCTGTGCATCCAAACAAATCAAAAGATATTTCACTGCAAATAATCAGAAGAGAAAACATGGACAATTCAGAGTAAAGCTCCCTCTACACTGTCCCCATCAACAATCCCAGGGCAGGTACAGCACGGGGTTAGATACAGAGTAAAGCTCCCTCTACACTGTCCCCATTAAACACTCCCAGGACAGGTACAGCACGGGGTTAGATACAGAGTAAAGCTCCCTCTACACTGTCCCCATCAAACACTCCCAGTACAGGTACAACACAGGGTTAGATACAGAGTAAAGCTCCCTCTACACTGCCCCCATCAAACACTCCCAGGACAGGTACAGCACGGGGTTAGATGCAGAGTAAAGCTCCCCCTGCACTGTCCCCATCAAACAATCCCAGGGCAGGTACAGCACGGGGTTAGATACAGAGTAAAGCTCCCTCTGCACTGTCCCAATCAAACAATCCCAGGACAGGTACAGCACGGGTTAGATACAGAGCAAAGCTCCCTCTACACTGTCCCCATCAAACACTCCCAGGACAGGTACAGCACGGGATTAGATACAGAGTAAAGCTCCCTCTACACTGTCCCCATCAAACACTCCCAGGGCAGATACAGCACGGGAGTGTGTACAGAGTAAAGCTCCCTCTACACTGTCCCCATCAAACACTCCCAGGACAGGTACAGCACGGGGTTAGATACAGAGTAAAGCTCCCTCTACACTGTCCCCATCAAACACTCGCAGGACAGGTACAACACGGGGTTAGATACAGAGTAAAGCTCCCTCTACACTGTCCCCATCAAACACTCCCAGGACAGGTACAGCACGGGGTTAGATACAGAGTAAAGCTCTCTCTTCACTGTCCCCATCAAACACTCCCAGGACAGGTACAACACGGGGTTAGATACAGAGTAAAGCTCCTTCTACACTGTCCCCATCAAACACTCCCAGGACAGGTACAGCACAGCGTTAGATACAGAGTAAAGCTCCCTCCACACTGTCCCCATCAAACACTCCCAGGACAGGAACACAGTACAGAAGGCCACTGTTTAATTGTTCCGCAGAATCATCTGTAGCCTTTTCCCCAGTCATTCCGTTTGTTGACTGGAGATAGATTGTCAATTTGGAAACAATTAATGGCTATTTGTGCTATGTGTGGCTGGGGTGGTGGTGTCCACTCAGGGCCAAAAGCACCTGCTCCAGCCTCATTTCAGATATGACTTTCTTCAATATCCTTTTATCGATTAATTTGAAGGTGCTGAGGTTTGCTTTCAGCCAGAGGTCTAAAGTGACCTACGACTTGTCATTGTGCCCGCCACTGGTTCCAATCAGAATATTCCAGAACATTTCCCTGGTCTGCTTGGTGTCGCATTAACTCGTTGCAAGCGCTCGGTCGAGCTTGAGGATCTGTGTGTCGCTTGACACATGTTAGAATGCGCGCTTTGTGATATTTACATCCCTTCCCACATTCAGCTCAGTTGGGGCGGGACTAGGGCTTCCCAAACTGTAAGTCTCTCCTTCACAATAACAATAATCTCTCCCTCCATGTCAACAAAACAAAGGAGGTTGCCATCGACTTCAGGAAGCGTAGTGGAGAACATGCCCCTGTCTACATCAATGGGAACGAAGTAGAAAGGGTCGAGAGCTTCAAGTTTTTAGGTGTCCAGATCACCAACAACCTTTCCTGGTCCCCCCATCCTGACACTATAGTTAAGAAAGCCCACCAACGACAACTTTCTCAGAAGACTAAGGAAATTTGGCATGTCAGCTACAACTCTCACCAACTTTTACAGATGCACTATGGAACATAATACAGTACAACACAGTACAGGCCCTTCAGCCCGCGATGTTGTGCTGACTATTTATCCTAATCTAAGATCAAACTAACCTATACCCCTTCAACTTACTGCGGTCCATGTGCTTGTCTAAGAGTCGCTTAAATGTCCCTATTGACTCTGATTCCACCACCTCTGCTGGCAGCGCATTCCACACACCCAGAACTCTCTGTGTGAAGAACCTACCTCTGATATCTCCCCTACACCTTCCTCCTATCACCTTATGTCCCCTCGTAACAGCCATTTCCGCCCTGGGAAAAAGTCTCTGGCTATCCACTCTATCCATGCCTCTCATCACCTTGTACACCTCAATCAAGTCACCTCTCTGCCTTCTTCGCTCCAGTGAGAAAAGCCCCAGCTCCCTCAACCTTTCTTCATAAGACATGCCCTCCAGTCCAGGCAGCATCCTGGTAAATCTCCTCTGCACCCTCTCCTAAGCATCCACATCCTTCCTATAATGAGGCGACCAGACTGGACACGATATTCCAAGTGTGGTCTAACCAGGGTTTTATAAAGCTGCAGCATAACCTCATGGCTCTTAAACTCAATCGCCCTGTTAATGAACGCCAACACACCATACGCCCTCTTAACAACCCTATCAACCTGGGTGGCAACTTTGAGGGATCTATGTACGTGGACCCCAAGATCTCTCTGTTCCTCCGCACTTCCAAGAATCCTGCCTTTAACCCTGCATTCAGCATTCAAATTCGACCTTCCAAAATGAATCACTTCACATTTATCGAGGTTGAACTCCATCTGCCACTTCTCAGCCCAGCTCTGCATCCTATGAAAAGCATTCTTTCTGGTTGTATCACAGCTTGGTATGGACCCTGCTGTGCCCAAGACCGCAGGAAACTACAATAGGTCGTGAACGAAGGCATAGGCTATTTTCTAAATGGGGAGATGCTTCGGAAATTAGAAGAACAAAAGGAACTTGGGAGTCCTTGTTCACGATTCTCTCTTTTTAAAAAATAATTTTTATTGAGGTTTTCACAAAATATCAACAACAGAATGAAAAAGGAACCCAATAGAATTAAATACAGAACAAAGTAAAAAAAAAACGTGCCCCCCCCTTATACATAAATAATAAATTAACACCCCGAATTAACACAAAGCAAACATAGCAAATATATACACCCCCTCAGATCCCCCAGTGTAAACAAACAAAAATAAAAACGTTTGGGGGCCTCGTATCTTTCCACTGAAGGAGAATCCTTCGCCGGGCTACCAGGGACGCAAAGGCCAGAATTCCGGCCTCTTTCGCCTCCTGCACTCCCGGCTCCTCTGCAACCCCAAATATTGCGAGCCCCCAGCCCAGTTTGACCCTGGATCCTACCACCCCCAACACCGTCCTCGCTATGCCCTTCCAAACTCCTCCAGCGCTGGGCATGCCCAGAACATATGGGTGTGGTTTGCTGGGCTCCCTGAGCACCTAACACACCTGTCCTCACCCCCAAAGAACTGGCTCATCCTTGTCCCGGTCATGTGTGCCCTGTGCAGCACCTTAAACTGTTTGAGGCTGAGCCTCGCGCACGAAGACGAAGAGTTCACCCTCCCTAGGGCATCTGCCCACGTCCCCTCCTCGATCTCCTCTCCCAACTCCTCCTCCTACTTACTTTTCAGGTCCTCCACCGAGGCCTCCTCCTCCTCCTGCATCACCTGGTAAATTGCCGAGATCTTCCCCTCTCCAACCCAACCCCCCGAGAGCACCCTGTCCTGTACCGTGCGTGGCAGCAGCAGCGGGAATTCCACCACCTGCCGCCTGGCAAACGCCCTTACCTGTAGATACCTAAAGGTGTTCCCCGGGGGGGGAGCCCGTACTTCTCCTCCAGCTCACCCAGGCCCGCGAACTTCCCATCCACAAAAGGATCCCCCAACTTTCGTATGCCAGCCCTGTGCCATCCCGAAAACCCTCCATCTATTCTCCTTGGGACAAACCGGTGGTTCCCCCATATTGGGGTCCACACCGAGGCCCCCACTTCCCCCCTGTGCCGCCTCCACTGCCCCCAGATTTTGAGGGTAGCTGCCACTACCAGGCTCGTGGTATACCTCATTGGAGGGAGCGGCAGCGGCGCCGTTGCCAGCACCTCCAGACTCGTACCGTCACAAGATGCCGTCTCCAGCCTCTTCCGTGCAGCCCCCACCCCGTCCATCACCCACTTGCGCATCATCGCCACATTGGCGGCCCAGTAGTACCCACAGAGGTTGGGCAGTGCCAGCCCCCCCCATCCCTACTCCTCTCCAGGAACACCCTTCTCACCCTCAGAGTCCCTCGTGCCCACACAAACCCCGTTATGCTCCTGTTGACCCGCCTAAAGAAGGCCTTCGGGATAAGACTGGGGAGGCACTGGAACAGGAACAAAAACCTTGGGAGCACCGTCATCTTAACTGACTGCACCCTACCCGCCAGGCACAGCGGAAACGCGTCCCACCTCTTGAACTCCTCCTCCATTTCCTCCACTAGCCTCGTGAAATTAAGTCTATGCAGGGCCCCCCAGCTCCTGGTCACCTGGACCCTCAAATACCTGAAGCTCCTCTCCGCCCTTTTTAGTGGGAGCTCGCCAATCCCCCTCTCCTGGTCCCCTGGGTGAACCACGAACAGCTCGCTCTTCCCCATGTTGAGCTTGTACCCTGAGGAATCCCCGAACTTCCTGAGGATCCTCATTACCTCCGGCATTCCCCCCACTGGGTCCGCCACATATAGCAGCAAGTCGTCCGCATAGAGCGACACCCTATGCTCCTCCCCACCCTGCACCAGCCCCCTCCAATTCCTCTACTCCCTCAGTGCCATAGCCAGGGGTTCAATCGCCAGTGCGAAGAGCAGGGGGGACAGGGGACACCCCTGCCTCATCTGTCGATGCAACCGAAAGTACTCAGACCTCCTCTTGTTTGTGGCAACACTCGCCATCGGGACCTCGTACAACACCCTAACCCACCTGACAAACCCCTCCCCAAACCCAAACCTCTTCAGCACCTCCCACAAGTACCTCCCACTCTACCCTATCGAAGGCCTTCTCAGCGTCCATCGCCGCCACTATCTCTGCCTCCCCCTCCCTTGCCGGCATCATAATAACGTTCAGGAGCCTCCGCACATTCGCGTTCAACTGCCTCCCCTTCACGCACCCAGTCTGGTCTTCGTGGATCACCTGCGGCACACAATCCTCAATCCTCGTGGCTAAGACCTTCGCCAGCACCTTGGCATCTACATTTAGCAAGAAAATCGGCCTGTAAGACCCACACTGCAGGGGATCCTTGTCCCGCTTCAGGATCAAGGAGATCAGTGCCCGGGACATCGTCAGGGGCAAAGCCCCCCCTCCCTTGCCTCATTGAAGGTCCTAACTAGCAACGGGCCCAACAGGTCCACAGATTTTTTGTAGAATTCGACCGGGAAACCGTCCGGCCCCGGTGCCTTCCCCGCCTGCATGCTTCCTATCCCTTTGGCCAGCTCCTCCAGCCCAATCGGGGCCCCTAATCCTGCCACCACTCCCTCCTCCACCTTCGGAAACCTCAATTGGTCCAGAAAGCGGCCCATCCCTCCCTCCTCCAGTGGGGGCTCGGACCGATACAGTTCCTTAAGACCCCATTGATGCCAACCCCACTCCGCACCACACTCCCTCCCCTGTCCTTAACTCCCCCGATCTCCCTAGCTGCGTCCCGCTTCCGAAGCTGATGCGCCAGCATCCGGCTTGCCTTTTCCCCATACTCATAAATCGCCCCCTGGGCCTTCCTCCACTGCACCTCCGCCTTCCTGGTGGTCAACAGGTCGAATTCGGCCTGGAGGCTACGCCTCTCCCTCAACAGTCCCTCCTCCGGCACCTCCGCGTACATCCTGTCTACCCTCACCATCTCCCCCACCAGCATCTCCCTCTCCCTCTGCTCTCTCCTCTCCTTGTGGGCCCTAATGGAGATCAGCTCTCCCCTAACCACCGCCTTCAGCGCCTCCCAGACCATCCCCACTCAGACCTCCCTGTTATCGTTGGCCTCCAGGTATCTCTCTATGCTTCCTCGGACCCGCTCACTCACCTCCTCGTCCGCCAACAGCCCCACCTCCAAGCGCCACAATGGGCGCTGGTCCCTCTCCTCCCCCAGCTCTAAGTCCACCCAATGCGGGGCGTGATCCGAAATGGCTATCGCCGAGTACTCGGTATCCTCTACTCTCGCTATCAGCGCCCTACTCATAATTTCAAAATCGATCCGGGAATAAGCCTTATCATAGAATTTTTTTATCATAGAATTTACAGTGCAGAAGGAGGCCATTCGGCCCATCGAGTCTGCACTAGCTCTTGGAAAGAGCACCCTAACCAAGGTCAACACCTCCACCCTATCCCCATAACCCAGTAACCCCACCCAACACTAAGGGCAATTTTGGACATTAAGGGCAATTTATGAACATGCGAGAAGAATAAAAATTCCCTAGCCACCGGCCTTGCAGATCTCCAAGGGTCCACCCCTCCCATCTGGTCCATAAACCCCTTCAGTACTTTAGCCGCTGCTGGCTTCCTACCCGTCCAGGACCTGGAGCGGTCCAGTGCCGGATCCAACACCGTGTTAAAGTCTCCCCCTTGGTGTGAGGTTGATAGAAGTGAGGGAGTATTGGAGTGAGGGGCATTGGAGTGGAGTGAGGGGGATTGGAGTGAGGGGGATTGGAGTGAGGTAGTATTGGAGTGAGGGGGATTGGAGTGAGGGGGATTGGAGTGAGGGGGATTGGAGTGAGGGTGATAGGAGTGAGGATGATTGGAGTGAAGGGGATTGGAGTGAGGGGGATTGGAGTGAGGGGGATTGGAGTGAGGGGGATTGGAATGAGGGAGATTGGTATGAGGGGGATTGGGGTGAAGGGGTTGGAGTGAGGGGATTAGAGTGAGGGGATTGGAGTGAGGGGATTGGAGTGAGGGGATTGGATTGAGGGGAAATATAGTGAAAGGATTGGAGTGAGGGGATTGGAGTGAGGGTGATAGGAGTGAGGGAGTATTGGAGTGAGGGAGATTGGAGAGAGGGGGATTGGAGTGAGGGCGATTGGAGTGAGGGTGATTGGAGTGTGGGTGATTGGAGTGAGGGTGATTTGAGTGAAGGGGATTGGAGTGAAGGGGATTGGAGTGATAGGGATTGGAGTGGTGGGGATTGGAGTGATGGGGGTTGGAGCGAGGGGGATTGGAGCGAGGGGGATTGGAGCGAGGGGGATTGGAGTGAGGGGGATTGGAGTGAGGGGGATTGGAGTGTGGGGGATTGGAGTGAGGGGGATTGGAGTGAGGGGGATTGGAGTGAGGGGGATTGGAGTGGGGATTGGAGTGAGGGGGATTGGAGTGAGGGGATTGAAGTGAGGGGAAATGGAGTGAGGGGATTGGAGTGAGGGGTTTGGAGTGAGGGAATTGGAGTGAGGGAACTGGAGTGAGGGTGATTGGAGTGAAGGGGATTGGAGTGATGGGGATTGGAGTGATTGGGATTGGAGTGAGGGGGATTGGAGTAAGGGGGATTGGAGTAAGGGGATTGGAGTGAGGGGGATTGGAATGAGGGGGATTGGAATGAGGCGGATTGGAATGAGGGGAAATGGATTGAGGGGATTGGAGTGAGGGGATTGGAGTGAGGGGATAGGGATTGGAGTGCGGGGATATGGGATTGGAGTGAGGCTTTAGGGGATCGGGGAGAGGGGATAGGGGATTTGAGTGAGGGTGATTGGAGTGAGGGTGATTGGAGTGAGGGTGATTGGAGTGAGGGTGATTGGAGTGAGGGGGATTGGAGTGAGGGGGATTGGAGTGAGGGGGATTGGAGTGAGGGGAATTGGAGTGAGGATGATTGGAGTGAGGGGGATGAGAGTGAGGGGGATTGGAGTGAGGGGGATTAGAGTGAGGGGGATTGGAGAGACGGGGATTGGAGTGAGGTGGATTGGAGTGAGTGGGATTGGTGTGCGGTTGATAGAAGTGAGGGAGTATTAGAGTGAGGGGGATTGGAGTGAGGGTGATTGGAGTGAGGGGATTGGAGTGAGGGTGATTGGAGTGAGGGGGATTGGAGTGAGGGGGATTGGAGTGAGGGTATTGGAGTAACGGGATTGGAGTGAGGGGGAAATGGAGTGCGGGGATTGGAGTGAGGGAAGTGGAGTGAGGGGATTCGAGTGAGGGGTTAGGAGTGAGGGGGGTTGGAGTGAGGGGGTTTGGAGTGAGGGGGATTGGAGTGAGTGGGATTGCAGTGAGGGGGACTGCAGTGAGGGGGAAATGGAGTGCGGGGATTGGAGTGCGGGGATTGGAGTGAGGGGATTGGAGTGAGGGGATTGGAGTGAGGGTGATTGGAGTGAGGGGGATTGGAGTGAGGGGGATTGGAGTGAGGGGGATTGGAGTGCGGGGATTGGAGTGCGGGGATTGGAGTGAGGGGATTGGAGTGAGGGTGATTGGAGTGAGGGGGATTGGAGTGAGGGGGATTGGAGTGAGGGTGATAGGAGTGAGGATGATTGGAGTGAGGGGGATTGGAGTGAGGGGGATTGGAGTGAGGGGGATTGGAGTGAGGGGGATTGGATTGAGGGGAAATATAGTGAAAGGATTGGAGTGAGGGGATTGGAGTGAGAGGGATTGAAGTGAGGGGGATTGGAGAGAGGGGGATTGGAGTGAGACGGTTTGGAGTGTGGGTGATTGGAGTGAGGGAGTATTGGAGTGAGGGAGATTGGAGAGAGGGGGATTGGAGTGAGGGCGATTGGAGTGAGGGCAATTGGAGTGTGGGTGATTGGAGTGTGGGTGATTGGAGTGATAGGGATTGGAGTGGTGGGGATTGGAGTGATGGGGGTTGGAGCGAGGGGGATTGGAGCGAGGGGGATTGGAGTGAGGGGGATTGGAGTGAGGGGGATTGGAGTGAGGGGGATGGGAGTGAGGTGGATTGGAGTGAGGGGATTGGAGTGAGGGGGATTGGAGTGAGGGGATTGGAGTGAGGGGAAATGGAGTGAGGGGATTGGAGTGAGGGGTTTGGAGTGAGGAAATTGGAGTGAGGGAACGGGAGTGAGGGTGATTGGAGTGAAGGGGATTGGAGTGATGGGGATTGGCGTGATGGGGATTGGAGTGATGGGGGTTGGAGTAATGGGGGTTGGAGCGAGGGGGATTGGAGAGAGGGGGATTGGAGTGAGGGGGATTGGAGTGAGGGGGATTGGAGTGAGGGGGTTTGGAGTGAGGGGGATTGGAGTAAGGGGGATTGGATTGAGGGGATTGGAGTGAGGGAATTGGAGTGAGGGGATTGGAGTGAGCGGATAGGGGATTGGAGTGAGGGGATAGGAATTGGAGTGCGGGGATATGGGATTGGAGTGAGGCTTTAGGGGATTGGGGAGAGGGGATAGGGGATTTGAGTGAGGGTGATTGGAGTGCGGGGATTGGAGTGCAGGGATTGGAGTGCGGGGATTGGAGTGCAGGGGTTGGAGTGAGGGGATTGGTGTGAGGCGAATGGAGTGTGGCGATTGGAGTGAGGGGATAGGGGATTGGAGTGAGGGGATAGTGGATTGGAGTGAGGGGATAGGTGATTGGAGTGAGGGGATAGGGGATTTGAGTGAGTTGGATTGGAGTGAGGGGGATTGGAGTGAGGGGGATTGGACTGCGGAGGATTGGAGTGAGGGGGATTGGAGTGAGGGGGATTGGAGTGAGGGGGATTGGAGTAAGCGGTTAGGGGAGTGGAGTGAGGGCAGTGGGGATAGAAGTGAGCGAAGAGGGGATTGGATTGAGGGGATAGGAGATTGGAGTGAGGTGATAGGGAATTTGAGTGAGGGTGATTGGAGTGAGGGTGATTGGAGTGAGGGGGATGAGAGTGAGGGGATTGTAGTGAGGGGGATTGGAGTGAGGGCAATTGGAGTGTGGTTGATTGGAGTGAGGGAGTATTGGAGTGAGGGAGATTGGAGTGAGCGAGATTGGAGTGAGGGGAATTGGAGTGAGGGGGATTGGAGTGAGTGGATTGGAGTGAGGGGATTGGATTAAGCGGTTAGGGGAGTGAAGTGAGGACAGTGGGGATAGGAATGAGCGTATAGGGGATTGGAGTGAGGGGATAGGGAATTTGAGTGAGGGTGATTGGAGTGAGGGTGATTGGAGTGAGGGGGATTGGAGTGAGGGGAATTGGATGAGGGGGATTGGAGTGAAGGGGATTACAATTAAGGGTGTTTGAGTGAGTGGGATTGGAGTGACGGGATAGGAGTGAGGGAGTATTGGAGTGAGGGAATATTGGAGTGAGGGGGATTGGAGTGAGGGGAATTGGAGTGAGGGGGAATTGGAGTTAGGGAGTATTGCAGTGAGGGAGATTACAATGAGTGGGGTTGGAGTAAGGGGGATTGGAGTAAGGGAGATTGGAGTGAGGGGGATTGGAGTGAGGGGGATTGGAGGGAGGGGGATTGGAGCGAGTCGGATTGGAGCAAGGCGGATTGGAGCGAGGGGGATTGGATCGAGGGGGATTGGAGCGAGGGGGACTGCAGTGAGATTGGAGTGAGTGTGATTGGAGTTAGTGGGATTGGAGTGAGTAGGACTGGAGTGAGGGGGATTGGAGTGAGGGGGATTGGAGTGAGGGGGATTGGAGTGAGGGTGATTGGAGTGAGAGGGATTGGTGTGAGCGTGATTGGAGAGACGGGGTTGGGGTGTGGGTGATTGGAGTGAGAGGGATTAGAGTGAGTGGGATTGGAGTGAGTGGGATTGGAGTAAGAGGGATTGGAGTGAGGTTGATAGGAGTGAGGGAGTTTCGGAGTGAAGGGGATTGGAGTGAGGGAGATTGGAGTGAGAGGGATTGGAGTGAAGGGACTGGTGTGAGGGAGTATTGGAGTGAGGGGGATTGGAGTGAGGGGGATTGGAGGGAGGGGGATTGGAGCGAGTCGGATTGGAGCAAGGCGGATTGGAGCGAGGGGGATTGGATCGAGGGGGATTGGAGCGAGGGGGACTGCAGTGAGATTGGAGTGAGTGTGATTGGAGTTAGTGGGATTGGAGTGAGTAGGACTGGAGTGAGGGGGATTGGAGTGAGGGGGATTGGAGTGAGGGGGATTGGAGTGAGGGTGATTGGAGTGAGAGGGATTGGTGTGAGCGTGATTGGAGAGACGGGGTTGGGGTGTGGGTGATTGGAGTGAGGGGGATTAGAGTGAGTGGGATTGCAGTGAGTGGGATTGGAGTAAGAGGGATTGGAGTGAGGTTGATAGGAGTGAGGGAGTTTCGGAGTGAAGGGGTTTGGAGTGAGGGAGATTGGAGTGAGAGGGATTGGAGTGAAGGGACTGGTGTGAGGGAGTATTGGAGTGAGGGGGATTGGAGTGAGAGGGATTGGAGTGAGGGGGATTGGAGTGAAGGGATTGGCGTGAGGGGATTGGAGTGAGGGGATTGGAGTGAGGGGATTGGATTGAGGGTGATTGGATTGAGGGTGATTGGAGTGAGGAGGATTGGAGTGAGCGTGATTGGAATGAGGGGATTGGAGTGATGTGGGTTGGAGTGTGGAGTTTGGAGTCAGAGGGATTGGAGTGAGGGGGACTGGAGTGAGGGGGACTGGAGTGAGGGGGACTGGAGTGAGGGGGACTGGAGTGAGGGGGATTGGAGTGAGGGGGATTGGAGTGAGGGGGATTGGAGTGAGGGGCATTCGAGTGAGGGTGAGTGGAGTGAGGGTGATTTTTGTGAGGGGGATTGGAGTGAGAGGGATTGGAGTGAGGGAGATTGGAGTGAGGGGTTTGGAGTGAGGGGGATTGTAGTGAGAGGGTTTGGAGTGAGGGAGTTTTGGAGTGAGGGAGTATTGGAGTGAGGGAGTATTGGAGTGAGGGAGATTGGAGTGAGGGGGATTGGAGTGAGGGGGATTGGAGTGAGGGGGATTGGAGTGAGGGTGATTGGAGTGTGATTGGGATTGGTGTGAAGGAGGGAGGGGGATTGGAGTGAGGCTGATTGGAATGAGGTGGATTGGAATGTGGGGGTTTGGAGTGAGGGGGATTGCAGTGTGGCGGACTGGAGTGAGGGGATTGGAGTGTGGGGGATTGGAGTCAGGGGATTGGAGTGGGGGCGATTGGAGTGAGGATGACTGGAGTGAAGGCGAAAGGAGTGATAGGGATTGGATTGAGTGGCGTGGCAGTGTGGGGGATTGGAGTGAGAGGAATTGGAGTGAGGGGGATTGGAGTGAGGGGGACTGGAGTGAGGATGATTGGAGTGAGGGGATTGGAGTGAGTGGAATTGGAGTGAGGCGGATTACAATTGGGGTATTGGAGTCAGGGGTATTGGAGTGAGGGGATTGGAGTGAGGGAGTATTGGAGTGAGGGAGATTGGAGTGAGGGGGATTGGAGTGGGGGGATTGGAGTGAGTGGAATTGGAGTGAGGCGGATTACAATTGGGGTATTGGAGTCAGCGGTATTGGAGTGAGGGGATTGGAGTGAGGGAGTATTGGAGTGAGTGAGTATTGGTGTGAGGGGCATTGGAGTGAGGGGGTTTGGAGTGAGGGAGCATTAGAGAGAGGGGGATTACAATGAGGGTGATTGGAGTGAGGGTGATTGGAGTGAGGGATTATTGGAGTGAGGGATTATTGGAGTGAGGGGGATTACAATGAGGGGATTGGAGTTAGGGGCTTTAAGTGAGGTGGGTTGGAGTGAGAGGAATTGGAGTGGGGGTGATTCGAGTGAGGGGGATTGGAGTGAGGAGATTTGAGTGAAGGGATGGGAGTGAGGAGATTGGAGTGAGAGTGACTGGAGTGAGGGTGATTGGTGTGAGGGTGATTAGAGTGAGGGTGTTTGGAGTGAGGGGGATTGAAGTGAGGGGGATTCGAGTGAGGGGGATTGGATTGAGGGGGATTGGAGTGGGGGGGATTGGAGTGAGGGGGTTTGGAGTGAGGGGGTTTGGTGTGAGGGGGGTTGGAGTGAGGGGGGTTGGAGTGAGGGGGATTGGAGTGAGGGGGATTGGAGTGAGGGTGTTTGGAGTGAGGGGGATTGGAGTGAGGGGGATTGGAGTGAGGGGGATTGGAATGAGGGGGATTGAAATGAGGGAGGATTGGAGTGAGGGGGTTTGGAGTGAGGGGGATTGGTGTGAGGGAGCATTGGAGTGAGGGGATTACAATGAGGGGGATTGGAGTTAGGAGGTTTGAGTGAGGTAGGTTGGAGTGAGAGGAATTGGAGTTAAGGAGATTGGAGTGAGTGGAAATTGGGGTGACAGGGATTGGACTGGGGGGATCGGACTGAGGAGATCGGAGTGAGGAGATTGGAGTGAGGGGGATTGGAGTGAGGGGATAGGTGATTTGAGTCAGGATGATTTGAGTGAGGGTGATTGGAGTGAGGGTGATTGGAGTGAGGGTGATTGGAGTGAGGGTGATTGGAGTGAGGGGGATTGGAGTGAGGGGGATTAGAGTGAGGGGGATTGGAGTGAGGGGGATTGGAGTGAGGGAGATTGGAGTGAGGGGGATTGGAATGAGGGGTATTGGAATGAGGGAATATTGGAGTGAGGGGGATTGGAGTGAGGGAGCATTGGAGGGAGGGGATTACAATGAGGGGGATTGGAGTTAGGAGGTTTGAGTGAGGTAGGTTGGAGTGAGAGGAATTGGAGTTAAGGAGATTGGAGTGAGTGGAAATTGGGGTGACAGGGATTGGACTGGGGGGATCGGACTGAGGAGATCGGAGTGAGGAGATTGGAGTGAGGGGGATTGGAGTGAGGGGGATTGGAGTGAGGGGATAGGTGATTTGAGTCAGGATGATTTGAGTGAGGGTGATTGGAGTGAGGGTGATTGGAGTGAGGGGGATTGGAGTGAGGGGGATTGGAGTGAGGGAGATTGGAGTGAGGGGGATTGGAATGAGGGGTATTGGAATGAGGGAATATTGGAGTGAGGGGGATTGGAGTGAGGGAGCATTGGAGGGAGGGGATTACAATGAGGGGGATTGGAGTTAGGAGGTTTGAGTGAGGTAGGTTGGAGTGAGAGGAATTGGAGTTAAGGAGATTGGAGTGAGTGGAAATTGGGGTGACAGGGATTGGACTGGGGGGATCGGACTGAGGAGATCGGAGTGAGGAGATTGGAGTGAGGGGGATTGGAGTGAGGGGATAGGTGATTTGAGTCAGGATGATTTGAGTGAGGGTGATTGGAGTGAGGGTGATTGGAGTGAGGGGGATTGGAGTGAGGGGGTTTGGAGTGAGGGAGATTGGAGTGAGGGGGATTGGAATGAGGGGTATTGGAATGAGGGAATATTGGAGTGAGGGGGATTGGAGTGAGGGAGCATTGGAGGGAGGGGATTACAATGAGGGGGATTGGAGTTAGGAGGTTTGAGTGAGGTAGGTTGGAGTGCGAGGAATTGGAGTTTTTGAGATTGGAGTGAGTGGAAATTGGGGTGACAGGGGCTGGACTGAGGGGATCGGACAGAGGAGTTCGGAGTGCGGGTGAATGGAGTGAGGAGATTGGAGTGAGGGGGATTGGACTGAGGGGATAGGGGATTTGAGTGAGGATGATTTGAGTGAGGGTGATTGGAGTGAGGGTGATTAGAGTGAGGGTGTCTGGAGTGAGTGGGATTGGAGTGAGGGAATTGGAGTGAGGGGGATTGGAGGGGGGGATTCGGGTGAGGGGATTGGAGCGAGGGGGATTGGAGTGAGGTGATTGGAGTGAGGGGATTGGAGTGAGGGGATTGGAGTGAGAGGATTGGAAGGAGGGGATTGGAATGAGGGGGATTTAAGTGAGGGGGATTTATGTGAGGGGTATTGGAGGTAGGGGGGTGGGGTGAGGGCGTTTGGTGGGAGTTGGATTGGAGTGAGGAGATTGTTGTGAGAGGGTTTAGAGTGAGGAGGTCTGCAGTGAGGGGGTTTGGTGTGAGGTTGATTGGAGCGAGGGTGATTACAATTAGGGGTATTGGAGTGAGGGGGATTGTATTGAGGGGGATTGAAGTGAGCGGGATTGGAGTGAGGGGGATTAGAGTGAGGGGATTAGAGTGAGGGGGATTGGTGTGAGGGGGGTTGGAGTGAGGGGATTGGAGAGAGGGTCATTGGATTTAGGGGGATTGAAGTGAGGGGGGTTGGAGTGAGGGGATTGGAGAGAGGGTCATTGGAGTTAGGGGGATTGGAGTTGGGGGTTGGAGTGAGGGGGATTAGAGTGAGGGGGATTGGAGTGAGGGGGATTGGAGTGAGGGGATAGGGGATTGGAGTGAGGGGGATTGGAATTTGGCGGTTGGAGTGAAGGGGATTGGAGTGAGGGGGTTTGGAGTGAGGAGATTGGAGTGAGGAGATTGGATTGAGAGGGATTGGAGTGAGGGTGATTGGAGTGAGGGGGATTGGTATGAGGGGGATTGGAGTGAGTGGAAATGGAGTGAGTGGTTTGGAGTGAGGAGATAGGGGATTGAAGTTAGGGGACAGGGGATTGGAATGAGAGGATAGGGGATTGGAGTGAAGGGATTGGAGTGAGAAGGATTGAAGTGAGAGTGATTGGAGTGAGGGGGATTGGAGTGAGGGGTTTAGAGTGAGGGGTATTGGAGTGAGCGGGTTTGCAGTGATGGGGATTGGAGTGAAGGTGATTGGAGTGAAGGTAATTGGAGTGAGGGGAATTGGATTGAGGTGGATTGGAGTGAGGGGGATTGGAGTGGGGGGGATTGGAGTGAGGGGGATTGGAGTGAGGGGATTGGAGTGAGGGGATTGGAGTGAGGGGGTTTGTAGTGAGGGGGATGGGAGTGAGAGTGATTGGTGTGAGGGGGATTGGAGGGAGGGGGATTGGAGTGAGGAGGATTGGAGTTAGGGGGATTGGAGTGATTGAGAATTGGAGTGAGGGGGATTACAATGCGGGGCAAAGGAGTTAGGGGGTTTGAGTGAGGTGGGTTGGAGTGAAAGAAATTGGAGTTAAGGAGATTGGAGTGAGTGTAATTGGAGTAATAGGGATTGGAGTGAGGGGGATTGGAGTGAGAGAGACTGGAGTTATGGCGGATTGGAGTTGGGGGAATGGAGTGAGGCGATTGGAGTCTGGAGATTGGAGTGAATGTGATTGGAGTGAGGGTGATTCGAGTGTGGGGGATTGGAATGAGGAGATTTGAGTGAAGGGATGGGAGTGAGGAGATTGGATTGAGAGTGACTGGAGTGAGGGTGATTGGTGTGAGGGTGATTAGAGTGAGGGTGTTTGGAGTGAGGGGGATTGAAGTGAGGGGGTTTGGAGTGAGGGGTGTTGGAGTGAGGGGGATTGGAGTGAGGGGGATTGGAGTGAGGGGGATTGGAGTGTGGGGGATTGGAGTGAGGGGGATTGGAATGAGGGGGATTGAAATGAGGGGGATTGGAATGAGGGAGTATTGGAGTGAGGGGGTTTGGAGTGTGGGGGATTGGAGTGAGGGAGCATTGGAGTGAGGGGATTACAATGAGGGGGATTGGAGTTAGGTGGTTTGAGTGAGGTAGGTTGGAGTGAGAGGAATTGGAGTTAAGGAGATTGGAGTGAGTGGAAATTGGGGTGACAGGGACTGGACTGAGGGGATCGGACTGAGGATATCGAAGTGAGGAGATTGGAGTCAGGGGGATTGGAGTGAGGGGATAGGTAATTTGAGTGAGGATGATTTGAGTGAGGGTGATTGGAGTGAGGTTGATTGGAGTGAGGGTGATTAGAGTGAGGGTGTTTGGAGAGAGGGGGATTGGAGTGAGGGGTATTGGAATGAGGGAATATTGGAGTGAGGGGGATTGGGGTGAGGGAGCATTGGAGGGAGTGGATTACAATGAGGGGGATTGTAGTTAGGAAGTTTGAGTGAGGTAGGTTGGAGTGCGAGGAATTGGAGTTAAGGAGATTGGAGTGAGTGGAAATTGGGGTGACAGGGATTGGACTGAGGGGATCGGACTGAGGAGATCGAAGTGAGGAGATTGCAGTGAGGGGGATTGGAGTGAGGGGATAGGTGATTTGAGTGAGGATGATTTGAGTGAGGGTGATTTGAGTGAGGGTGATTTGAGTGAGGGTGATTGGAGTGAGGGTGATTGGAGTGAGGGTGATTGGAGTGAGTGTGTTTGGAGTGAGGGGGATTGGAGTGAGGGGGATTGGAGTGAGGGGATTGGAGTGAGGGGTATTGGAGTGGGGGGATTCGGGTATTGGAATGAGGGAATATTGGAGTGAGGCGAATTGGAGTGAGGGAGCATTGGAGGGGGTGGATTACAATGAGGGGGATTGGAGTTAGGAGGTTTGAGTGAGGTAGGTTGGAGTGCGAGGAATTGGAGTTAAGGAGATTGGAGTGAGTGGAAATTGGGGTGACAGGGGTTGGACTGAGGGGATCGGACAAAGGAGATCGGAGTGATCGTGAATGGAGTGAGGAGATTGGAGTGAGGGGGATTGGACTGTGGGGATAGGGGATATAAGTGAGGATCATTTGAGTGAGGGTGATTGGAGTGAGGGTGATTGGAGTGAGGGTGATTGGTGTGAGGGTGATTAGAGTGAGGATGTTTGGAGTGAGGGGGATTGGATTGAGGGGATTGGAGTGAGGGTGATTGGAGTGAGGGGGATTGGAGTGAAGGGATTGGAGTGAGGGGTCTTGGAGTGGGGGTATTGGAGTGAGGGGATTGGAGTGAGGGGTATTGGAGTGAGCGGGATTGGAGTGAGGGGGATTGGAGTGAGGGGGATTGGAGTGAGGGGATTGGAGTGAGGGGTATTGGAGTGGGGCGATTCGGGTGAGGGGATTGGAGTAAGGGGGATAGGAGTGAGGTGATTGGAGTGAGGGGATTGGACTGAGGGGATTGGAGTGAGAGGAATGGAAGGAGGGACTTGGAGTGATGGGGATTTAAGTGAGGGGGATTAAAGTGAGGGGGATTGGAGTGAGGGAGATTGAAGTGAGAGTGATTGGAGTGAGGGGGATTGGAGTTAGGGGTTTAGAGTGAGGGGTATTGGAGTGAGGGGGTTTGCAGTGACAGGGATTGGAGTGAAGGTGATTGGAGTGAAGGTGATTGGAGTGAGGGGGATTGGATTGAGGGGGATTGGATTGAGGGGGATTGGAGTGAGGGGGATTGGAGTGAGGGGGGTTGGAGTGGGGGCGATTGGAGTGAGGGGATTGGAGTGAGGGGGTTTGTAGTGAGGGGGTTTGGAGTGAGGGGGATGGGAGTGAGGGTGATTGGAGTGAGGGGGATAGGAGGGAGGGGGATTGGAGTGAGAAGGATTGGAGTTAGGGGGATTGGAGTTAGGGGTTTAGAGTGAGGGGTATTGGAGTGAGGGGGTTTACAGTGACAGGGATTGGAGTGAAGGTGATTGGAGTGAAGGTGATTGGAGTGAGGGGGATTGGAGTGAGGGGGATTGGAGTGGGGGGGATTGGTGTGAGGGGGATTGGAGTGAGGGGATTGGAGTGAGGGGGTTTGTAGTGAGGGGGTTTGGCGTGAGGGAGATGGGAGTGAGGGTGATTGGTGTGAGGGGGATTGGAGGGAGGGGGATTGGAGTGAGGGAGATTAGAGTTAGGGGGATTGGAGTGAGGGAGGATTGGAGTGAGGGGGATTACAATGAGGGGCAAAGGAGTTAGGGGGTTTAAGTGAGGTGGTTTGTAGTGAAAGAAATTGGAGTTAAGGCGATTGGAGTGAGTGTAATTGGAGTAATAGGGATTGGAGTGAGGGGGATTGGAGTGAGAGAGACTGGAGTTATGGCGGATTGGAGTTGGGGGAATGGAGTGAGGGGATTGGAGTCTGGAGATTGGAGTGAATGTGATTGGAGTGAGGGTGATTCGAGTGTGGGGGATTGGAGTGAGGAGATTTGAGTGAAGGGATGGGAGTGAGGAGATTGGAGTGAGAGTGACTGGAGTGAGGGTGATTGTTGTGAGAGTGATTAGAGTGAGGGTGTTTGGAGTGAGGGGGATTGAAGTGAGGGCGTTTGGAGTGAGGGGTGTTGGAGTGAGGGGTGTTGGAGTGAGGGGGATTGGAGTGAGGGGGATTGGAGTGAGGGGGATTGGAGTGAGGGGATAGGGATTTAAGTGAGGATGATTTGAGTGAGGGTGATTGGAGTGAGGGTGATTGGAGTGAGGGTGATTGGAGTGAGGGGGCATTGGAGGGAGTGGACTACAATGAGGGGGATTGGAGTTAGGAGGTTTGAGTGAGGTAGGTTAGAGTGCGAGAAATTGGAGTTAAGGAGATTGGAGTGAGTGGAAATAGGGGTGACAGGGATTGGACTGAGGGGATCGGACTGAGGAGATCGAAGTGAGGAGATTGCAGTGAGGGGGATTGGAGTGAGGGGATAGGTGATTTGAGTGAGGATGATTTGAGTGAGGGTGATTGGAGTGAGGGTGATTGGAGTGAGGGTGATTGGAGTGAGGGTGATTAGAGTGAGGGTGTTTGGAGTGAGGGGGATTGGAGTGAGGGGGATAAGAGTGAGGGCGATTGGAGTGAGGGGATTGGAGTGAGGGGTATTGGAGTGGGGGGATTCGGGTATTGGAATGAGGGAATATTGGAGTGAGGGGGATTGGAGTGAGGGAGCATTGGAGGGAGTGGATTACAATGAGGGGGATTGGAGTTCGGAGGTTTGAGTGAGGTAGGTTGGAGTGCGAGGAATTGGAGTTAAGGAGATTGGAGTGAGTGGAAATTGGGGTGACAGGGGTTGGACTGAGGGGATCAGACAGAGGAGATCGGAGTGAGCGTGAATGGAGTGAGGAGATTGGAGTGAGGGGGATTGGACCGAGGGGATAGGGGATTTAAGTGAGGATGATTTGAGTGAGGGTGATTGGAGTGAGGGTGATTGGAGTGAGGGTGATTGGAGTGAGGGTGATTAGAGTGAGGATGTTTGGAGTGAGGGGGATTGGATTGAGGGGATTGGAGTGAGGGTGATTGGAGTGAGGGGGATTGGAGTGACGGGTATTGGAGTGAGGTGATTGGAGTGAGGGGGATTGGAGTGAGGGGATAGTTAATTTGAGTGAGGATGATTTGAGTGAGGGTGATTGGAGTGAGGGTGATTGGATTGAGGGTGATTAGAGTTAGGGTGTTTTGAGAGAGGGGGATTGGAGTGAGGGGGATTGGAGTGAGGGCAATTGAATGAGGGGGTTTGGAGTGAGGGGTATTGGAATGAGGGGTATTGGAATGAGGGAATATTGGAGTGAGGGGGATTGGAGTGAGGGGGCATTGGAGGGAGTGGACTACAATGAGGGGGATTGGAGTTAGGAGGTTTGAGTGAGGTAGGTTAGAGTGCGAGGAATTGGAGTTAAGGAGATTGGAGTGAGTGGAAATAGGGGTGACAGGGATTGGACTGAGGGGATCGGACTGAGGAGATCGAAGTGAGGAGATTGCAGTGAGGGGGATTGGAGTGAGGGGATAGGTGATTTGAGTGAGGATGATTTGAGTGTGGGTGATTGGAGTGAGGGTGATTGGAGTGAGGGTGATTAGAGTGAGGGTGTTTGGAGTGAGGGGGATTGGAGTGAGGGGGATTGGAGTGAGGGGGATTGGAGTGAGGGGATTGGAGTGAGGAGATTGGAGTGAGGGGTATTGGAGTGGGGGGATTCGGGTATTGGAATGAGGGAATATTGGAGTGAGGGGGATTGGAGTGAGGGAGCATTGGAGGGAGTGGATTACAATGAGGTGGATTGGAGTTCGGAGGTTTGAGTGAGGTAGGTTGGAGTGCGAGGAATTGGAGTTAAGGAGATTGGAGTGAGTGGAAATTGGGGTGACAGTGGTTGGACTGAGGGGATCGGACAGAGGAGATCGGAGTGAGCGTGAATGGAGTGAGGAGATTGGAGTGAGGGGGATTGGACTGAGGGGATAGGGGATTATAGTGAGGATGATTTGAGTGAGGGTGATTGGAGTGAGGGTGATTGGAGTGAGGGTGATTAGAGTGAGGAGGTTTGGAGTGAGGGGGATTGGATTGAGGGGATTGGAGTGAGGGTGATTGGAGTGAGGGGGATTGGAGTGAGGGGTATTGAGTGGGGGGATTCGGGTGAGGGGATTGGAGTAAGGGGGATTGGAGTGAGGTGATTGGAGTGAGGGGATTGGACTGAGGGGATTGGAGTTAGAGGATTGGAAGGTGGGGATTGGAGTGATGGGGATTTAAGTGAGGGGGATTTATGTGAGGGGGATTGGAGGTGGGGGGTCGGGTGAGGGCGTTTGGTGGGAGTTGGATTGGAGTGAGGTGATTGTTGTGAGAGGGTTTAGAGTGAGGATGGCTGGAGTGAGGGGATTTGGAGTGAGGTTGATTGGAGCAAGGGTGATTGGTGTGAGGGTGATTGGAGTGAGGGGGATTACAATTAGGGGTATTGGAGTGAGGGGGATTGTATTGAGGGGGATTGAAGTGAGCGGGATTGGAGTGAGGGGGATTAGAGTGAGGGGGATTGGAGTGAGGGGGATTGGAGTGAGGGGGATTGGAATGAGGGGGATTGGAATGAGGGAGTATTGGAGTGAGGGGATTGGAGTGTGGGGGATTGGAGTGAGGGAGCATTGGAGTGAGGGGATTACAATGAGGGGGATTGGAGTTAGGTGGTTTGAGTGAGGTAGGTTGGAGTGAGAGGAATTGGAGTTAAGGAGATTGGAGTGAGTGGAAATTGGGGTGACAGGGATTGGACTGAGGGGATCGGACTGAGGAGATCGAAGTGAGGAGATTGGAGTGAGGGGGATTGGAGTGAGGGGATAGGTAATTTGAGTGAGGATGATTTGAGTTAGGGTGATTGGAGTGAGGGTGATTGGAGTGAGGGGAATTGAGTGAGGGGGTTTGGAGTGAGGGGTATTGGAGTGAGGGGTATTGGAATGAGGAAATATTGGAGTGAGAGGGATTGGAGTGAGGGGGCATTGGAGGGAGTGGATTACAATGAGGGGGATTGGAGTTAGGAGGTTTGAGTGAGGTAGGTTGGAGTGCGAGGAATTGGAGTTAAGGAGATTGGAGTGAGTGGAAATTGGGGTGACAGGGATTGGACTGCGGGGATCGGACTGAGGAGATCGAAGTGAGGAGATTGCAGTGAGGGGGATTGGAGTGAGGGGATAGGTGATTTGAGTGAGGATGATTTGAGTGAGGGTGATTGGAGTGAGGGTGATTGGAGTGAGGGTGATTGGAGGGAGGGTGATTAGAGTGAGGGTGATTAGAGTGAGGGTGTTTGGAGTGAGGGGGATTGGAGTGAGGGGGATTGGAGTGAGGGGATTGGAGTGAGGGGTATTGGAGTGGGGGGATTCGGGTATTGGAATGAGGGAATATTGGAGTGAGGGGGATTGGAGTGAGGGAGCATTGGAGGGAGTGGATTACAATGAGGGGGATTGGAGTTAGGAGGTTTGAGTGAGGTAGGTTGGAGTGCGAGGAATTGGAGTTAAGGAGATTGGAGTGAGTGGAAATTGGGGCGACAGGGGTTGGACTGAGGGGATCGGACAGAGGAGATCGGAGTGAGCATGAATGGAGTGAGGACATTGGAGTGAGGGGGATTGGACTGAGGGGATAGGGGATTTAAGTGAGGATGATTGGAGTGAGGGTGATTGGAGTGAGGGTGATTGGAGTGAGGGTGATTGGAGTGAGGGTGATTAGAGTGTGGATGTTTGGAGTGAGGGGGATTGGATTGAGGGGATTGGAGTGAGGGTGATTGGAGTGAGGGGGATTGGAGTGAGGTGATTGGAGTGAGGGGATTGGACTGAGGGGATTGGAGTGAGAGGATTGGAAGGAGGGGATTGGAGTGATGGGGATTTAAGTGAGGGGGATTTATGTGAGGGGGATTGGAGGTAGGGGGTGGGGTGAGGGCGTTTGGTGGGAGTTGGATTGGAGTGTGGTGATTGTTGTGAGAGGGTTTAGAGTGAGGAGGTCTGGAGTGAGGGGATTTAGAGTGAGGTTGATTGGAGCAAGGGTGATTGGAAGGAGGGGATTGGAGTGATGGGGATTTAAGTGAGGGGGATTTATGTGAGGGGGATTGGAGGTGGGGGGTCGGGTGAGGGCGTTTGGTGGGAGTTGGATTGGAGTGAGGTGATTGTTGTGAGAGGGTTTAGAGTGAGGATGGCTGGAGTGAGGGGATTTGGAGTGAGGTTGATTGGAGCAAGGGTGATTGGTGTGAGGGTGATTGGAGTGAGGGGGATTACAATTAGGGGTATTGGAGTGAGGGGGATTGTATTGAGGGGGATTGAAGTGAGCGGGATTGGAGTGAGGGGGATTAGAGTGAGGGGGATTGGAGTGAGGGGGATTGGAGTGAGGGGGATTGGAATGAGGGGGATTGGAATGAGGGAGTATTGGAGTGAGGGGATTGGAGTGTGGGGGATTGGAGTGAGGGAGCATTGGAGTGAGGGGATTACAATGAGGGGGATTGGAGTTAGGTGGTTTGAGTGAGGTAGGTTGGAGTGAGAGGAATTGGAGTTAAGGAGATTGGAGTGAGTGGAAATTGGGGTGACAGGGATTGGACTGAGGGGATCGGACTGAGGAGATCGAAGTGAGGAGATTGGAGTGAGGGGGATTGGAGTGAGGGGATAGGTAATTTGAGTGAGGATGATTTGAGTTAGGGTGATTGGAGTGAGGGTGATTGGAGTGAGGGGAATTGAGTGAGGGGGTTTGGAGTGAGGGGTATTGGAGTGAGGGGTATTGGAATGAGGAAATATTGGAGTGAGAGGGATTGGAGTGAGGGGGCATTGGAGGGAGTGGATTACAATGAGGGGGATTGGAGTTAGGAGGTTTGAGTGAGGTAGGTTGGAGTGCGAGGAATTGGAGTTAAGGAGATTGGAGTGAGTGGAAATTGGGGTGACAGGGATTGGACTGCGGGGATCGGACTGAGGAGATCGAAGTGAGGAGATTGCAGTGAGGGGGATTGGAGTGAGGGGATAGGTGATTTGAGTGAGGATGATTTGAGTGAGGGTGATTGGAGTGAGGGTGATTGGAGTGAGGGTGATTGGAGGGAGGGTGATTAGAGTGAGGGTGATTAGAGTGAGGGTGTTTGGAGTGAGGGGGATTGGAGTGAGGGGGATTGGAGTGAGGGGATTGGAGTGAGGGGTATTGGAGTGGGGGGATTCGGGTATTGGAATGAGGGAATATTGGAGTGAGGGGGATTGGAGTGAGGGAGCATTGGAGGGAGTGGATTACAATGAGGGGGATTGGAGTTAGGAGGTTTGAGTGAGGTAGGTTGGAGTGCGAGGAATTGGAGTTAAGGAGATTGGAGTGAGTGGAAATTGGGGCGACAGGGGTTGGACTGAGGGGATCGGACAGAGGAGATCGGAGTGAGCATGAATGGAGTGAGGACATTGGAGTGAGGGGGATTGGACTGAGGGGATAGGGGATTTAAGTGAGGATGATTGGAGTGAGGGTGATTGGAGTGAGGGTGATTGGAGTGAGGGTGATTGGAGTGAGGGTGATTAGAGTGTGGATGTTTGGAGTGAGGGGGATTGGATTGAGGGGATTGGAGTGAGGGTGATTGGAGTGAGGGGGATTGGAGTGAGGTGATTGGAGTGAGGGGATTGGACTGAGGGGATTGGAGTGAGAGGATTGGAAGGAGGGGATTGGAGTGATGGGGATTTAAGTGAGGGGGATTTATGTGAGGGGGATTGGAGGTAGGGGGTGGGGTGAGGGCGTTTGGTGGGAGTTGGATTGGAGTGTGGTGATTGTTGTGAGAGGGTTTAGAGTGAGGAGGTCTGGAGTGAGGGGATTTAGAGTGAGGTTGATTGGAGCAAGGGTGATTGGAATGAGGGTGATTGGAGTGAGGGGGATTACAATTAGGGGTATTGGAGTGAGGGGGATTGTATTGAGGGGGATTGAAGTGAGCGGGATTGGAGTGAGGGGGATTAGAGTGAGGGGGATTAGAGTGAGGGGGATTAGAGTGAGGGGGATTGGTGTGAGGGGGGTTGGAGTGAGGGGATTGGAGAGAGGGTCATTGGAGTTAGGGGGTTTGGAGTGAGAGGGGTTGGAGTGAGGGAATTGGAGAGAGGGTAATTGGAGTTAGGGGGATTGGAGTTGGGGGTTGGAGTGAGGGGGATTAGAGTGAGGGGTTGAGAGTGAGGTGGATTGTAGTGAGGGGATTGGAGTTATGTGATTGGAGTGAGGGGGATTGGAGTGAGGGGATAGGGCATTGGAGTGAGGGGGATTGGAATTTGGCGGTTGGAGTGAAGGGGATTGGAGTGAGGGGGATTGGAGTGAGGGGACTGGAGTGAGGAGATTGGATTGAGGGGAATTGGAGTGAGGGTGATTGGAGTGAGGGTGATTGGTGTGAGGGGGATTGGAGTGAGGGGGAAATGGAGTGAGTGGTTTGGAGTGAGGAGATAGGGGATTGGAATGAGGGGATTGGAATGATGGGATAGGGGACTGGAGTGAGGGGATTGGAGTGAGAAGGATTAAAGTGAGGGGGATTGGAGTGGGGGAGATTGAAGTGAGAGTGATTGGAGTGAGGGGGATTGGAGTGAGGGGTATTGGAGTGAGGGGGTTTGCAGTGACGGGGATTGGAGTGAAGGTGATTGGAGTGAAGGTGATTGGAGTGAGGGGGATTGGAGTGAGAGTGATTGGAGTGAGGGGGATTGGAGTGAGGGGTATTGGAGTGAGGGGGTTTGCAGTGACGGGGATTGGAGTGAAGGTGATTGGAGTGAAGGTGATTGGAGTGAGGGGGATTGGAGTGAGAGTGATTGGAGTGAGGGGGATTGGAGTGAGGGGTATTGGAGTGAGGGGGTTTGCAGTGACGGGGATTGGAGTGAAGGTGATTGGATTGAAGGTGATTGGAGTGAGGGGGATTGGAGTGGGGGGGATTGGAGTGGGGGGGATTGGAGTTAGGGGGCTTGGAGTGAGGGGATTGGAGTGAGGGGATTAGAGTGAGGTGGTTTGGAGTGAGGGAGTTTGGAGTGAGGGGGATGGGAGTGAGGGAGATTGGTGTGAGGGGGTTGGTGTGAGGGGGAAATGGAGTGAGTGGATTGGAGTGAGGAGATAGGGGATTGGAGTGAGGGGGATTGGAGTGAGGGAGATTGGTGTGAGGGTGATTGGAGTGAGGGGATTGGAGTGAGGGGATTGGAGTGAGGGGGATTGGAGTGAGGGGGTTTGCAGTGACGGGGATTGGAGTGAGGGGATTGGAGTGAAGATGATTGGAGTGAAGGTGATTGGAGTGAGTGGAAATTGGGGTGATAGGGATTGGAGTGAGGGTAATGGATTGAGAGAGATTGGAGTGAGGGGGATTGGAGTAAGGGGTTTAGAGTGAGGGGCTTGGAGTGAGGTGGATTTAAGTGAGGGGGATTGGATTGAGGGGATTGGAGTGACGGGACTGGAGTGAGGGGATTGGAGTGAGGGGATTGGAGTGAGGGGATTGGAGTGAGGGGGATTGGAGTGAAGAGGATTGGAGTGAGGGGGATTGGAGTGAGGGGGATTGGAGTGAGGGGGATTGGTGTGAGGGGATTGGAGTGAGGGGGATTGGAGTGAGGGGGATTGGAGTGAGAGGGATTGGAGTGAGGGGGATTGGAGTGAGGGGGATTGGAGTGAGGGGGATTGGAGTGAGGGTGATTGGAGTGAGGGTGATTGGAGTGAGGGTGATTAGAGTGAGGATGTTTGTAGTGAGGGGGATTGGATTGAGGGGATTGGAGTGAGGGTGATTGGAGTGAGGGGGATTGGAGTGAGGTGATTGGAGTGAGGGGATTGGACTGAGGGGATTGGAGTGAGAGGATTGGAAGGAGGGGATTGGAGTGATGGGGATTTAAGTGAGGGGGATTTATGTGAGGGGGATTGGAGGTAGGGGGTGGGGTGAGGGCGTTTGGTGGGAGTTGGATTGGAGTGTGGTGATTGTTGTGAGAGGGTTTAGAGTGAGGAGGTCTGGAGTGAGGGGATTTAGAGTGAGGTTGATTGGAGCAAGGGTGATTGGAGTGAGGGTGATTGGAGTGAGGGGGATTACAATTAGGGGTATTGGAGTGAGGGGGATTGTATTGAGGGGGATTGAAGTGAGCGGGATTGGAGTGAGGGGGATTAGAGTGAGGGGGATTAGAGTGAGGGGGATTGGTGTGAGGGGGGTTGGAGTGAGGGGATTGGAGAGAGGGTCATTGGAGTTAGGGGGTTTGGAGTGAGAGGGGTTGGAGTGAGGGAATTGGAGAGAGGGTAATTGGAGTTAGGGGGATTGGAGTTGGGGGTTGGAGTGAGGGGGATTAGAGTGAGGGGTTGAGAGTGAGGTGGATTGTAGTGAGGGGATTGGAGTTATGTGATTGGAGTGAGGGGGATTGGAGTGAGGGGATAGGGCATTGGAGTAAGGGGGATTGGAATTTGGCGGTTGGAGTGAAGGGGATTGGAGTGAGGGGGATTGGAGTGAGGGGACTGGAGTGAGGAGATTGGATTGAGGGGAATTGGAGTGAGGGTGATTGGAGTGAGGGTGATTGGTGTGAGGGGGATTGGAGTGAGGGGGAAATGGAGTGAGTGGTTTGGAGTGAGGAGATAGGGGATTGGAATGAGGGGATTGGAATGATGGGATAGGGGATTGGAGTGAGGGGATTGGAGTGAGAAGGATTAAAGTGAGGGGGATTGGAGTGGGGGAGATTGAAGTGAGAGTGATTGGAGTGAGGGGGATTGGAGTGAGGGGTATTGGAGTGAGGGGGTTTGCAGTGACGGGGATTGGAGTGAAGGTGATTGGAGTGAAGGTGATTGGAGTGAGGGGGATTGGAGTGAGAGTGATTGGAGTGAGGGGGATTGGAGTGAGGGGTATTGGAGTGAGGGGGTTTGCAGTGACGGGGATTGGAGTGAAGGTGATTGGAGTGAAGGTGATTGGAGTGAGGGGGATTGGAGTGAGAGTGATTGGAGTGAGGGGGATTGGAGTGAGGGGTATTGGAGTGAGGGGGTTTGCAGTGACGGGGATTGGAGTGAAGGTGATTGGATTGAACGTGATTGGAGTGAGGGGGATTGGAGTGGGGGGGATTGGAGTGGGGGGGATTGGAGTTAGGGGGCTTGGAGTGAGGGGATTGGAGTGAGGGGATTAGAGTGAGGTGGTTTGGAGTGAGGGGGTTTGGAGTGAGGGGGATGGGAGTGAGGGAGATTGGTGTGAGGGGGTTGGTGTGAGGGGGAAATGGAGTGAGTGGATTGGAGTGAGTAGATAGGGGATTGGAGTGAGGGGGATTGGAGTGAGGGAGATTGGTGTGAGGGTGATTGGAGTGAGGGGATTGGAGTGAGGGGATTGGAGTGAGGGGGATTGGAGTGAGGGGGTTTGCAGTGACGGGGATTGGAGTGAGGGGATTGGAGTGAAGATGATTGGAGTGAAGGTGATTGGAGTGAGTGGAAATTGGGGTGATAGGGATTGGAGTGAGGGTAATGGATTGAGAGAGATTGGAGTGAGGGGGATTGGAGTAAGGGGTTTAGAGTGAGGGGCTTGGAGTGAGGTGGATTTAAGTGAGGGGGATTGGATTGAGGGGATTGGAGTGACGGGACTGGAGTGAGGGGATTGGAGTGAGGGGATTGGAGTGAGGGGGATTGGAGTGAAGAGGATTGGAGTGAGGGGGATTGGAGTGAGGGGGATTGGAGTGAGGGGGATTGGTGTGAGGGGATTGGAGTGAGGGGGATTGGAGTGAGGGGGATTGGAGTGAGGGGGATTGGAGTGAGAGGGATTGGAGTGAGGGGGATTGGAGTGAGGGGGATTGGAGTGAGGGGGATTGGAGTGAGGGTGATTGGAGTGAGGGTGATTGGAGTGAGGGTGATTAGAGTGAGGATGTTTGGAGTGAGGGGGATTGGATTGAGGGGATTGGAGTGAGGCTGATTGGAGTGAGGGGGATTGGAGTGAGGTGATTGGAGTGAGGGGATTGGACTGAGGGGATTGGAGTGAGAGGATTGGAAGGAGGGGATTGGAGTGATGGGGATTTAAGTGAGGGGGATTTATGTGAGGGGGATTGGAGGCAGGGGGTGGGGTGAGGGCGTTTGGTGGGAGTTGGATTGGAGTGTGGTGATTGTTGTGAGAGGGTTTAGAGTGAGGAGGTCTGGAGTGAGGGGATTTAGAGTGAGGTTGATTGGAGCAAGGGTGATTGGAGTGAGGGTGATTGGAGTGAGGGGGATTACAATTAGGGGTATTGGAGTGAGGGGGGTTGTATTGAGGGGGATTGAAGTGAGCGGGATTGGAGTGAGGGGGATTAGAGTGAGGGGGATTAGAGTGAGGGGGATTGGTGTGAGGGGGGTTGGAGTGAGGGGATTGGAGAGAGGGTCATTGGAGTTAGGGGGTTTGGAGTGAGAGGGGTTGGAGTGAGGGAATTGGAGAGAGGGTAATTGGAGTTAGGGGGATTGGAGTTGGGGGTTGGAGTGAGGGGGATTAGAGTGAGGGGTTGAGAGTGAGGTGGATTGTAGTGAGGGGATTGGAGTTATGTGATTGGAGTGAGGGGGATTGGAGTGAGGGGATAGGGCATTGGAGTGAGGGGGATTGGAATTTGGCGGTTGGAGTGAAGGGGATTGGAGTGAGGGGGATTGGAGTGAGGGGACTGGAGTGAGGAGATTGGATTGAGGGGAATTGGAGTGAGGGTGATTGGAGTGAGGGTGATTGGTGTGAGGGGGATTGGAGTGAGGGGGAAATGGAGTGAGTGGTTTGGAGTGAGGAGATAGGGGATTGGAATGAGGGGATTGGAATGATGGGATGGGGGATTGGAGTGAGGGGATTGGAGTGAGAAGGATTAAAGTGAGGGGGATTGGAGTGGGGGAGATTGAAGTGAGAGTGATTGGAGTGAGGGGGATTGGAGTGAGGGGTATTGGAGTGAGGGGGTTTGCAGTGACGGGGATTGGAGTGAAGGTGATTGGAGTGAAGGTGATTGGAGTGAGGGGGATTGGAGTGAGAGTGATTGGAGTGAGGGGGATTGGAGTGAGGGGTATTGGAGTGAGGGGGTTTGCAGTGACGGGGATTGGAGTGAAGGTGATTGGAGTGAAGGTGATTGGAGTGAGGGGGATTGGAGTGAGAGTGATTGGAGTGAGGGGGATTGGAGTGAGGGGTATTGGAGTGAGGGGGTTTGCAGTGACGGGGATTGGAGTGAAGGTGATTGGATTGAAGGTGATTGGAGTGAGGGGGATTGGAGTGGGGGGGATTGGAGTGGGGGGGATTGGAGTTAGGGGGCTTGGAGTGAGGGGATTGGAGTGAGGGGATTAGAGTGAGGGGGTTTGGAGTGAGGGGGTTTGGAGTGAGGGGGATGGGAGTGAGGAAGATTGGTGTGAGGGAGATTGGTGTGAGGGGGTTGGAGTGAGGGGGAAATGGAGTGAGTGGATTGGAGTGAGGAGATAGGGGATTGGAGTGAGGGGCATTGGAGTGAGGGAGATTGGTGTGAGGGTGATTGGAGTGAGGGGATTGGAGTGAGGGGATTGGAGTGAGGGGGATTGGAGTGAGGGGGTTTGCAGTGACGGGGATTGGAGTGAGGGGATTGGAGTGAAGATGATTGGAGTGAAGGTGATTGGAGTGAGTGGAAATTGGGGTGATAGGGATTGGAGTGAGGGTAATGGATTGAGAGAGATTGGAGTGAGGGGGATTGGAGTAAGGGGTTTAGAGTGAGGGGCTTGGAGTGAGGTGGATTTAAGTGAGGGGGATTGGATTGAGGGGATTGGAGTGACGGGACTGGAGTGAGGGGATTGGAGTGAGGGGATTGGAGTGAGGGGATTGGAGTGAGGGGGATTGGAGTGAAGAGGATTGGAGTGAGGGGGATTGGAGTGAGGGGGATTGGAGTGAGGGGGATTGGAGTGAGGGGGATTGGAGTGAGGGGGATTGGAGTGAGAGGGATTGGAGTGAGGGGGATTGGAGTGAGGGGGATTGGAGTGAGGGGGATTGGAGTGAGGGGGATTGGAGTGAGAGGGATTGGAGTGAGGGGGATTGGAGTGAGGGGGATTGGGATGAGGGAGAATTGGAGTGTGGGAGATTGAGTGAGGGGGATTGGAGTGAGGGGGATTGGAGTGAGAGGGATTGGTGTGAGGGGGATTGGAGTGAGAGGGATTGGTGTGAGGGGATTGGAGTGAGGGGGATTGGAGTGAGAGGGATTGGAGCGAGGGGGATTGGAGTGAGAGGGATTGGGATGAGGGAGAATTGGAGTGTGGGAGATTGAGTGAGGGGGATTGGAGTGAGGAGGATTGGAGTGAGGGACATTGGTGTGAGGGGGATTGAGTGAGGGGGATTAGAGTGAAGGGGTTTGGAGTGAGTGAGGATTAGAGTGAGGGGGATTACTATGAGGGGGTTTGGAGTTAGGGGGTTTGAGTGAGGTGGGTTGGAGTGACAGGAATTGGAGTTAAGGAGATTGGAGTGAGTGGAAATTGGCTTGAGTTCGATTGGAGTGAGGGGATTGGAGTGAGGGGATTGGAGTGACAGGACTTGAGTGACGGGACTGGAGTGAGGGATTTAGAGTGAGGGTGTTTGGAGTGAGGGTGTTTGGAGTGAGGGTGTTTTGAGTGAGCGGGAGTTGGTTGAGGGGGATTAAAGTGAGGGGGATTGTAGTGACATGGATTGGATTGAGGGGATTGGAGTGAGGGGGATTGGAGTGATGGTGATTGGAGTGAGGGGGATTAGAGTGAGGGGGAATGGAGTGAGGGAGTATTAGAGTGAGGAGGATTGGAGTGAGGGTATAGGGGATTAGAGTGAGGGGGATTGGAGTTCGGGGGGTGGAGTGAGGGAGATTAGAGTGAGGGGGATTAGAGTGAGGGGGATTGGTGTGAGGGGGTTGGAGTGAGGGGATTGGAGAGAGGGTCATTGGAGTTAGGGGGATTGGAGTTGGGGCTTGGAGTGAGGGGGATTAGAGTGAGGGGGTTGAGAGTGAGCGGGATTGTAGTGAGGGGATTGGAGTGATGTGATTGGAGTGAGGGGGATTGGAGTGAGGGGATAGGGCATTGGAGTGAGGGGGATTGGAATTTGGCGGTTGGAGTGAAGGGGACTGGAGTGAGGGGGATTGGAGTGAGGGGACTGGAGTGAGGAGATTAGATTGAGGGGGATTGGAGTGAGGGTGATTGGAGTGAGGGTGATTGGTGTGAGGGGGATTGGAGTGAGGGGGAAATGGAGTGAGTGGTTTGGAGTGAGGAGATAGGGGATTGGAATGAGGGGATTGGGAATTGGAATGAGGGGATAGGGGATTGGAGTGAGGGGATTGGAGTGAGAAGGATTTATGTGAGGGGGATTGGAGTGAGGGAGATTGAAGTGAGAGTGATTGGAGTGAGTGGGATTGGAGTGAGGGGGATTGGAGTGAGGGGATTAGAGTGAGGGGTATTGGAGTGAGGGGGTTTGCAGTGACGGGGATTGGAGTGAAGGTGATTGGAGTGAAGGTGATTGGAGTGAGGGGGATTGGAGTGAGGGGGATTGGAGTGGGGGGGATTGGAGTGAGGGGGATTGGAGTGAGGGGATTGGAGTGAGGGGATTAGAGTGAGGGGGTTTGGAGTGAGGGGGTTTGGAGTGAGGGGGATGGGAGTGAGGGAGATTGGTGTGAGGGGGATTGGAGTGAGGGGGAAATGGAGTGAGTGGATTGGAGTGAGGAGATAGGGGATTGGAGTGAGGGGATAGGGGATTGGAATGAGGGGATAGGGGATTGGAGTGAGGGGATTGGAGTGAGAAGGATTAAAGTGAGGGGGATTGGAGTGAGGGAGATTGAAGTGAGAGTGATTGGAGTGAGGGGGTTGGAGTGAGGGGTTTGGAGTGAGGGGATTGGAGTGAGGGGTATTGGAGTGAGGGGGTTTGCAGTGACACGGATTGGAGTGAAGATGATTGGAGTGAAGGTGATTGGAGTGAGTGGAAATTGGGGTGATAGGGATTGGAGTGAGAGTAATGGATTGAGAGATATCGGAGTGAGGGTGAATGGAGTGAGGAGATTGGAGTGAGGGGGATTGGAGTGAGGGGGATTGGAGTGAGGGGATTGGAGTGAGGGGTGTTGGAGTGAGAAGGATTAATGTGTGGGGGATTGGAGTGAGGGAGATTGAAGTGAGAGTGATTGGAGTGAGGGGGTTGGAGTGAGGGGATTGGAGTGAGGGGATTGGAGTGAGGGGTATTGGAGTGAGGGGGTTTGCAGTGACACGGGTTGGAGTGACGATGATTGGAGTGAAGGTGATTGTAGTGAGTGGAAATTGGGGTGATAGGGATTGGAGTGAGAGTAATGGATTGAGAGATATCGGAGTGAGGGTGAATGGAGTGAGGAGATTGGAGTGAGGGGGGTTGGAGTAAGGGGTTTAGAGTGAGGGGCTTGGAGTGAGGTGGATTTAAGTGAGGGGGATTAAAGTGAGGGGGATTGTAGTGACATGGATTGGATTGAGGGGATTGGAGTGAGGGGGATTGGAGTGATGGTGATTGGAGTGAGGGGGATTAGAGTGAGTGGGAATGGAGTGAGGGAGTATTAGAGTGAGGAGGATTGGAGTGAGGGTATAGGGGATTAGAGTGAGGGGGATTGGAGTTCGGGGGTTGGAGTTCGGGGGATAGGAGTGAGGGGACTGGAGTGAGGAGATTGGAGTGAGGGTGATTGGAGTGAGGGAGATTGGAGTGAGGGTGATTGGTGCGAGGGGGATTGGAGTGAGGGGGAAATGGAGTGAGTGGATTGGAGTGAGGGGATTGGAGTGAGGGGATAGGGGATTAGAGTGAGGGGGTAGGAGTGAGGGGACTGGAGTGAGGGTGATTGGAGTGAGGGTGATTGGTGTGAGGCTGATTGGTGTGAGGGGGATTGGAGTGAGGGGGATTGGAGTGAGGGGGAGTGGAGTGAGGAGGATTGGAGTGAGGGGGATTGGAGTGAGGGGGAAATGGAGTGAGGATATTTGAGTGATGGGATTGGAGTGAAGGGATTGGAGTGAGGGGATTGGAGTGAGGGGATTGGAGTGAGGGGGATTGGAGTGAAGAGGATTGGAGTGAGGGGGACTGGAGTGAGGGGGATTGGAGTGAGAGGGATTGGTGTGAGGGGATTGGAGTGAGGGGATTGGAGTGAGTGGATTGGAGTGAGGGGATTGGAGTGAGGGGATCGCGGATTTGAGGGAGGGTGATTGGAGTTAGGGTGATTGGAGTGACGGCTATTGGAGTGAGGGGGATTGGAGTGAGGGGGATTGGAGTGAGGGGAATTGGAGAGAAGGGTATTGGAGTGAGGGGTATTGGAGTGAGGGGGATTGGAGTGAGGGGGAAATGGAGTGAGGAGATTGGAGTGAGGGGATTGGAGTGAAGGATTGGAGTGAGGGGATTGGAGTGAAGGATTGGAGTGACTGCTATTGGAGTCAGGGGGATTGGAGTGAGGGGTATTGGAGTGAGGGGGATTGGTGTGAGGGGATTAGAGTGAGGGGGATTGGAGTGAGGGGATTGGAGTGAGGGAGTATTGGAGTGAGTGGGATTGGAATGAGGGAGAATTGGAGTATGGAGGATTGGAGTGAGGGAGAATTGGAGTGAGTGTGTATTGGAGTGAGGTGTATTGGACTGAGGTGATTGGAGTGAGGGGCATTGGTGTGAGGGGAATTGAGTGAGGGGGATTAGAGTGAGGAGGATTAGAGTGAGGGGGATTGGAGTGAAGGGGATTGGAGTGAGGGAGTATTGGTGTGGGGGGGATTACTATGAGGGGGATTGGAGTGAAGGGGATTGGAGTGAGGGAGTATTGGTGTGGGGGGGATTACTATGAGGGGGATTGGAGTGAAGGGGATTGGAGTGAGGGAGTATTGGAGTGGGGGGGATTACTATGAGGGGGATTGGAGTTAGGGGGTTTGAGTGAGGTGGGTTGGAGTGAGAGGAATTGGAATTAAGGAGATTGGAGTGAGTGGAAATTGGGGTGATAGGGATTGGAGTGAGGGTAATGGATTGAGAGAGATCGGAGTGAGGGTGAATGGAGTGAGGAGATTGGAGTGAAGGGGGTTTGAGTAAGGGGTTTGGAGTGAGGGGCTTGGAGTTAGGAGGATTTAAGTGAGGGGGATTGTAGATAGGGGGGTGGGTTGAGGGGGATTGGAGTGAGTTGGATTGGAGTGAGGGGTTTGGATTGAGGGGATTGGAGTGTCGGGACTGGAGCGAGGGATTTAGAGTGAAGGTGTTTGGAATGAGGGTGTTTGGAGTTAGGGGGTCTGGAGAGAGGGGGTTTGGACTGAGGGGATTTGAAGTGAGCGGGAGTTGGTTGAGGGGGATTGAAGTGAGGGAGATTACAGTGACATGGATTGGATTGAGGGTATTGGAGTGAGGGGGATTGGAGGGAGGGGGATTGGAGTGAGGAGGATTGGTGTTAGGGGGATTGGAGTTAGGGGTTTAGAGTGAGGGGTATTGGAGTGAGGGGGTTTGCAGTGACAGGGATTGGAGTGAAGGTGATTGGAGTGAAGGTGATTGGAGTGAGGGGGATTGGATTGAGGGAGATTGGAGTGAGGGGGAATTGGACTGAGGGAGGATTGTGTGAGCTAAGATTGGAGTGAGGTGGATTGGAGTGAGGGGATTGTAGTGAGGGGGAATGGAGTGAGGGAGTATTGGAGTGAAGGGGATTGGAGTGAGGTGTTTTGGAGTGAGGGGATTGGAGTAAGGGGGCTTGGAGTGAGGGGGATTGGGATGAGGGTGATTGGAGTGAGGGGATTGGAGTGAGCGGGATTGGAGTGAGGGGGATTGGAGTGAGGGTGATTGGCGTGTAGGGAATTGGAGTGATGGGGTTTGGAGTGAGGGGGATTGGAGTGAGGGGGATTGGAGTGCGGGGGATTGGAGTGATGAGATTGCAGGTAGGGGGATTGGAGTGAGGGGGATTGGAGTGAGGGGGATTGGCGTGTAGGGAATTGGAGTGATGGAGTTTGGAGTGAGGGGGATTGGAGTGAGGTGGATTGGAGTGCGGGGGATTGGCGTGATGGGATTGCAGTGAGGGGGATTGGAGTGAGGGGGATTGGAGTGAGGGGGATTGGAGTGAGGCAATTGGAGTGAAGGACCATTGGGGTGAGGGGGATTGGAGTGAGGGAGTATTGGAGTGAGGGGATTAGAGTGAGGGTGTATTGGAGTGAGGAGGATTGGAGTGAGGGGGATCGGAGTGAGGGGGATCGGAGTGAGGGGGATTGGAGTGAGGGGGATTGGAGTGAGGGATTTGGAGTGAGGGGGATTACAATGAGTGGGATTGGAGTGTAGGAGTATTGGAGTGAGGGGAGTGGAGTGAGGGGGATTGGAGTGAGGGGGATTGGAGTGAGGGAGTATTGGAGTGAGGGGCTAGGTGATTTGAGGGAGGGTGATTGGAGTTAGGGTGATTGGAGTGACGGCTATTGGAGTGAGGGGGATTGGAGTGAGGGGGATTGGAGTGAGGGGAATTGGAGTGAGATGTATTGGAGTGAGGGGTATTGGAGTGAGGGGTATTGGAGTGAGGGGGATTGGAGTGAGGGGGAAATGGAGTGAGGAGATTGGATTGAGGGGATTGGAGTGAAGGATTGGAGTGAGTGGATTGGAGTGATGGGATTGGACTGAGGGGTTAGGGGATTTGAGGGAGGGTGATTGGATTGACGGCTATTGGAGTGAGGGGGATTAGGGTGAGGGGTATTGGAGTGAGGGGTATTGGAGTGAGTAAGTATTGGAGTGAGGGGTATTGGACTGAGGGGGATTGGAGTGAGGGCATTGGTGTGAGGGGAATTGAGTGAGGGGGATTAGAGACAGAGGATTAGAGTGAGGGGGATTGGAGTGAAGGGGATTGGAGTGAGGGAGTATTGGAGTGGGGGGGATTACTATGAGGGGGATTGGAGTTAGGGGGTTTGAGTGAGGTGGGTTGGAGTGAGAGGAATTGGAATTAAGGAGATTGGAGTGAGTGGAAATTGGGGTGATAGGGATTGGAGTGAGGGGAATCGATTGAGAGAGATCGGAGTGAGGGTGAATGGAGTGAGGAGATTGGAGTGAGGGGGGTTGGAGTAAGGGGTTTGGAGTGAGGGGCTTGGAGTGAGGGGGATTTAAGTGAGGGGGATTTAAGTGAGGGGGATTTAAGTGAGGGGGATTGTAGATAGAGGGGTGGGTTGAGGGGGATTGGAGTGAGTTGGATTGGAGTGAGGGGATTGGATTGAGGGGATTGGAGTGACGGGACTGGAGTGACGGGACTGGAGTGAGGGATTTAGAGTGAAGGTGTTTGGAATGAGGGTGTTTGGAGTTAGGGGGATTGGAGAGAGGGGGCTTGGACTGAGGGGATTTGGAGTGATCGGGAGTTGGTTGAGGGGGATTGCAGTGAGGGGGATTACAGTGACATGGATTGGATTGAGGGTATTGGAGTGAGGGGGATTGGAGTGATGGTGATTGGAATGAGGAGGAATTGGAGTGAGGGGGAATTGGACTGAGGGAGGATTGTGTGAGCTAAGATTGGAGTGAGGTGGATTGGAGTGAGGTGGATTGGAGTGAGGGGGAATGGAGTGAGGGAGTATTGGAGTGAAGGGGATTGGAGTGAGGTGTTTTGGAGTGAGGGGGATTGGGGTGAGAGTGATTGGAGTGAGGGGATTGGAGTGAGCTGGATTGGAGTTAGGGGGATTGGAGTGAGGGTGATTGGCGTGTAGGGAATTAGAGTGAAGGTGTATTGGAGTGAGGAGGATTGGAGTGAGGGGGATTGGAGTGAGGGGGATTGGACTGAGGGGGATTGGAGTGAGGGCATTGGTGTGAGGGGAATTGAGTGAGGGGGATTAGAGTGAGGAGGATTAGAGTGATGGGGATTGGAGTGAAGGGGATTGGAGTGAGGGAGTATTGGAGTGGGGGGGATTACTATGAGGGGGATTGGAGTGTAGGAGTATTGGAGTGAGGGGAGTGGAGTGAGGGGGATTGGAGTGAGGGGGATTGGAGTGAGGGAGTATTGGAGTGAGGGGCTAGGTGATTTGAGGGAGGGTGATTGGAGTTAGGGTGATTGGAGTGACGGCTATTGGAGTGAGGGGGATTGGAGTGAGGGGGATTGGAGTGAGGGGAATTGGAGTGAGATGTATTGGAGTGAGGGGGATTGGAGTGAGGGGGATTGGAGTGAGGGGGATTGGAGTGAGGGGGAAATGGAGTGAGGAGATTGGATTGAGGGGATTGGAGTGAAGGATTGGAGTGAGTGGATTGGAGTGAAGGGATTGGACTGAGGGGTTAGGGGATTTGAGGGAGGGTGATTGGATTGACGGCTATTGGAGTGAGGGGGATTAGGGTGAGGGGGATTGGAGTGAGGGGTATTGGAGTGAGTAAGTATTGGAGTGAGGGGTATTGGACTGAGGGGGATTGGAGTGAGGGCATTGGTGTGAGGGGAATTGAGTGAGGGGGATTAGAGACAGAGGATTAGAGTGAGGGGGATTGGAGTGAAGGGGATTGGAGTGAGGGAGTATTGGAGTGGGGGGATTACTATGAGGGGGATTGGAGTTAGGGGGTTTGAGTGAGGTGGGTTGGAGTGAGAGGAATTGGAATTAAGGAGATTGGAGTGAGTGGAAATTGGGGTGATAGGGATTGGAGTGAGGGGAATCGATTGAGAGAGATCGGAGTGAGGGTGAATGGAGTGAGGAGATTGGAGTGAGGGGGGTTGGAGTAAGGGGTTTGGAGTGAGGGGCTTGGAGTGAGGGGGATTTAAGTGAGGGGGATTTAAGTGAGGGGGATTTAAGTGAGGGGGATTGTAGATAGGGGGGTGGGTTGAGGGGGATTGGAGTGAGTTGGATTGGAGTGAGGGGATTGGATTGAGGGGATTGGAGTGACGGGACTGGAGTGACGGGACTGGAGTGAGGGATTTAGAGTGAAGGTGTTTGGAATGAGGGTGTTTGGAGTTAGGGGGATTGGAGAGAGGGGGCTTGGACTGAGGGGATTTGGAGTGATCGGGAGTTGGTTGAGGGGGATTGCAGTGAGGGGGATTACAGTGACATGGATTGGATTGAGGGTATTGGAGTGAGGGGGATTGGAGTGATGGTGATTGGAATGAGGAGGAATTGGAGTGAGGGGGAATTGGACTGAGGGAGGATTGTGTGAGCTAAGATTGGAGTGAGGTGGATTGGAGTGAGGTGGATTGGAGTGAGGGGATTGGAGTGAGGGGGAATGGAGTGAGGGAGTATTGGAGTGAAGGGGATTGTAGTGAGGTGTTTTGGAGTGAGGGGGATTGGGGTGAGAGTGATTGGAGTGAGGGGATTGGAGTGAGCTGGATTGGAGTTAGGGGGATTGGAGTGAGGGTGATTGGCGTGTAGGGAATTAGAGTGAAGGTGTATTGGAGTGAGGAGGATTGGAGTGAGGGGGATTGGAGTGAGGGGGATTGGACTGAGGGGGATTGGAGTGAGGGCATTGGTGTGAGGGGAATTGAGTGAGGGGGATTAGAGTGAGGAGGATTAGAGTGAGGGGTATTGGAGTGAAGGGGATTGGAGTGAGGGAGTATTGGAGTGGGGGGATTACTATAAGGGGGATTGGAGTTAGGGGGTTTGAGTGAGGTGGGTTGGAGTGAGAGGAATTGGAATTAAGGAGATTGGAGTGAGTGGAAATTGGGGTGATAGGGATTGGAGTGAGGGGAATCGATTGAGAGAGATCGGAGTGAGGGTGAATGGAGTGAGGAGATTGGAGTGAGGGGGGTTGGAGTAAGGGGTTTGGAGTGAGGGGCTTGGAGTGAGGGGGATTTAAGTGAGGGGGATTTAAGTGAGGGGGATTTAAGTGAGGGGGATTGTAGATAGGGGGGTGGGTTGAGGGGGGTTGGAGTGAGTTGGATTGGAGTGAGGGGATTGGATTGAGGGGATTGGAGTGACGGGACTGGAGTGACGGGACTGGAGTGAGGGATTTAGAGTGAAGGTGTTTGGAATGAGGGTGTTTGGAGTTAGGGGGTTTGGAGAGAGGGGGCTTGGACTGAGGGGATTTGGAGTGATCGGGAGTTGGTTGAGGGGGATTGAAGTGAGGGGGATTACAGTGACATGGATTGGATTGAGGGTATTGGAGTGAGGGGGATTGGAGTGATGGTGATTGGAATGAGGAGGAATTGGAGTGAGGGGGAATTGGACTGAGGGAGGATTGTGTGAGCTAAGATTGGAGTGAGGTGGATTGGAGTGAGGTGGATTGGAGTGAGGGGATTGGAGTGAGGGGGAATGGAGTGAGGGAGTATTGGAGTGAAGGGGATTGGAGTGAGGTGTTTTGGAGTGAGGGGATTGGAGTGAGCTGGATTGGAGTGAGGTGGATTGGGGTGAGGGTGATTGGAGTGAGGGGATTGGAGTGAGCTGGATTGGAGTGAGGGGATTGGAATGAGGGTGATTGGCGTGTAGGGAATTAGAGTGAGGGTGTATTGGAGTGAGGAGGATTGGAGTGAGGGGGATTGGAGTGAGGGGGATTGGAGTGAGGGGGATTGGAGTGAGGGGGATTACAATGAGGGATATTGGCGTGTGGGGTATTGGAGTGAGTGGGATTGGAGTGTAGGAGTATTGGAGTGAAGTGGATTAGAGTGAGGGGGATTGGAGTGAGGGGGATTGGAGTGAGGCGGTTTGGAGTGAGGGAATATTGGTGTGAGGGGGATTACAATGAGGGGGATTGGAGTTAGGGGGTTTGAGTGAGGTGGGTTGAAGTGTGAGGAATTGGAGTTAAGGAGATTGGAGTGAGTGGAAGTTGGGGTGATAGGGATTGGAGTGAGGGGGATAGGAGTAAGGGGTTTGGAGTGAGGGGATTGGAGTGAGGGGACTGGTGTGAGGGGCATTTAAGTGAGGGGAATTTTAATGAGGGGGATTGGAGATAGGGGGTTGTCTGAGGGGGTTTGGAGTGAGTTGGATTGGAGTGAGGGGATTGGAGTGAGGGAATTGGAGTGACGGGACTGGAGTGAGGGAATTAGAGTGACGGGACTGGAGTGAGGGGATTGGTGTGAGGGATTTAGAGTGAGGGGGTTTGGAGTGAGGATGTTTGGAGTTAGGGGGTTTGGACAGAGGGGATCGGAGTGAGGGGGATTGGAGTGATGGGGTAGGGGATTAGAGTGAGTGGGATCGGAGTTCGGGGGTTGGAGTTTGGGGGATTGGAGTGACGGGGATAGGAGTGAGGGGACTGGAGTGAGGAGATTGGAGTGAGGGTGATTGGAGTGAGGAAGATCGGTGTGAGGGGGATTGGAGTGAGGGGGATTGGAGTGAGGGGGAATGGAGTGAGGAGATTGGAGTGAGGGAATTGGAGTGAAGGGATTGGAGTGAGGGGATTGGAGTGAGGGGATAGGGGATAGGAGTGAGTGGGATTGGAGTGAGGGGGGTTGGAGTGAGGGGGATTGGAGTGAGTGGGATTGGAGTGAGGGGGATTGGAGTGAGGGGGATTGGAGTGAGGGGGATTGGAGTGAGGTGGATTGGAGTGAGGGGGTTGGAGTGAGTGGGATTGGAGTGAGGGGGATTGGAGTGAGGTGGATTGGAGTGAGGGGGATTGGAGTGAGGGGGATTGGAGTGAGGGGGATTGGAGTGAAGGGGATTGGAGTGAGGGGGATTGGAGTGAGGGGGATTGGAGTGAGGGGGATTGGAGTGAGGGGGATTGGAGTGAGGGGAATTGGAGCGAGGATGGAAACAGGAAATTGGTGAGAGTGGGAATTCGAAGGCCGCAGGGCAAGGAAACTAAATAAATTAACTGAACAACGAACGTCAGGTGTTCAATTATTTAGCTCACACATTGAATATTTCACCACCAGTTAGATTTGGGGGTGACAAACCTTAAAGAACGGGATTATTAAAAAATGGACAGGCAGAAAGTGACCGAGTAACTTTAATAATGATATAAAACTGACAATACGTTAAATGGGCTAAATGACCTAAACGGTGCAATGTGATTAACCAATTAACCAATTAACCAAATCAGTTTCACTTTTGTGGTAAATGATTGCTGTATAACAATTAACGCAATTTATTTGCCGAGTGCGCAACTTCAGTACAGGTGGTGTGGTGGCAAACTGCACTCTGCGAGCATCTGCAGATCAGGGGCAGGATTCCCCGACCCCCCCGCCGGGTCGGAGAATCGCCGGGGGGGCGGCGTGAATCCCACCCCCGCCGGCCGGCAAAGTCCCTTCGGCCTTGGCTAGCGTGGCGCCAAAGGCCTTTCACGCCAGCCGGCGGGATGGCAACCACTCCGGCGCGGGCCTATCCCCTAAAACGAGGACTTGGCTCCTAAAGGTGCGGAGAAATCCACACTTTTGGAGCGGCCCGACGCCGGAGTGGTTCACGCCACCCCATCCCGCCGGGACCCCCCGCTCCGCCGGGTAGGGGAGAATCCACCACACAGAGACTGTTCCGGATAATCACATGCATCCAGGGGCGTTAGGCTGTCCCCGCCAGTGGGACGGTGCAGGGTGGGGATGAGTAAGGATAGAATCATGTCCTGACCAGGTAGTCCACTCCGGTTATAGGGCAAATCGGTGCAAGTGAGGTCGGAAGTGGGACGAAGAGAAGGAAGGGTGGGGCGGAGCACAGTGTCATGGTCCGTGACAGGGACCAACAGCCCGAGGTCCTGGTGAGAGAGCCTCTAGAGCCAGGGAATGAATGAGGAAGTCGGACCACGAGGGTGGCAATCTTGGGATTACTAACCCCGGGCCAACCACCAAGGGCAACCAGATCGGGAAGATGAATGTGTGCTGGAGGGGTTAGTGCGTCGGAGAGAGAGGGACAAGGAGAGAGCGGTTCCATTTCACAGCTCCGGGACACCACAGATCTGTAGCAAGGGATGGCCTTCCCCTAAACCAGCCTGGGACAAGCACAGCCCGAGGAACGACAGTAAATCAACAGAGGAGGAGGGATGGGAGGAACCTGGGCCTCAAATTCCACTAATTTTAAAATCAAGTGAGATAGAGAAATAATTTTGCCAATAAGAATGATTACAGTAAGTGACAAAGTGAAGGGGTTCGGAGAGGTGGGTGGCGGGCTTGGGGGAGGCGGGTTGCAGGATGGGGGAGGGGGTTTGGGTTTGCAAAGACGATGGCAGGATTGGGGCAGGGGATGGCGGGGTTGGGGGAGGGGGTGGCGGGGTTGGGGGAGGGGGTGGCGGGGTTGGGGGAGGGGGTGGCGTGGTTGGGGGAGGGGTTGGCGGGGTTGGGGGAGGGGGGTGGTGAGGTTGGGGGAGGGGGTGGCGGGGTTGGGGGAGGGGGTGGTGTGGTTGGGGGAGGGGTTGGCGAGGTTGGGGGAGGGTGTGGTGAGGTTGGGGGAGGGGGTGGCGGGGTTGGGGGAGGGGGGTGGCGGGGTTGGGGGAGGGGGTGGCGAGGTTGGGGGAGGGGGTGGCGAGGTTGGGGGAGGGGTTGGCAGGGTTGGGGGAGGGGGTGGCGTGGTTGGGGGAGGTGTTGGCAGGGTTGGGGAGGGGGTTGGGGGAGGGGGTTGGGGGAGGGGGTTGGCAGGGTTGAGGAGGGGTTGCCAGGGTTGGGGGAGGGGGTGGCGGGGTTGGGGGAGGGGGTGGCGTGGTTGGGGGAGGGGTTGGCGGGGTTGGGGGAGGGGGTGGTGAGGTTGGGGGAGGGGGTGGCGGGGTTGGGGGAGGGGGTGGTGTGGTTGGGGGAGGGGTTGGCGGGGTTGGGGGAGGGTGTGGTGAGGTTGGGGGAGGGGGGTGGCGGGGTTGGGGGAGGGGGTGTCGGGGTTGGGGGAGGGGGTGGCGAGGTTGGGGGAGGGGGTGGCGAGGTTGGGGGAGGGGTTGGCAGGGTTGGGGGAGGGGGTGGCGTGGTTGGGGGAGGTGTTGGCAGGGTTGGGGAGGGGGTTGGGGGAGGGGGTTGGCAGGGTTGAGGAGGGGTTGGCAGGGTTGGGGGAAGGGGTGGCGGGGTTGGGGGAGGGAGTGGTGAGGTTGGGGGAGGGGGGTGGCGAGGTTGGCGGAGGGGGGTGGCGGGGTTGGGGAGGGGTTTGGCAGGGTTGGGGGAGGGGATTGGCAGGGTTGGGGAGGGGAATGGCAGGGTTGGGGGAGGGGGTGGCGAGGTTGGGGGAGGGGTGGGGTTGGGGGAGGGGGTGGCGGGGTTGGGGGAGGGGGTGGTCGGGTTGGGGGAAGGGGTGGTGGGGTTGGGGGAGGGGGTGGCGGGGTTGGGGAGGGGGTGGCGGGGTAGGGGGAGGGGGTGGCGGGGTAGGGGGAGGGAGTGGCGATGTTGGGGGAGAGAAGGCGAGGTTGGGGGAGGAGGGAAGGTGAGGTTGGGGGAGGGGTTGGCAGGGTTGGAGGAGGGGTTGGCAGGGTTGGGGGAGGGGGTGGCGGGGTTGTGGGAGTGGGTGGCGGGGTTGGTGGAGGGGGTGGCGGGGTTGGGGGAGAGGGTGGCGGCGTTGGGGGAGGGGTTGGCGGGGTTAGGGGAGGGGTTGGCAGGGTTGGGGGAGGGGTTGGCAGGGTTGGGGGAGGGGGGTGGGGTTGGGGGAGGGGGTGGCGGGGTTGGGGGAGGGGGGGCGGGGTTGGGGGAGGGGCTGGCGGGGTTGGGGGAGGGGGTGGCGAGGTTGGGGAGGGGTGGCGGGGTTGGGGGAGGGGGTGGTGTGGTTGGGGGAGGGGGTGGCGGGGTTGGGGGAGGGAGTGGCGAGGTTGGGGGAGGGGGTGGAGGGGTTGGGGGAGGGGTTGGCAGGGTTGGGGGAGGGGATGGCAGGGTTGGGGGAGGGGGTGGTGAGGTTGGGGGAGGGGGGTGGCGAGGTTGGGGGAGGGGATGGCGGTGTTGGGGAGGGGTTTGGCAGGTTTGGGGGAGGGGATTGGCAGGGTTGGGGGAGGGGAATGGCAGGGTTGGGGGAGGGGATTGGCAGGGTTGGGGGAGGGGAATGGCAGGGTTGGGGGAGGGGGTGGTGAGGTTGGGGGAGGGGGTGGCGGGGATGGGGGAGGGGGTGGCGTGGTTGGGGGAGGGGGTGGCGGGGTTGGGGGAGGGAGTGGCGAGGTTGGGGAGGGGGTGGAGGGGTGGAGGGGGTGGCGGGGTTGGGGGAGGGGGGTGGCGTGGTTGGGGAGGGGTTGGCGGGGTTGGGGGAGGGGGTCGTGAGGTTGGGGAGGGGGTGGCGGGGTTGGGGGAGGGGGGTGGCGTGGTTGGGGGAGGGGTTGGCAGGGTTGGGGGAGGGGGTGGCAGGGTTGGGGGAGGAGGTTGGCAGGGTTGGTGGAGGGGGTTGGCAGGGTTGGGGAGGGGTTGGCAGGGTTGGGGGAGGGGGTGGCGGGGTTGGGGGAGGGGGTGGTGAGGTTGGGGGAGGGGGGTGGCGGGGTTGGGGAGGGGGTGGCGGGGTTGGGGAGGGGTTTGGCAGGGTTGGGGGAGGGGATTGGCAGGGTTGGGGGAGGGAGTGGTGAGGTTGGGGGAGGGGGTGGGGTTGGGGGAGGGGGTGGTGAGGTTGGGGGAGGGGGTTGCGGGGTTGGGGGAGGTGGAGGCGGGTTTGGGGGAGGGGGTGGCGGGGTTGGGGGAGGAGGTGGCGGGGTTGGGGGAGGGGGTGGCGGGGTTGGGGGAGGGGGTGGCGATGTTAGGGGAGGGAAGGCGAGGTTGGCGGAGGAGGGAAGGCGAGGTTGGGGGAGAGGGTTGGCGTGGTTGGGTGAGGGGGTTGGCAGGGTTGGGGGAGGGGTTGGCAGGGTTGGGGAGGGGTTGGCAGGGTTGGGGGAGGGGGTGGCGGGGTTGGGGGAGGGGTTGGCAGGGTTGGGGGAGGGGTTGGCAGGGTTGGGGGAGGGGGTGGTGAGGTTGGGGGAGGGGGTGGCGAGGTTGGGGGAGGGGATGGCGGGGTTGGGGAGGGGTTTGGCAGGTTTGGGGGAGGGGATTGGCAGGGTTGGGGGAGGGGGTGGTGAGGTTGGGGGAGGGGTTGGGGTTGGGGGAGGGTGTGGCGGGGTTGGGGGAGGGGGTGGCGGGTTTGGGGGAGGGGGTGGCGGGGTTGGGGGAGTGGGTGGCGGGGTTGGGGGAGGGGGTGGCGGGGTTGGGGGAGGGGGGTGGCGGGGTTGGGGGAGAGGGTGGCGGGGTAGGGGGAGGGGGAGGTGAGGTTGGGGGAGGGAGTGGCGAGGTTGGGGAGGAGGGAAGGCGAGGTTGGGGAGGAGGGAAGGCGAGGTTGGGGAGGGGGTTGGCTGGTTTGGAGGAGGGGTTGGCAGGGTTGGGGGAGGGGTTGGCAGGGTTGGGGGAGGGGATGGCGGGGTTGGGGGAGGGGGTGGTGAGGTTGGGGGAGGGGGTGGTGAGGTTGTGGGAGGGGGTGGCGAGGTTGGGGGAGGGGTTGGCGGGGTTGGGGAGGGGTATGGCAGGTTGGGGGAGGGGGATGGCAGGGTTGGGGGAGGGGTGGCTGGTTGGGAGGGGTTGTGGGGAGGGGGTGGTGAGGGTTGTGGGAGGGGGTGGCGGGGTTGGGGGAGGGGTGGCGGGGTTGGGGAGGGGTGTGGAGGGTTGGGGGAGGGGTTGGAGGTTGGGGAGGATGGCGGGTTGGGGGACGTGGGGGTGGCGGGTTGGGGGAGGGGTGGCGGGTTGGGGAGGGGGTGGCGGGGTGGGGGGGGGGTTGGGGTGGGGGAGGGGTGGGGGTTGGGGGGAGGGGTTGGGGGGGGGTTGGGGGGGGGTGGCGGGGTTGGGGGAGGGGGGGTGGGGGTTGGGGGGGGTGGGGGGTTGGGGGGGGGGTTGGGGGGTGGGGGAGGGGTGGGTGGGGGAGGGAGGTTGGGGAGGGGGTTGGGGGGGGTTGGGGGGGGGGGTGGGGGGGTGGGTTGGAGGGGGGTGGAGGGTGGGGGGGTGGCAGGGTTGGGGAGGGGTTGGCATGGTTGGGGACGGGGGGTGGCGGGGTTGGGGGAGGGAGTGGTGAGGTTGGGGGAGGGAGGTGGGGGAGGGGGTGGCGAGGTTGGGGGAGGGGGTGGCGGGGTTGGGGAGGGGATTGGCAGGGTTGGGGGAGGGGGTGGCGAGGTTGGGGGAGGGGGTGGCGGGGTTGGGGAGGGGATTGGCAGGGTTGGGGGAGGGGGTGGGGTTGGGGGAGGCGAGGCGGGGTTGGGGGAGATTTGGTGGGGTTGGGGAGATTTGGTGGGGTTGGGGGAGGGGGTGGTGGGGTTGGGGAGGGGGTGGTGGGGTTGGGAGAGGGGGTGGTGGGGTTGGGGTAGGGGGCGGTGGGGTTGGGGTAGGGGGTGGTGGGGTTGGGGGAGGGGGTTGGCTGGGTTGGAGGAGGGGTTGGCAGGGTTGGGGAGGGGTTGGCAGGGTTGGGGAGGGGTTGGCAGGAGGGAGTGGTGAGGTTGGGGGAGGGGGGTGGCGAGGTTGGGGGAGGGGGTGGCGGGGTTGGGGAGGGGTTGGCAGGGTTGGGGGAGGGTGTGGTGTGGTTGGGGGAGGGGGTGGGGTTGGGGGAGGGGGTGGCGTGGTTGGGGGAGGGGGGTGGCGGGGTTGGGGGAGGGGGTGGCGGGGTTGGGGGAGGGGGTGGCGGGGTTGGGGGAGGGGGTGGCGATGTTGGGGGAGGGAAGGCGAGGTTGGCGGAGGAGGGAAGGCGCGGTTGGGGGAGGGGGTTGGCGTGGTTGGGTGAGGGGGTTGGCAGGGTTGGGGGAGGGGTTGGCAGGGTTGGGGAGGGGTTGGCAGGGTTGGGGGAGGGGGTGGCGGGGTTGGGGGAGGGGTTGGCAGGGTTGGGGGAGGGGTTGGCAGGGTTGGGGGAGGGGGTGGTGAGGTTGGGGGGAAGGGGTGGCGAGGTTGGGGGAGGGGATGGCGGGGTTGGGGAGGGGTTTGGCAGGTTTGGGGGAGGGGATTGGCAGGGTTGGGGGAGGGGGTGGTGAGGTTGGGGGAGGGGTTGGGGTTGGGGGAGGGTGTGGCGGGGTTGGGGGAGGGGGGTGGCGGGTTTGGGGGAGGGCGTGGCGGGGTAGGGGGAGTGGGTGGCGGGGTTGGGGAGGGGGTGGCGGGGTTGGGGGAGGGGGTGGCGGGGTTGGGGGAGAGGGTGGCGGGGTAGGGGGAGGGGGAGGTGAGGTTGGGGGAGGGAGTGGCGAGGTTGGGGAGGAGGGAAGGCGAGGTTGGGGAGGAGGGAAGGCGAGGTTGGGGAGGGGGTTGGCTGGTTTGGAGGAGGGGTTGGCAGGGTTGGGGGAGGGGTTGGCAGGGTTGGGGGAGGGGGTGGCGGGGTTGGGGGAGGGGGTGGTGAGGTTGGGGAGGGGGTGGTGAGGTTGGGGGAGGGGGGTGGCGAGGTTGGGGGAGGGGTTGGCGGGGTTGGGGAGGGGTATGGCAGGTTTGGGGGAGGGGATTGGCAGGGTTGGGGGAGGGGAATGGCAGGGTTGGGGGAGGGGGTGTTGAGGTTGGGGGAGGGGGTGGCGGGGTTGGGGGAGGGGGGGGTGGGGTTGGGGGAGGGGGTGGCGGGGTTGGGGGAGGGGGGGGTGGGGTTGGGGGAGGGGGTGGCGGGGTTGGGGGAGGGGGTGGTGGGTTTCGGGGAGGGGGTGGCGGGGTTGGGGGAGTGGGTGGCGGGGTTGGGGAGGGGGTGGCGGGGTTGGGGGAGAGGGTTGCGGGGTAGGGGGAGGGGTTGTTGAGGTTGGGGGAGGAAAGGTGAGGTTGGGGAGGAAAGACGAGGTTGGGGAGGGGGTTGGCGGGGTTGGGGGAGGGGGTTGGCTGGGTTGGAGGAGGGGTTGGCAGGGTTGTGGAGGGGTTGGCAGGGTTGGGGAGGGGTTGGCATGGTTGGGGGACGGGGTGGCGGGGTTGGGGGAGGGAGTGGTGAGGTTGGGGGAGGGGGTGGCGAGGTTGGGGGAGGGGGGTGGCGGGGTTGGGGAGGGGATTGGCAGGGTTGGGGGAGGGGGTGGCGAGGTTGGGGGAGGGGGTGGCGGGGTTGGGGAGGGGATTGGCAGGGTTGGGGGAGGGGGTGGGGTTGGGGGAGGCGAGGCGGGGTTGGGGGAGATTTGGTGGGGTTGGGGAGATTTGGTGGGGTTGGGGGAGGGGGTGGTGGGGTTGGGGAGGGGGTGGTGGGGTTGGGAGAGGGGGTGGTGGGGTTGGGGTAGGGGGCGGTGGGGTTGGGGTAGGGGGTGGTGGGGTTGGGGGAGGGGGTTGGCTGGGTTGGAGGAGGGGTTGGCAGGGTTGGGGAGGGGTTGGCAGGGTTGGGGAGGGGTTGGCATGGTTGGGGGAGGCGGTGGCGGGGTTGGGGGAGGGAGTGGTGAGGTTGGGGGAGGGGGTGGCGAGGTTGGGGGAGGGGGTGGCGGGGTTGGGGAGGGGTTGGCAGGGTTGGGGGAGGGGGTGGTGTGGTTGGGGGAGGGGGTGGGGTTGGGGGAGGGGGGTGGCGTGGTTGGGGGAGGGGGTGGCGGGGTTGGGGGAGGGGGTGGCGGGGTTGGGGGAGGGGGTGGCGATGTTGGGGGAGGGAAGGCGAGGTTGGCGGAGGAGGGAAGGCGAGGTTGGGGAGGGGGTTGGCGTGGTTGGGTGAGGGGGTTGGCAGGGTTGGGGGAGGGGTTGGCAGGGTTGGGGAGGGGTTGGCAGGGTTGGGGGAGGGGGTGGCGGGGTTGGGGGAGGGGTTGGCAGGGTTGGGGGAGGGGTTGGCAGGGTTGGGGGAGGGGGTGGTGAGGTTGGGGGAGGGGGGTGGCGAGGTTGGGGGAGGGGATGGCGGGGTTGGGGAGGGTTTGGCAGGTTTGGGGAGGGGATTGGCAGGGTTGGGGGAGGGGGTGGTGAGGTTGGGGGAGGGGTTGGGGTTGGGGGAGGGTGTGGCGGGGTTGGGGGAGGGGGGTGGCGGGTTTGGGGGAGGGCGTGGCGGGGTAGGGGGAGTGGGTGGCGGGGTTGGGGGAGGGGGTGGCGGGGTTGGGGGAGGGGGTGGCGGGGTTGGGGGAGAGGGTGGCGGGGTAGGGGGAGGGGGAGGTGAGGTTGGGGGAGGGAGTGGCGAGGTTGGGGAGGAGGGAAGGCGAGGTTGGGGAGGAGGGAAGGCGAGGTTGGGGAGGGGGTTGGCTGGTTTGGAGGAGGGGTTGGCAGGGTTGGGGGAGGGGTTGGCAGGGTTGGGGGAGGGGGTGGCGGGGTTGGGGGAGGGGGGTGGTGAGGTTTGGGGAGGAAAGGTGAGGTCGGGGGAGGAAAGACGAGGTTGGGGAGGGGGTTGGCGGGGTTGGGGGAGGGGGTTGGCTGGGTTGGAGGAGGGGTTGGCAGGGTTGTGGAGGGGTTGGCAGGGTTGGGGAGGGGTTGGCATGGTTGGGGGATGGGGTGGCGGGGTTGGGGAGGGAGTGGTGAGGTTGGGGGAGGGGGGTGGCGAGGTTGGGGGAGGGGGTGGCGGGGTTGGGGAGGGGATTGGCAGGGTTGGGGGAGGGGGTGGCAAGGTTGGGGGAGGGGGTGGCGGGGTTGGGGAGGGAATTGGCAGGGTTGGGGGAGGGGGTGGGGTTGGGGAGGCGAGGCGGGGTTGGGGAGATTTGGTGGGGTTGGGGAGATTTGGTGGGGTTGGGGGAGGGGGTGGTGGGGTTGGGGAGGGGGTGGTGGGGTTGGGAGAGGGGGTGGTGGGGTTGGGGTAGGGGGCGGTGGGGTTGGGGTAGGGGGTGGTGGGGTTGGGGGAGGGGGTTGGCTGGGTTGGAGGAGGGGTTGGCAGGGTTGGGGAGGGGTTGGCAGGGTTGGGGAGGGGTTGGCATGGTTGGGGGAGGGGGTGGCGGGGTTGGGGGAGGGAGTGGTGAGGTTGGGGAGGGGGGTGGCGAGGTTGGGGGAGGGGGTGGCGGGGTTGGGGAGGGGTTGGCAGGGTTGGGGGAGGGGGTGGCGTGGTTGGGGGAGGGGGGTGGGGTTGGGGGGAGGGGGTGGCGTGGTTGGGGGAGGGGTTGGCGGGGTTGGGAAGGGGGGTGGCGTGGTTGGGGAAGGGAGTGGCGTGGTTGGGGGAGGGGGTGGCGTGGTTGGGGGAGGGGGTGGCGGGGTTGGGGGAGGGGGTGGCGGGGTTGGGGTAGGGGGTGGTGTGGTTGGGGGAGGGGGTGGCGGGGTTGGGGGAGCGGTTGTTGAGGTTGGGGGAGGGGGTGGCGGGGTTGGGGGAGGAGGTTGGCAGGGTTGGTGGAGGGGGTTGGCAGGGTTGGGGAGGGGTTGGCAGGGTTGGGGAGGGGGGGCGGGGTTGGGGGTGGGGGTGGTGAGGTTGGGGGAGGGGGTGGCGGTGTAGAGGGAGGGGAGTGGCGATGTTGGGGGAGGGAAGGCGATTTGGGGGAGGAGGGAACGCGAGGTTGGGGAGGAGGGAAGGCGAGGTTGGGGAGGGGTTTGGCGTGGTTGGGTGAGGGGGTTGGCAGGGTAGGGGGAGGGGTTGGCAGGGTTGGGGGAGGGGTTGGCAGGGTTGGGGGAGTGGGTGGCGGGGTTGGGGGAGGGGGTGGTGAGGTTGGGGGAGGGGGTGGCGAGGTTGGCGGAGTGGGTGGCCGGGTTGGGGAGGGGTTTGGCAGGTTTGGGGGAGGGGTTTGGCAGGGTTGGGGGAGGGGAATGGCAGGGTTGGGGGAGGGGGTGGCGGGGTTGGGGGAGAGGGTTGCGGGGTAGGGGGAGGGGGTGGTGAGGTTGGGGAGGAAAGGTGAGGTTAGAACATAGAACATAGAACAATACAGCGCAGTACAGGCCCTTCGGCCCACGATGTTGCACCAAAACAAAAGCCATCTAACCTACACTATGCCATTATCATCCATATGTTTATCCAATAAACTTTTAAATGCCCTCAATGTTGGCGAGTTCACTACTGTAGCAGGTAGGGCATTCCACGGCCTCACTACTCTTTGCGTAAAGAACCTACCTCTGACCTCTGTCCTATATCTATTACCCCTCAGTTTAAAGTTATGTCCCCTCGTGCCAGCCATATCCATCCGCGGGAGAAGGCCCTCACTGTCCACCCTATCCAACCCCCTGATCATTTTGTATGCCTCTATTAAGTCTCCTCTTAACCTTCTTCTCTCCAACGAAAACAACCTCAAGTCCATCAGCCTTTCCTCATAAGATTTTCCCTCCATACCAGGCACCATCCTGGTAAATCTCCTCTGCACCCACTCCAAAGCCTCCACGTCCTTCCTATAATGCGGTGACCAGAACTGTACGCAATACTCCAAATGCGGCCGTACCAGAGTTCTGTACAGCTGCAACATGACCTCCCGACTCCGGAACTCAATCCCTCTACCAATAAAGGCCAAAACTCCATAGGCCTTCTTCACAACCCTATCAACCTGGGTGGCAACTTTCAGGGATCTATGTACATGGACACCTAGATCCCTCTGCTCATCCACACTTTCAAGAACTTTACCATTAGCCAAATATTCCGCATTCCTGTTATTCCTTCCAAAGTGAATCACCTCACACTTCTCTACATTAAACTCCATTTGCCACCTCTCAGCCCAGCTCTGCAGCTTATCTATATCCCTCTGTAACCTGCTACATCCTTCCACACTATCGACAACACCACCGACTTTAGTATCGTCTGCAAATTTACTCACCCACCCTTCTGCGCCTTCCTCTAGGTCATTGATAAAAATGACAAACAGCAACGGCCCCAGAACAGATCCTTGTGGTACTCCACTTGTGACTGTACTCCATTCTGAACATTTCCCATCAACCACCACCCTCTGTCTTCTTTCAGCTAGCCAATTTCTGATCCACATCTCTAAATCACCCTCAATCCCCAGCCTCCGTATTTTTTGCAATAGCCTACCGTGGGGAACCTTATCAAACGCTTTGCTGAAATCCATATACACCACATCAACTGCTCTACCCTCGTCTACCTGTTCAGTCACCTTCTCAAAGAACTCAATAAAGTTTGTGAGGCATGACCTACCCTTCACAAAGCCATGCTGACTATCCCTGATCATATTATTCCTATCTAGATGATTATAAATCTTGTCTCTTATAATCCCCTCCAAGACTTTACCCACTACAGACGTGAGGCTCACCGGTCTATAGTTGCCGGGGTTGTCTCTGCTCCCCTTTTTGAACAAAGGGACCACATTTGCTGTCCTCCAGTCCTCTGGCACTATTCCTGTAGCCAATGATGATATAAAAATCAAAGCCAAAGGTCCAGCAATCTCTTCCCTGGCCTACCATAGAATTGTGGGAGTTGGGGTAGGGGGCAGTGGGGTTGGGGGAGGGGGCAGTGGGGTTGGGGGAGGGGGGTGGTCGGGTTGGGGGAGGGGTGGTGGGGTTGGGGGAGGCGGTGGTGGGGTTGGGGGAGGGGTTGGTGGGGTTGGGGGAGGGGGTGGTGGGGTTGGAGGAGGGGGTGGTGGGGTTGGTGAAGGGGGTGGTAGGATTGGTGCGGCCGGGGGAGGTTGTGGCGGGGTTGGGGGTGGTGGGGCTTGGGGAGAAGGGGTGGTGAGGTTTGGGGAGAGGGGGTGGTGAGGTTTGGGGAGAGGGGATGGTGGGGTTGATGGAGGGGGTGGTGGGGTTAGGGGAGGGGGTGGTGGGGTTGGGGGAGGGGTTGGGGAAGGGGGTGGTGGGGTTGGGGGAGGGGGTGGTGGGGTTGGGGGAGGGGGTGGTGGGGTTGGGGGAGGGGGTAGTGGGGTTGGGGGAGGGGGTGGTGTTGTTGGGGTTGGGGGAGGGGGTGGTGTAGTTGGGGTTGGGGGAGGGGGTGGCGGGGTTGGGGGAGGGGGTGGCGGGGTTGGGGGAGGGGGTGGCGGGGTTGGGGAGGGGGTGGCGGGGTTGGGGAAGGGGGTTTGTAGGGTTGGAACAGGGGTGGCGGGGATGGGAGGTCTGTGGCTGTGTTGGGGAGGGGGTGTTGGGGTGGTGGGGGGTGGGGGTGGGGGTGTTGGGGTGGGTGACAAGGTTGGGCGACTGAGTGGTGGCGTGTGGGAGGGCATGTTGAGGTTGGTGGAAGGGGTGTCGAGGTTTGGGAAGATGTTGGCGTGTTTGTGGGAGAGAGAGTGGAGATGGGGAAGGATAGCGGTGTTGGGGGGTGGGGAGGAGGTGTGACTGGCAAGGTTGGGGGAGGGGCTGGCGGGATTGGGGGAGGGGGTTGTTGTGTTGGGGGAGGGCGGTGGCGGTGTTGGGGGAGGCGGTGGCGGTGTTGGGGGAGGCGGGTGGCGGGGTTGGGGGAGGCGGTGGTGGGATTGGGGGAGATTTGGTGGGGTTGGGGGAGGGGGTGGTGGGGTTGGGGGAGGGGTTGGCGGGATTGGTTGTGCCGGGGGAGGTTGTGGCGGGGTTGGGGGTGGTGAGGCTTGGGGAGAGGGGGTGGTGTGGTTTGGGGAGAGGGGGTGGTTGGGTTGGGGGAGGGGGTAGTGGGGTTGGGGGAGGGGGTGGTAGGGTTGGGGGAGGGGGTGGTGGGTTTGGGCGAGGGGCTGGTGGGGTTGGGGAATGGGTTGGTGGGGTTGGGGGAGGGGGTGGTGTGGTTGGGGGAGGGAGTGGTGGGGTTGGGGGAGGGGGTGGTGGGGTTGGGGGAGATGTTGGTGGGGTTCGGGGAGGGGGTGGTAGGGTTGGGGGTGTTGGGGTTGGGGGAGGGAGTGGCGTGGTTCAGGAAGGGGGTTTGCAGAGTTGGAAAAGGGGTGGCGGGGATGGGGAGGTGTGTGGCGGTGTTGAGGAGGGGTTGTTGTAGTGGGGGGTGGGGGTGTTGGGGTGGGTGAGAAGGTTGGGCGACTGAGTGGTGGCGTGTGGGAGGGCATGTTGAGGTTGGTGGAAGGGGTGTCGAGGTTTGGGAAGAAGTTGGCGTGTTTGTGGGTGAGAGAGTGGAGATGGGGAAGGATAGCGGTGTTGGGAGGTGGGGAGGAGGTGTGACCTGCAAGGTTGGGGAGGGGGCGGCGGGATTGGGGGAGGGGGCGGTGGGATTGGGGGAGGGGGTGGCAGGTTTGGGGGAGGTGGTGGCAGGGTTGGGGTGAGGGGTGGCTGGTTTGGGGAGGGTTGGTGGGTTTGGGGAAGGGGGTGGCGGGGTTGGGGGTGGCAGGGCTGGGGGAGGGGGTGGCGGGGTTGGGGGAGGGGTGGCAGTGTTGGGGGTGGCAGGGTTGGGGGAGGGGGTGTTGGGGTTGGGGGAAGGGGTGGTTGGTTTGGGGGAGGGGGTGGTGGGGTTGGTGAAGGTGGTGGTGGGATTGGTGGGGCCGGGGGAGGTTGTGGCGTGATTGGGGGTGGTGGGGCTTGGGGAGAGGGGGTGGTGAGGTTTGGGGAGAGGGGGTGGTGAGGTTTGGGGAGAGGGGGTGGTGAGGTTTGGGGAGAGGGGGTGGTGAGGTTTGGGGAGAGGTGGTGGTGGGGTTGGGGGAGGGGGTGGCGGGGTTGGGTGAGGGGGTGGTGGGCTTGGGGCATGGGGTGGTGGGGTTGGGGCAGGGGGTGGCGGGGTTAGGGGAGGGGGTTTGCAGGATTGTGTGAGGGGGGCGAGGTTGGGGATGGGGAGGGGGGGCGAGGTTGGGGGAGGGTGTTGTCAGGGTTGGGGGCGGGGGGGCGGGAGGGGGTTTGCAGGGTTGGAAAAGGGGTGGCGGGGTTGGGGGTAGGGAGGGGGTGGCGAGGTTGGGGGTGGGGAGGGGTTGGCGAGGTTGGGGGTGGGGAGGGGTTGGCGAGGTTGGGGGAGGGGTTGACATGGTTGGGGAGGGGGGGTGGCGGGGTTGGGGGAGTGGGTGGCGCGGTTGGGGAGGGGATTGGCGGGGTTGGGGAGGGGATTGGCAGGGTTGGGGGAGGGGGGTGGCGGGGTTGGGGGAGATTTGGTGGGGTTGGGGGAGATTTGGTGGGGTTGGGGGAGTGGGTGGTGGGGTTGGGGAGGGGGTGGTGGGGTTGGGGAGGGGGTGGTGGGGTTGGGGGAGGGGGCGGTGGGGTTGGGGGAGGGGGGTGGTCGGGTTGGGGGAGGGGGTGGTGGGGTTGGGGGAGGGGGTGGTGTTGTTGGGGTTGGGGGAGGGAGTGGCGGGGTTGGGGGAGGGGGTGGCGGGGTTGGGGGAGGGGGTGGCGGGGTTGGGGGAGGGGTGGTGGGGTTGGGGGAGGGGGGTGGTGGGGTTGGGGGAGGGGGTGGCGGGGTTGGGGGAGGGGGTGGCGGGGTTGGGGGAGGGGGTTTGCAGTGTTGGAAAAGGGGTGGTGGGGATGGGAGGTCTGTGGCTGTGTTGGGGAGGGGGTGTTGGGGTGGTGGGGGGTGGGGGTGGTGGTGTTGGGGTGGGTGACAAGGTTGGGCGACTGAGTGGTGGCGTGTGGAAGGGCATGTTGAGGTTGGTGGAAGGGGTGTCGAGGTTTGGGAAGATGTTGGCGTGTTTGTGGGAGAGAGAGTGGAGATGGGGAAGGATAGCGGTGTTGGGGGGTGGGGAGGAGGTGTGACTTGCAAGGTTGAGGGAGGGGGCGGCGGGATTGGGGGAGGGGGCGGTGGGATTGGGGGAGGGGGTGGCAGGTTTGGGGGAGGTGGTGGCAGGTTTGGGGGAGGTGGTGGCAGGGTTGGGGTGGGGGGTGGCGGGTTTGTGGGAGGGTTGGTGGGTTTGGGGAAGGGGGTGGCGGGGTTGGGGGTGGCAGGGCTGGGGGAGGGGGTGGCAGGGCTGGGGAGGGGGTGGCGGGGTTGGGTGAGGGGTGGCAGTGTTGGGGGTGGCAGGGTTGGGGTAGGGGGTGTTGGGGTTGGGGGAGGGGGTGGTTGGTTTGGGGGAGGGGGTGGTGGGGTTGGTGAAGGTGGTGGTGGGATTGGTGGGGCCGGGGGAGGTTGTGGCGTGATTGGGGGTGGTGGGGCTTGGGGAGAGGGGGTGGTGAGGTTTGGGGAGAGGTGGTGGTGGGGTTGGGGGAGGGGGTGGCGGGGTTGGGGAGGGGGTGGCGGGGTTGGGGGTGGGGGGTGGCGGGGTTGGGGGAGGGGGTGGCGGGGTTGGGGAAGGGGGTGGCGGGGTTGGGTGAGGGGGTGGTGGGGTTGGGGCATGGGCTGGTGGGGTTGGGGCATGGGGTGGCGGGGTTAGGGGAGGGGGTTTGCAGGATTGGGTGAGGGGGGCGAGGTTGGGGATGGGAGGGGGGGCGAGGTTGGTGGTGGGGAGGAGGGGGCGAGGTTGGGGGGAGGGTGTTGTCAGGGTTGGGGGCGGGGGGGCGGGAGGGGGTTTGCAGGGTTGGAAAAGGGGTGGCGGGGTTGGGGGTAGGGAGGGGGTGGCGAGGTTGGGGGTGGGGAGGGGGTTGGCGACGTTGGGGGTGGGGAGGGGTTGGCGAGGTTGGGGGAGGGGTGTGGCCGGGTGGGGGAGCGGGGGCGGGGTTGGGGGAGGATGTTTGCAGGGTTGGGGGAGGGGGTGGCGTGGTTGGGGGAGGGGGGGCGTGGTTGGGGGAGGGGGTTTGCAGGGTTGGGGGGGGCAGGGTTGGGATGGGGAGGGGGTGGCGAGGTTGGGGGAGGGGGTTGGCAGGGTTGGGTGAGGGTGGGTGGTGTTGGGGATGGGGAGGGGGTGGTGAGGTTGGGGGAGGGGGTGGCGGGGGTTGGGGGAGGGGGTTTGCAGGGTTGGAAAAGGAGTGGCGGGGATGGGGAGGTGTGTGGCGGGGTTGAGGAGGGGGTGTTGTAGTGGGGGGTGGGGGTGTTGGGGTGGGTGACAAGGTTGGGCGACTGAGTGCTGGCGTGGGGGGAGGGCATGTTGAGGTTGGTGGAAGGGGTGTCGAGGTTTGGGAAGGGGTTGGCGTGTTTGTGGGTGAGAGAGTGGAGATGGGGAAGGATAGCGGTGTTGGGGGGTGGGGAGGGGGTGTGACTTGCAAGGTTGGGGGAGGGGGTGGCGGGATTGGGGAGGGGTGGCAGGATTTGGTGAGATGGTGGTGGGGTTGGGGGGAGGGGGTGGTGCAGTTGGGGGTGGGGGTGGTGGGGTAGGTGGGCCGGGGGAGGCTGTGGCGGGGTTGTGGGTGATGGCATTCGTGGAGAGGGGGTGGTGGTAGGGTTGGTGGAAGAGGGTTGGTGAGGCCGGGGAAGAATTTCTCTTTGAGAACACAAAGACCCAGAAGCGACAATTGTTTTTGGGAAATGTGGTATTATCACCTATTGCAGCACCCGAGAGGCTGAAGTCCATTGGTTAAAATTGGGGGTTTACCATTGGCTGTATAATATGTAGCTCTGCCCTGATAGGCGGGGTATAAGAGTTGGTGCCGTCCCAGCAGCCCTCATTCTGTACCTGAGCTGCTGGGGAACAGTTCTAGTCTATTAAATCCTTCGGTTATGCTTCAACCTCGTCTTTGCAGTAATTGATCGTGCATCAGGAGAGATAAGGGAAAACAGCAGGTTTCCCCAAGCGGAAAGTCGGAAAATGGGACTGATGTGAGGCACCCGAGTGGCTGGCAGAGCGGGCCCGAGAGCACCCGTACCCTCCTGACCCGAGTTCCGGTCCCACTGTGAAGCGAGGCCTCCCGACACCAGTCTGCCACACTCAGGCTCCTAAGATGGCTGACGTGTGGAGCTGTGTTCACAAGACTCCACACCACTGCCACTCGGCAACTCAGATCTGACAAAATAAAGCCCGCGGGAAATAATTGCCTTTGTTTAGGCCTCAATCTCTTTCAACACCGTTGATAATCATTAAGTCCTGGTGACAACTGGCAGGAATTATCGCCCTTTTAAAGTACATTTCTCAAGGGTACATCTGTCCTCGCGTTTCCCTACTTCCTCTTTCTGATTGATATTATTATTGTTGCTCGCCAAACAGATCAGTTAAAGGTAACAAGAAGGGGGAACGTATTAGCGTCCACATATATTACAAGCTAGCCATTCCTCACTGCAATATTGATTGTAAACAACTCTTATCTATCCCATGCATATTATATGTAATATGCATGGTGTCAGCCTTGGCTCAGAGGGCAGCGCTCTCTCTCTGTCTCTCTCTCTTTCTCTCACTCTCTCTCTCACTCTCTTTTTATTTCTCGCTATCTCTCTCTCTCTTTCTATCTTTCTCTCTCTCTTTCTATTTCTCTCTCTCTCTATTTCTTTCTCTCTCTTTCTCGCTATCTCTCTCTCTCTCTCTCTCTTTCTCTTGCTCTCTATTTTCTCTCTCTCTCTCGCTCTCCCTTTTCTCTCTCTCGTTCTCTTTCTCCCTCTCTTTCTCTCTCTCTTTCTTTCTTTCTCTCCCCCCTCTCTCTTTCCCTCTCATAGAATGATAGAATCCCTTCAGTGCAGAAAGAGACCAATCGGTCCATTAAGTCCACACCAACCATTTGAAAGACCACCCTACACAGACCCAATCCCCACCCTATCCCTGTAACCCCACCTAACCTTTGGACACTTTGGGGCAATTTAGCATTGCCTATCCACCTAACCTGGACTGGGGGGGACTCTTCTCCCCCCACCCCTTCCTCAAAGTCAGAGGGCCCAGAGATTTGAGCAGACAGCCCAGTCAGAGGGAGCGCTGCCCAGTCCGATGTGCTGTCTTTTGGATGATACATCAAACTGAGGTAGGAAGCGGAGATAAGGGGCGTCATCCTCCGACCCCCGCCGGGTCGGAGAATCGCCGGGGGCTGCCGTGAATCCCGCCCCCACCGGTTGCTGAAGTCTCCGGTACCGGAGATTCGGCGGGGGCGGGAATTGCGCCGCGCCGGTTGGCGGGCCCCCCCCCGCTCGATTCTCCGGCCCGGATGAGCCGAAGTCCCGCCGATAAATTGCCTGTCCCGCCGGCGTAAATTAAAGTACCTATTTACCGGCGGGACAAGGAGGCGTGGGCGGGCTCCGGGGTCCTGGGGGGGGCACGGGCCGATCTGGCCCCAGGTGGTGCCCCCACGGTGACCTGGCCCGCGATCGGGGCCCACCGATCCGCGGGTGGGTCTGTGCCGTGGGGGCACTCTTTCCCTTCCGCCTCCGCCACGGTCTCCACCATGGCGGAGGCGGAAGAGACTCCCTCCACTGCGCATGCGCGGGAAACTGTCAGCGGCCGCTGACGCTCCCGCGCATGCGCCGCCCTGATATGTCATTTCTGCGCCAGCTGGCGGGGCAACAAAGGCCGTTTCCGCCAGCTGGTGGGGCGGAAGTCCCTCCGGCGTTGGCCTAGCCCCTCAATGTTGGGGCTCGGCCCCCAAAGATGCGGAGCATTCCGCACCTTTGGGGCGGCGCGATGCCCGTCTGATTGGCGCCGTTTTGGGCACCAGTCGGCGGACATCGCGCCGTTTGGGGAGAATTTCGCCCCAGAAGGGCACAAATAGATATGGATAGATTCAGTGAGTTGCCAAAGAACTGGCAGGAAAAATAAGAGAGAAACATTTTCTCTAAATGGTGAGAGATTGCAGAGCTCTGAGGTGCAGAGGGATCCGGGTGTCCTTGTGCATGGATCACAAAAGGTTGGTACACAAGTACAGCAAGTAATTAGAAAAACTCATAGAATGTTATAACTTATTGTGAGGGGAATTGATGACAAAAGTAGGGATGTTTTGCTTCAGTCGTATTGAAGTTGTATTAAACATCTGAGTATTGTTTACAGTCCTGGTCACCGTATTTAAGAGAGGATGCAAATACGTTGAAAGCAGTTCAGAGAAGCTTGACTAGAGGTTTAGCTCAGTTAGCTGGATTGCTGCTCCCCGATACGGAGCGACTCCAAATAATGAGAGTTCAATTCCCGTTCTGGCTGGGGTTATCCGTGAAGGCCATCCTTCTCAACCTTGCCCCTCGCCTGAGGGTGTGGGGACCCTTCGGTTAAATCACCACCATCATAGAATCCCTACAGTGCAGAGGAGGCCACCTTTCGGTCGATCGAGTCTGCACTAACGCTCTGAAAGAGCACCCTACCTAGGCCCTATGCCTATATGCTTCACCTAGGCGCAATTTAGCATGGCCAATCCACATAAAGTGTACATCTTTGAACTGTGGGATGGAATCAGAGCATCCGGAGGGAACCCACGCAGACATGGGAGAACATCCAAACTCCACAAAGTCACCCAAAGGCAGTCTCTCAAAGGGGATCTTATTATATGATGGAGAAGACTCGAGTGGGCTACTCCTGCTCCTTCTTTGTGTGTCTTACAAATGGAACAGATCGTATGGCCAGAACTGAAAGAAGAGCAGGGCAGGTCTTCCCCTGCAGCCCCCCATGCCCCATCTCCATTCCCCCCTCCAGTTTTCTGTTGTCGTTGTACCAAAAGGAAGTATTCTACAAACATTTGAGGGGTTGCACTCGAGTTTCACTGGAATGATAGGGCTGTCATAGAATCATAGAATCCCTACAGTGCAGAAGGAGACCATTTGGCCCATCAGGTCCACACCAACCATTTGAAAGACCACCCTACACAGGCCCAAACCCTGCCCTATCCCTGTAACATCACCTAACCTTTGGACACTAAGGGGCAATTTAGCATGGCCAATCCACCTAACCTGCAGCTCTTTGGACACCGGGAGGAACCCAGAGCACGCAAAGCAAACCCATGCAGACAGGGGAGAATTTGCAAACTCCACATAGTCACCCGAGGTCAGAATCAAACCTGGGTCCCTGGCGCTGTGAGGCAGCAGTGCTAACCACTGTTTGTGCCACCTTGCCACCCTGGGACGAGAGATTGAGAAGAAATGACCTATACTGCCTGGAGTCCAGAAGAACAAGTCATGATCCAATTGAAATATATTAAATCTTTCAGAGGGTTTGATTGAGTGAGGGTTTGTTTACCCTCCCCCATCTCCCTCTTCCCTCAGGATGGATATTCCAGGCTGCGGAGTGGGGGAGTGGGACGGTCACAGTCGCAGGATAAGGGGTCGGCTATTTTGGAACTAGATGAGGAGAAATGTCTTCACTCTGAAAGTTTGGAAATCGCTGGAACAATCTACTCCAGAGGGTTGTTGGGAGTTCCATCCTGGAGGGTATTGAAGCTCGAGATGGAGAGATTATTGTTTTGGAAAACGGGCGAATCAGAGTGGACGGGAGATTATTGAACTGAAGATCAGCAATGTTCATTGCTTTTGAACCAGTCGTGGCCCAATGGAATGAATGTCGGATTATGCAGACTATCCAGCTCAGAAGCAGGCCATTCGGCCCAACTAGTCTGTGCTGGTGATCATGCTTCACACAAACCGCTCTCACTCTATCAATATACCCCTTTGTGGTAGTATGCATTAGGGGTCATGTGGGACTGTGAAGCCGTGATGTCATTGGCTGACAGATCCCGGGTCCTGGTTGGACGTTGACCTCTAGCTCCGCCCTGAAGGCGGAGTATAAGTACCAGGAGTCCTCCCCCGCAGGCAGTCTACTACTGAACTGCAGGGGGAACAGTCACGCTTAATAAAGCCTCATCGACTTCACTCTATTCGTCTCTCGGAGTCTTTGTGCGCTACAATTTATTAAGCGTGATTAAAGGACTATGGAGCTCAGAGTCACCCCGGAATGCCTGAGGATCAGCCCCCACGCAGTGAACGCAGCAGCAGCTTTCAAGCACTGGCAGACTTGTTTCGAGGCCTACCTCAGAACGGCCACCGGCCGGGTCACAGAAGACCAAAAACTACAGGTCCTGCACTCGAGGTTAAGCACGGAGATTTTCTCCCTCATCGAAGACGCAGAGGATTTCCAGACGGCGTTCGCAGCACAAAAAAGTCTCTATGTTCGCCCAGTAAACCAGATCTACGCTCGCTATCAACTCGCAACGAGACGGCAAAGTCCCGGAGAATCGATAGATGAATTCTACGCCGCGCTACTAATTTTGGGACGAGCCTGCAGCTGCCCGCCGGTGAACGCAAATGAACACACGGACATGTTAATGCGCGATGCTTTTGTGGCAGGTATGAACTCCTCCCAAATCCGCCAAAAACTTCTAGAAAAAGAGTCGCTAGGACTCTCAGAGGCACGGGCCCTAGCAGCCTCCCTAGACGTGGCCGTGCGAAATACCCGCGCCTACGGCCCCGACCGCGCGGCAGCCCATTGGGCTCCGTACGCACCCGTCGCAACAAACCCACCCCACCCCCCGGACACCCCACAGGCTTGCGCGGTTCAAACGCCAAGTCGCACCGGGGGAGCCCGCTGCTATTTCTGCGGCCAGGCGAAACACCCCCGGCAGCGCTGCCCGGCCCGCGCAGCGATCTGTAAGAGCTGCGGGAAAAAGGACCATTTCGCGGCTGTGTGCCGGTCCCGCGAGGTCGCCGCTGTCCCAGGAGAACAGGGAGCCCTGCACGCCGTTTACGCTCCCCAACACCCCCCCAGCGCCCCATGTATGACCCGCCGGCGCTACCACTCTGGGTCCCGACCACCGCTCTCCCCGGAGAACAGGGAGCCCTGCACGCCGTTTACGCTCCACAACCCCCCCCCCCCCCCGCGCCCCATGTATGACCCGCCGGCGCTACCACTTTGGGTCCCGGCCACCGCTGTCCCCAGAGAAGAGGGAGCCCTGCGCGTTCCTAACGCTCCCCAATGCCCCCAGCGCCCCATGTGCGACCCGCAGGCGTCGCCATTTTGGGTCCCGTCCACCACGAGGGGAGGAAGGCGCCGCCATCTTGGACCACCCCAGACCTGTGCGACGCATGGGGGCGGCCATTTTGTCCACCCCCGCCGCCATCTTGTGACCCCCCAGCCATGTGCGATGCATGGGGGCAGCCATCTTGTTCACCCCCGATGCCATCTTGGACGGCAACAACGGACCCCAGTGTCGACGGCTCCACGGGGTTCGAAGAAGACGCTCAACCATTACAACCACGTCTCGCTTCAATGACGCTGGACAAATCTCGGCCCCGAACGCTCCAGACGACGACGACAACGGTGCTGATAAACGGGCACGAGACACCATGCCTAGTCGACTCCGGGAGCACTGAGAGCTTTATCCACCCCGACTCAGTAAGACGCTGTTCTTTGACCATCCATCCCAGCGCACAAAAGATTTCCCTAGCTGCAGGATCCCACTCCGTACAGATCAAAGGCTTCTGCGTAGTTACCCTAACGGTGCAAGGGAGGGAGTTCAAAAACTACAGGCTCTACGTCCTTCCCCAACTCTGCGCCCCCACATTATTGGGATTAGACTTCCAGTGCAATCTACAGAGCCTAACCTTCAAATTCGGCGGCCCAATACCCCCACTCACTATCTGCGGCCTCGCAACCCTCAAGGTGCAACCCCCATCCTTGTTTGCAAACCTCACCCCGGATTGCAAACCCGTCGCCACTAGGAGCAGACGGTACAGCGCCCAGGACCGGACCTTCATTCGGTCCGAAGTCCAGCGGCTACTAAAGGAAGGCATAATCCAGGCCAACAATAGTCCCTGGAGAGCACAGGTGGTAGTAGTAAAGACAGGGGAGAAGCAAAGGATGGTCATTGACTATAGCCAGACCATCAACAGGTACACACAACTAGACGCGTACCCTCTCCCCCGCATATCCGACATGGTCAATCGGATTGCCCAATATAAGGTCTTCTCCACCGTGGACCTCTGGTCCGCCTACCATCAGCTCCCCATCCGCCCAAGTGACCGCAAGTACACAGCCTTCGAGGCAGACGGGCGATTATACCATTTCCTAAGGGTCCCATTTGGCGTCACAAACGGGGTCTCGGTCTTCCAACGAGAGATGGACCGAATGGTTGATCAACACGGGTTGCAGGCCACGTTCCCGTATCTCGACAACGTAACCATCTGCGGCCACGATCAGCAGGACCACGACGCCAACCTCCAAAAATTCCTCCAGACCGCTAAAGCCTTGAACCTCACGTACAACGAGGACTAGTGTGTTTTTAGCACAAACCGGCTAGCCATCCTGGGCTACGTAGTGCGCAATGGGATAATAGGCCCCGACCCCGAACGTATGCGCGCCCTCATGGAATTTCCCCTCCCGCACTGCTCAAAAGCCCTAAAACGCTGCCTGGGGTTCTTTTCATACTACGCCCAGTGGGTCCCCCAGTACGCAGACAAGGCCCGCCCCCTAATACAGACCACGACCTTCCCTCTGTCGACAGAGGCTTGCCAGGCCTTCAGCCGCATCAAAGCGGATATCGCAAAGGCCACGATGCGCGCCATCGACGAGTCCCTCCCCTTCCAGGTCGAGAGCGACGCCTCCGACGTAGCTCTAGCGGCCACCCTTAACCAAACGGGCAGACCCGTGGCCTTTTTCTCCCGAACCCTCCACGCTTCAGAAATCCGCCACTCCTCAGTGGAAAAGGAAGCCCAAGCCATAGTGGAAGCGGTGCGACATTGGAGGCATTACCTGGCCGGCAGGAGATTCACTCTCCTCACGGACCAATGGTCGGTAGCCTTCATGTTCGATAATGCACAGCGGGGCAAAATCAAAAACGACAAGATCTTAAGGTGGAGGATCGAGCTCTCCACCTTCAACTACGAGATCTTGTATCGTCCCGGAAAGCTGAACGAGCCGTCCGATGCCCTATCCCGCGGCACATGTGCCAACGCACAAATTAACCGCCTCCAAACCCTCCACGAGGACCTCTGCCACCCGGGGGTCACTCGGTTCTACCACTTTATTAAGTCCCGCAACCTCCCATACTCTTTAGAGGAGGTCCGTACAGTCACAAGGAACTGCCACATCTGCGCAGAGTGCAAACCGCATTTTTTCAGGCCGGATGGTGCGCACCTGATTAAGGCTTCCCACCCTTTTGAACGCCTTAGTCTGGATTTCAAAGGACCCCTCCCCTCCACCGACCGCAACATATACTTCCTTAATGTGGTGGACGAGTACTCCCGCTTCCCATTCGCCATCCCCTGCTCTGACATGACCGCGGCCACAGTCATTAAAGCCCTGAACACCATATTCACACTGTTCGGTTGCCCCGCATACGTCCACAGCGACAGGGGGTCCTCCTTCATGAGTGACGAGCTGAGCCAGTTCCTGCTCAGCAAGGGTATAGCCTCGAGCAGGACGACCAGCTACAACCCCCGGGGGAACGGGCAAGTAGAGAGGGAGAACGGCACGGTCTGGAAGACCGTCCTACTGGCCCTACGATCCAGGGACCTCCCAGTTTCACGGTGGCAGGAGGTCCTCCCGGACGCCCTCCACTCCATCCGGTCACTACTCTGTACTAGCACTAACCTGAGGTCTGAGATAAGTACCATATTTTATTATATTATTATTATTTTTTATTAAAAATTTAATTTAGTTGTTAGCCAGATCTTGGTAGAAAGTTAGAGGAATGGCAGGGAAGGGAGTGCAATGTTCCTCCTGCAGGATGTTTGAGGTGAGGGATGCAGTTAGTGTCCCTGCAGATTTTACCTGCAGGAAGTGCTGCCATCTCCAGCTCCTCCAAGACCGAGTTAGGGAACTGGAGCTGGAGTTGGAAGAACTTCGGATCATTCGGGAGGCAGAAGGGGTCATAGATAGCAGCTTCAGGGAATTAGTTACACCAAAGATTGGAGATAGGTGGGTAACTGTAAGAGGGACTGGGAAAAAGCAGTCAGTGCAGGGGTCCCCTGCGGTCGTTCCCCTGAGAAACAAGTATACCGCTTTGGATACTTGTGGGGGGGACGACTTACCAGGGGTAAGCCATGGGGTACGGGCCTCTGGCACGGAGTCTGTCCCTGTTGCTCAGAAGGGAAGGGGGGAGAAGAGCAGAGCATTAGTAATTGGGGACTCTATAGTCAGGGGCACAGATAGGAGATTTTGTGGGAGCGTGAGAGACTCACGTTTGGTATGTTGCCTCCCAGGTGCAAGGGTACGTGATGTCTCGGATCGTGTTTTCCGGGTCTTTAGGGGGAGGGGGAGCAGCCCCAAGTCGTGGTCCACATTGGCACTAACGACATAGGTAGGAAAGGGGACAAGGATGTCAGGCAGGCTTTCAGGGAGCTAGGATGGAAGCTCAGAACTAGAACAAACAGAGTTGTTATCTCTGGGTTGTTGCCCGTGCCACGTGATAGTGAGATGAGGAATAGGGAGAGAGAGCATTTAAACACGTGGCTACAGGGATGGTGCAGGCGGGAGGGATTCAGATTTCTGGATAACTGGGGCTCTTTCTGGGGAAGGTGAGACCTCTACAGACAGGATGGTCTACATCTGAACCTGAGGGGCACAAATATCCTGGGGGGGAGATTTGTTAGTGCTCTTTGGGGGGGTTTAAACTAATGCAGCAGGGGCATGGGAACCTGGATTGTAGTTTTAGGGTAAGGGAGAATGAGAGTATAGAGGTCAGGAGCACAGATTTGACGTCGCAGGAGGGGGCCAGTGTTCAGGTAGGTGGTTTGAAGTGTGTCTACTTCAATGCCAGGAGTATACGAAACAAGGTAGGGGAACTGGCAGCATGGGTTAGTACCTGGGACTTCGATGTTGTGGCCATTTCGGAGACATGGATAGAGCAGGGACAGGAATGGATGTTGCAGGTTCCGGGGTTTAGGTGTTTTAGTAAGCTCAGAGAAGGAGGCAAAAGAGGGGGAGGTGTGGCGCTGCTAGTCAAGAGCAGTATTACGGTGGCGGAGAGGATGCTAGATGGGGACTCTTCTTCCGAGGTAGTATGGGCTGAAGTTAGAAACAGGAAAGGAGAGGTCACCCTGTTGGGAGTTTTTTATAGGCCTCCTAATAGTTCTAGGGATGTAGAGGAAAGGATGGCGAAGATGATTCTGGATAAGAGCGAAAGTAACAGGGTAGTTATTATGGGAGACTTTAACTTTCCAAATATTGACTGGAAAAGATATTGTTCGAGTACAATAGATGGGTCGTTTTTTGTACAGTGTGTGCAGGAGGGTTTCCTGAAACAATATGTTGACAGGCCAACAAGAGGCGAGGTCACGTTGGATTTGGTTTTGGGTAATGAACCAGGCCAGGTGTTGGATTTGAAGGTAGGAGAGCACTTTGGGGACAGTGACCACAATTCGGTGACGTTTACGTTAATGATGGAAAGGGATAAGTATACACCGCAGGGCAAGAGTTATAGCTGGGGGAAGGGCAATTATGATGCCATTAGACGTGACTTGGGGGGGATAAGGTGGAGAAGTAGGCTGCAAGTGTTGGGCACACTGGATAAGTGGGGCTTGTTCAAGGATCAGCTACTGCGTGTTCTTGATAAGTATGTACCGGTCAGGCAGGGAGGAAGGCGTCGAGCGAGGGAACCGTGGTTTACCAAGGAAGTGGAATCTCTTGTTAAGAGGAAGAAGGAGGCCTATGTGAAGATGAGGTGTGAAGTTTCAGTCGGGGCGATGGATAGTTACAAGGTAGCGAGGAAGGATCTAAAGAGAGAGCTAAGACGAGCAAGGAGGGGACATGAGAAGTATTTGGCAGGAAGGATCAAGGAAAACCCAAAAGCTTTCTATATGTATGTCAGGAATAAGTGAATGACTAGGGAAAGAGTAGGACCAGTCAAGGACAGGGATGGGAAATTGTGTGTGGAGTCTGAAGAGATAGGCGAGATACTAAATGAATATTTTTCGTCAGTATTCACTCAGGAAAAAGATAATGTTATGGAGGAGAATGCTGAGCCCCAGGCTAATAGAATAGATGGCATTGAGGTACGTAGGGAAGAGGTGTTGGCAATTCTGGACAGGCTGAAAATAGATAAGTCCCCGGGACCTGATGGGATTTATCCTAGGATTCTCTGGGAGGCCAGGGAAGAGATTGCTGGACCTTTGGCTTTGATTTTTATGTCATCATTGGCTACAGGAATAGCGCCAGAGGACTGGAGGACAGCAAATGTGGTCCCTTTGTTCAAAAAGGGGAGCAGAGACAACCCCGGCAACTATAGACCGGTGAGCCTCACGTCTGTAGTGGGTAAAGTCTTGGAGGGGATTATAAGAGACAAGATTTATAATCATCTAGATCGGAATAATATGATCAGGGATAGTCAGCATGGCTTTGTGAAGGGTAGGTCATGCCTCACAAACCTTATTGAGTTCTTTGAGAAGGTGACTGAACAGGTAGATGAGGGTAGAGCAGTTGATGTGGTGTATATGGATTTCAGCAAAGCGTTTGATAAGGTTCCCCACGGTAGGCTATTGCAGAAAATACGGAGGCTGGGGATTGAGGGTGATTTAGAGATGTGGATCAGAAATTGGCTAGCTGAAAGAAGACAGAGGGTGGTGGTTGATGGGAAATGTTCAGAATGGAGTACAGTCACAAGTGGAGTACCACAAGGATCTGTTCTGGGGCCGTTGCTGTTTGTCATTTTTATCAATGACCTAGAGGAAGGCGCAGAAGGGTGGGTGAGTAAATTTGCAGACGATACTAAAGTCGGTGGTGTTGTCGATAGTGTGGAAGGATGTAGCAGGTTACAGAGGGATATAGATAAGCTGCAGAGCTGGGCTGAGAGGTGGCAAATGGCGTTTAATGTAGAGAAGTGTGAGGTGATTCACTTTGGAAGGAATAACAGGAATGCGGAATATTTGGCGAATGGTAAAGTTCTTGAAAGCGTGGATGAGCAGAGGGATCTAGGTGTCCATGTACATAGATCCCTGAAAGTTGCCACCCAGGTTGATAGGGTTGTGAAGAAGGCCTATGGAGTGTTGGCCTTTATTGGTAGAGGGATTGAGTTCCGGAGTCGGGAGGTCATGTTGCAGCTGTACAGAACTCTGGTACGGCCGCATTTGGAGTATTGCGTCCAGTTCCGGTCACCGCATTATAGGAAGGACGTGGAGGCTTTGGAGCGGGTGCAGAGGAGATTTACCAGGATGGTGCCTGGTATGGAGGGAAAATCTTATGAGGAAAGGCTGATGGACTTGAGGTTGTTTTCGTTGGAGAGAAGAAGGTTAAGAGGAGACTTAATAGAGGCATACAAAATGATCAGGGGGTTGGATAGGGTGGACAGTGAGAGCCTTCTCCCACGGATGGAAATGGCTGGCACGAGGGGACATAACTTTAAACTGAGGGGTAATAGATATAGGACAGAGGTCAGAGGTAGGTTCTTTACGCAAAGAGTAGTGAGGCCGTGGAATGCCCTACCTGCTACAGTAGTGAACTCGCCAACATTGAGGGCATTTAAAAGTTTATTGGATAAACATATGGATGATAATGGCATAGTGTAGGTTAGATGGCTTTTGTTTCGGTGCAACATCGTGGGCCGAAGGGCCTGTACTGCGCTGTATTGTTCTATGTTCTATGTTCTAACCAAACGCCTCATGAGCGCCTCCTTGTGTTCCCCAGGAAGTCCTCCTCTGGAACGTCGCTGCCGACCTGGCTGGCGGCCCCAGGACCCATCTTGCTCCGAAAACATGTGCGGGCGCACAAGTCGGACCCGTTGGTCGAAAGGGTTCACCTCCTTCACGCGAACCCACAGTACGCTTACGTGGAGTACCCCGATGGCCGACAGGACACGGTCTCCCTGCGAGATCTGGCACCCGCCAGCAACACACACACCCCCCCGACACCAATCACCCCCTTCCTGCCACCGCCGCACCCCGCGACCGCCCCCTTCCCAGGAGGATCGGTCCTCCTCCCAGGCCCGACCAGGAGTGAAGCCCAAGCTGAAACCGTAAGGCTCCCGGAGACGACAACACCGGAACAAGCACCACCACCACCACCGGGGCCGAGGCGATCGACACGGACGACCAGACCGCCCGACCGACTCGTGGCGTCGATCTAACACTACAATATGTGGACTTTTAACAAGAACATTTTGTCTTTTTTTTCCTGACGATTACTGTAAATAGTTCGAAACAAAAAAAAACCTTGTACATACTGTAATAACATGCGAATGTTTTCCTCCCAGGACCAGCCTTGTAAACCCTTACCACCATGCGAAGCATCACCCCGCCGGGTTCATTTTTAACAAGGGGTGAATGTGGTAGTATGCATTAGGGGTCATGTGGGACTGTGAAGCCGTGATGTCATTGGCTGACAGATCCCGGGTCCTGCTTGGATGTTGACCTCTAGCTCCGCCCTGAAGGCGGAGTATAAGTACCAGGAGTCCTCCCCCGCAGGCAGTCTACTACTGAACTGCGGGGGGAACAGTCACGCTTAATAAAGCCTCATCGACTTCACTCTATTCGTCTCTCGGAGTCTTTGTGCGCTACACCCTTCTATCGCTTTCTGCCTCATGTGTTTATCCAACACTCCCCCTGAAATGTACAGATACCGTTCCCCTCAACCACTCCCTGTGGGAGGGAATTCCGCTGACTCGCTATTCTCTGGAGAAAGAGGTTTCTCCCGGATTTCCTTATTGGGATGAGTGACCATTCAAAATTGATGGCCCCCTAGTACTTTCCTCATTCACAAGTGGAAAGGTCTTCCCTACATACAACCTACCACAATATGGTGCATCATCCATCCTGGCATGGATCGGAATAATGCACATTTTCCGGGGGGGAAAAAGGACATTAATGACGCAATTGTGTTTTCCCGACGATCTTAGGGCCCTCAACCACCTATTTATTTTGTTTGTCACGGAAACACATTTCACACAGGCGTCCTTCAGCTGGCGCAAGGCCCCCTCATTCACATGTTTGAGCGGCTGGTTGCAAAAACGTCCCTACCTAGTTTAGCAATGGGAGCAGCACCTACACAGATTGGGAGCGGGTTGTCCCGTAATGGGTGAGACCCCCCCCCCCCCCCCCCCTGCAGGTTTTCCGTTGGCGAAGGCAACTCACCATTGGCCACCGGCTGGGATCTTGGGAGAGGCGACCCACAGAGGGACTGGCAAAACCCTGTCGCAATGTATACCAGCTTCAATTTGCGACGTCATTCTCCCAACCCCGCTGTTCCCGCGGTGACAACATTTGTCCCCTTCGGAACAAAAACACCTCGTAAAAACTGGAAAATAAGAATCCTTCCTCTTTTCAACAACAGCAAAACAGAAAGGACCCTGCTGCCGAGTGTGCTGCCATGAGCCTCGTCTTGTCTTCAATGTCACTGTTCGACACGTTGACGACGATGGGCTTGCTGCCCGGTTACGTGCTGTCCCCCTGGGACCTGCCTCTGGACAGGAATTCTCCGCCCGTCGAGATTCTCATTTACTGTCGGCAGTGCCCGTGCCCCCCCCCCCCCCCCCCCATGCCCCCCCCCCCTCCCCCCCCACCATCCCATTGGTTTCCCGGCGATGTGAGGCGGCTTCAATGGGAAATCCCATCGACAAGCGGAGGGAAGAGAGAATCACGCCAGCAGTGACGTCGCCGCAGCTGGAGAGCGGATAGATCCGGAGAATCCCGCCCCCTGGTTTCTGCACCGGGTAGACGGTCAGAATATCATCCCATTTATTGTGGGAAAATGGTGAATTAAACCATGAGCGCGGCAATTGAAATTGATTCCTCTTTCAGAATCCCTCCTGAAGTTTATTACGGTTTCATTGACTGGAGCTCCGAGCTCCTGACAAGAATGTGACATGAAAAACAGCCGTTAGTAATGACTGCTATTTTTGAGTAATTCTGTTGGCTACCAACTGGAAAGTGAATAGAAAAAGTGGGTAAAGTAATGAAGGGAGACAGAAGACGAGCTTCCCTACTCGAAAGAGACTCTAACACACTCCGTGAAATGAAACGGATAAGTAAAGACAGATGTGTAGATAAATAAAGAAAAAATATTGAGGACGAGCTCTCCAGGTCGATGGGCAGACCCATTGAAGGATGGCTGCAAAGCAGGCTGCAATAAAAAGACAAACAGATGGGAGAAACCTAGAAAGAGAGAGCAAGAGAGAGAGAGAGGAACAGCTAGAGACAGAGAAGGACCTACCCTGACTGTAGCACCCCACTCGCCCTCAAGACAATTCAAAAACAATTCACAGCCAACGAGGCCCTTTTGAAGTAAAGTCGAATGTCACAGTTAAGAACAAAGAACAAAGAAAAGTACAGCACAGGAACAGGCCCTTCGGCCCTCCAAGCCCGTGCCGACCATGCTGCCCGACTAAACTACAATCTTCTACACTTCCTGGGTCCGTATCCCTCTATTCCCATCCTATTCATGTATTTGTCAAGATGCCCTTTAAATGTCACTATCGTCCCTGCTTCCACCACCTCGTCCGGCAGCGAGTTCCAGGCACCCACTACCCTCTGTGTAAAAAAACTTGCCTCGTACATCTCCTCTAAACCTTGCCCCTCGCACCTTACAACTATGCCCCTTAGTAATTGACCCCTCTACCCTGGGAAAAAGCCTCTGACTATCCACTCTGTTAACAGTTATCAGGGCAGCCAATTTCTTCACAGAAAGCTACCTCAAGCAGCAATGCGATCATGCCGGAAGAGGCTGTCATTGGGTGAGGGTTAAATGTCACCCAAGACTATGGGAAGAACCATCAACCTTAGCTCCCTTCCTCCCCCCCCCCCTCTCCCCCCCACACACCCTGCTCTTCTTTGAAGCAATGGCATGGGATATTTTACATCCTTTACCACCCCCCCCCCCCTCCTCACTGAGAGGGTGGGCGGGCGGGGTGGTGGTGGTGGGTGGGGGATGTTTCTTGGTTTAATGTGTCCCCTGGAAGATGGCAGCGCTGACTATGCAGCACCTCGTTGGGGAACGTCAACCTGATGAAAAGATAGAGTCTCGAGGCGAAGGAAGGCATGGCCGGAGTCAAGAGAGGTTGGACACCATCTGGAGAGCCGGTGTACACGTTGTTTACTTATCCCTGTACATGCTGTTTATCTATGCTGTGTGTGAGTTGTTTAAATCCGTCCATGTTTGCTTGTTTTATCTGTGTGTGTGCGTGTTGCTCATCTGCCTGCGTCTCTGTTGTTCAACTGTCCGTGTACTTTGTATCTGTCTGAACATGTGTCGTTCATCTCACTTTGTGTTGTTGGTCCGTTTGTGTGTGTTGATAAATTGCAAGTGTGCATTGCTTATTTGTCTGTGTTTGTAGTTTAATCACCCCTAGTGCGTCATTTATCTACATGAAGGTGCTGTTTACCTGTCTCTGCCTGTGTCACTCAGCTGTGTGTGTTTGCTGTTCCCTGTCTGCCTGTATGTTGTCTATCTGGCCGTGTGCATGCGGTTTACCAGTGTGCGTAGAGTATAGCTGTCTCTATGTGTTCTTCACCTGTGTCTGTTGTTTATCTCTCTGTTGCTGTCGGCCTGTCTGCTTGTCCCTTGTCTGTTTGTTTGTTGTTTATCTCCTTGTCTGTTGTTTATCTGCCCTTGTGTTGTCTACCTGACTTGTACTTTCACCTCTGTGAATTATTTATCTGCCTGTTGGTGTGTGTCATTGTGTGTGCACGTGTGCTTTTTTTTTTGTCTATGCGTGTGTGGTTTACCTGTTTCCTTGTGTGGTTTACAGCCACAGAATCCCTCCACTGCAGAAGGAGGCCATTCGGCCCATCAAGTATGCACCGACCCTCTGAAAGAGCACCCTACCTAGGCCCTCTCCCCAACCATGTCCCCGTAAACCCCAACTAACCTGCACATCTTTGGAAACCAAAGCACCTGGAAGAAACCCACACAGACACGGGGAGAACGTGCAAACTCCACAGAATGATTTAAGACTGGAATTGAACCCTGACGCTGTGAGGCGGCAGCATTAAGCACTATGTCACCATGTCGTCCTGGCTGTTGTTAATCTGCGTTTTTACCTGTCTTTGATTCCGTCATTTATTTGTGTGTTTTATTACTTATCTCCTTATATCTGCATTGCTTATATGCCTGTGTGTATCATTACCTAAGTGTGTGTTGTTTAGCTGTGTGTCTGTGTTATTTATCTGTCTTTGTCTGTACTGTTTATCTGTTTGTGTTATGTATCTCTGTATGTTGTTTATATGAATGTACGTGTGTTGTTTGTCATTCTCTGTATTTGTTTTTACCTGTCTACATGTGTTGATTATCTCCTGATATGTGTTTGTCTGTCTGCCTGTTACTGTGTTGTTTATTGATTGTGAGCATGATGTGTGTTTCATTTGTGTGTGTGTGTGTGTTATTTCTCAGTGTTGCTTGCTCTGTGTAGTGTGTTGTTTAGCTGCATCTTTATCATATTTGTCAGTGTGTTATTTGTCAGACTGCTTCTTTGTGTGTTGTTTATCTTTCAGCTGCTTATTGTTTATTGTTTGAATTGTTGTTTATCTGCCAGTGTGTTATCTAGCAGTGTGCTGTTTATCTGTGTGTACTGTTTACTTGTGTGTTGTCTCTGTGTGTAGTTTGTCTGTGGGTTATTCATCTTTGAGTTATTTTCCTGTGCATTATTTATCTGTATTTGTTTTTTTCTCGGTTTTTCTCTGTTGTTTATCTGGATGTTGTTCATCTGCCTCTGTTGTTTTCCTGTGTTTTGTTTATCTTTGTGTTTTTTTAACCTGTCTATGTTTTTCTGAGTGTTGTTATGTGTGTATCTTAACTATGTGTTATTTTTCTGTGAGTTGTGTTTGTGTGTGTGTATTTCAACTCTTGTTACTCTGAGAGAGAGCTGTTTATCTGTGTATTTGTCAGTGTGCTCTTTATCTGTGTGTCTGCAAATTTTCAGTGTGTTTGTTATCAGTGTGTTCTGTACTTGTGAGTTGTTTAGCTTTTTGATTTTTTTTATCTGGACGTTATTTATCTGTGTTGTTTATCAGTGCATTATTTATCTGTCTGGTGTTTATCAGTGTGTTTATCAGTGTGTTGTTTATGGGTCTGTTTATCTGTATGTTTTTTATTTGTATGGTTTTTTATCTGTCTGTTGTTTACCTGTCTGTTGTTTATCTGTCTGTTGTTTATTTTTCTGTTGTTTATCTGTCTGTTAGTTATCTGTCTGTTATTTATCTGTCTGTTGTTTATCTGTCTGTTGTTTATCTGTCTGTTGTTTATTTGTCTGCTGTTTATCTGTCTGTTATTTATCTGTCTGTTGTTTATCTGTATGTTCTTTATTTGTGTGCTTATTTGTCTGTTGTTTATCTGTATATTTTTTTATCAGTGTGTTGTTTATCAGTGTGTTGTTTATCAGTGTGTTGTTTATCAATCTGTTGATTATCTGTCTGTTGTTTACCTGTGTGTTGTTTATCTGTCTGTTGTTTATCTGTGTGTGTTTATCTGTATGTTTATATCTGTATGTTTTTATCTGTGTTGTTTATCAGTGTGTTGTTTATCTGTCTGTTGTTTACCTGTGTTGTTTATCCGTCTGTTGTTTATCTGTGTGTTTATCTGTGTGTTTATCTGTATGTTTATATCTGTATGTTTTTATCTGTGTTGTTTATCAGTGTGTTGTTTATATGGCTGTTGTTTATCAGTGTGTTGTTTATCAGTGTGTTGTTTATCAGTGTGTTGTTTATCAATGTGTTGTTTATCTGTCTGTTGTTTATCAGTGTTATTTATCTGTCTGTTGTTTATCTGTATATTTGTTAACAGTGTGTTGTTTATCAGTGTGTTGTTTATCAATGTGTTTACCAGTGTGTTGTTTATCAGTGTGTTGTTTACCTGTGTGTTTAACTGTATGTTTTTTATCTATGTTGTTCATCAGTGTGTTGTTCATCAGTGTATTGTTTATCAGTGTGTTGTTGGTCAGTGTGTTGTTTATCAGTGTGTTGTTTATCAGCATGTTGTTTATCAGTGTGTTGTTTATCAGTGTGTTGTTTATCAGTGTGTTGTTTATCAATGTGTTTACCAGTGTGTTGTTTATCAGTGTGTTGTTTACCTGTGTGTTTAACTGTATGTTTTTTATCTATGTTGTTCATCAGTGTGTTGTTCATCAGTGTGTTGTTCATCAGTGTGTTGTTCATCAGTGTGTTGTTTATCAATGTGTTGTTTATCTGTCTGTTGATTATCAGTGTTATTTATCTGTCTGTTGTTTATCTGTATATTTTTTAACAGTGTGTTGTTTATCAGTGTGTTGTTTAGCAATGTGTTTACCAGTGTGTTGTTTATCAGTGTGTTGTTTAGCAATGTGTTTACCAGTGTGTTGTTTATCAGTGTGTTGTTTAGCTGTGTGTTGTTGGTCTGTGTGTTGTTTATCAGCATGTTGTTTATCAGTGTGTTGCTTATCAGTGTGTTATTTATCTGGATGTTGTTTATCTGTCTGTTGCTTATCAGTGTATTGTTTATCTGTGTTGTTTATCAGTGTGTTTATCTGTCTATTGTTTATCTGTGTGTTTATCTGTATGTATTTTATCGGTGTTGTTTATCTGTCTGTTGTTTATCTGTGTGTTGTTTATCGGTGTGTTGTTTATCGGTGTGTTGTTTATCTGTATGTTTTTAAATCTGTGTTGTTTATCTGTCTATAGTTTATCTGTATGTTTATCTTTATGGTTTTTATCTGTATTGTTTATCTGTCTGCTGTTTATATGTGTGTTCTTTGTCTGTGTTCTTCATCTGTGTTCCTTTTATCAGCGTGTTGTTTATCAGTTTGTTGTTTATAAGCGTGTTTTTTATCAGTGTGTTGTTTATCAGCGCGTTGTTTATCAGCGTGTTGATTATCAGTGTTGTTTATCAGCGTGTTGTTTATCAGTGTGTTGTTTATCAGTGTGTTGTTTATCAGTGTGTTGTTTCTCAGTGTGTTGTTTATCAGTGTTGTTTATTTGTGTGTTGTTTATCAGTGTGTTGTTTATCAGTGTGTTGTTTATCAGCGTGTTGTTTATCAGCGTGTTGTTTATCAGTGTTGTTTATCAGCGTGTTGTTTATCAGGGTGTTGTTGATCAGTGTGTTGTTTATCAGCGTGTTGTTTATCAGTGTGTTGTTTCTCAGCATGTTGTTTATCAGTGTGTTGTTTATCAGTGTGTTGTTTATCAGCGTGTTGTTTATCAGTGTGTTGTTTATCAGCGTGTTGTTTATCAGTGTGTTGTTTCTCAGCGTGTTGTTTATCAGTGTGTTGTTTATCAGTGTGTTGTTTATCAGTGTGTTGTTGATCAGTGTTGTTTATCAGTGTTGTTTATCAGTGTGTTGTTTATCAGCGTGTTGTTTATCAGTGTGTTCTTTATCAGTGTGTTGTTTATCAGTGTGTTGTTTAAAAGTGTGTTGTTTATCAGCGTGTTGTTTATCAGTGTGTTGTTTATCAGTGTGTTGTTTCTCAGCATGTTGTTTATCAGTGTGTTGTTTATCAGTGTGTTGTTTCTCAGTGTGTTGTTTATCAGTGTGTTGTTTATCAGTGTTGTTTATCAGTGTGTTGTTTATCAGCATGTTATCAGTGTGTTGTTTATCAGTGTGTTGTTTATCAGTGTGTTGTTTCTCAGTGTGTTGTTTATCAGTGTGTTGTTTATCAGCATGTTGTTTATCAGTGTGCTGTTTATCAGCATGTTGTTTATCAGTGTGTTGTTTATCAGTGTGTTGTTGATCAGTGTGTTGTTTATCAGTGTGTTGTTTATCAGCATGTTGTTTATCAGTGTGTTGTTTCTCAGTGTATTGTTTATCAGTGTGTTGTTGATCAGTGTGTTGTTTATCAGTGTGTTGTTTATAAGTGTGTTGTTTATCAGCATGTTGTTTATCAGTGTGTTGTTTATATGGCTGTTGTTTATCAGTGTGTTGTTTATCAGTGTGTTGTTTATCAATGTGTTGTTTATCTGTCTGTTGTTTATCAGTGTTATTTATCTGTCTGTTGTTTATCTGTATATTTGTTAACAGTGTGTTGTTTATCAGTGTGTTGTTTATCAATGTGTTTACCAGTGTGTTGTTTATCAGTGTGTTGTTTACCTGTGTGTTTAACTGTATGTTTTTATCTATGTTGTTCATCAGTGTGTTGTTCATCAGTGTGTTGTTTATCAGTGTGTTGTTCATCAGTGTGTTGTTCATCAGTGTGTTGTTTATCAATGTGTTGTTTATCTGTCTGTTGTTTATCAGTGTTATTTATCTGTCTGTTGTTTATCTGTATATTTTTTAACAGTGTGTTGTTTAGCAATGTGTTTACCAGTGTGTTGTTTATCAGTGTGTTGTTTAGCAATGTGTTTACCAGTGTGTTGTTTATCAGTGTGTTGTTTAGCTGTGTGTTGTTGGTCTGTGTGTTGTTTATCAGCATGTTGTTTATCAGTGTGTTGTTTATCTGGATGTTGTTTATCTGTGTTGTTTATCAGTGTGTTGCTTATCAGTGTGTTATTTATCTGGATGTTGTTTATCTGTCTGTTGCTTATCAGTGTATTGTTTATCTGTGTTGTTTATCAGTGTGTTTATCTGTCTATTGTTTATCTGTGTGTTTATCTGTATGTATTTTATCGGTGTTGTTTATCTGTCTGTTGTTTATCTGTGTGTTGTTTATCGGTGTGTTGTTTATCGGTGTGTTATTTATCTGTATGTTTTTAAATCTGTGTTGTTTATCTGTCTATAGGTTATCTGTATGTTTATCTTTATGGTTTTTATCTGTGTTGTTTATCTGTCTGCTGTTTATATGTGTGTTCTTTGTCTGTGTTCTTTATCTGTGTTCCTTTTATCAGCGTGTTGTTTATCTGTGTTGTTTATCAGTTTGTTGTTTATAAGCGTGTTTTTTATCAGTGTGTTGTTTATCAGCGCGTTGTTTATCAGCGTGTTGATTATCAGTGTTGTTTATCAGCGTGTTGTTTATCAGTGTGTTGTTTATCTGTGTGTTGTTTATCAGTGTTTTGTTTATCAGTGTGTTGTTTATCTGTGTGTTGTTTATCTGTGTGTTGTTTATCAGTGTGATGTTTATCAGTGTGTTGTTTATCAGCGTGTTGTTTATCAGCGTGTTGTTTATCAGTGTTGTTTATCAGCGTGTTGTTTATCAGCGTGTTGTTTATCAGCGTGTTGTTGATCAGTGTGTTGTTTATCAGCGTGTTGTTTATCAGTGTGTTGTTTCTCAGCATGTTGTTTATCAGTGTGTTGTTTATCAGTGTGTTGTTTATCAGCGTGTTGTTTCTCAGTGTGTTGTTTATCAGTGTGTTGTTTATCAGTGTTGTTTATCAGTGTGTTGTTTATCAGCATGTTGTTTATCAGTGTGTTGTTTATCAGTTTGTTGTTTATAAGCGTGTTTTTTATCAGTGTGTTGTTTATCAGCGCGTTGTTTATCAGCGTGTTGATTATCAGTGTTGTTTATCAGCGTGTTGTTTATCAGTGTGTTGTTTATCTGTGTGTTGTTTATCAGTGTTTTGTTTATCAGTGTGTTGTTTCTCAGTTTGTTGTTTATCTGTGTGTTGTTTATCTGTGTGTTGTTTATCAGTGTGATGTTTATCAGTGTGTTGTTTATCAGCGTGTTGTTTATCAGCGTGTTGTTTATCAGTGTTGTTTATCAGCGTGTTGTTGATCAGTGTGTTGTTTATCAGCGTGTTGTTTATCAGTGTGTTGTTTCTCAGCGTGTTGTTTATCAGTGTGTTGTTTATCAGTGTGTTGTTTATCAGCGTGTTGTTTCTCAGTGTGTTGTTTATCAGTGTGTTGTTTATCAGTGTTGTTTATCAGTGTGTTGTTTATCAGCATGTTGTTTATCAGTGTGTTGTTTATCAGTTTGTTGTTTATAAGCGTGTTTTTTATCAGTGTGTTGTTTATCAGCGCGTTGTTTATCAGCGTGTTGATTATCAGTGTTGTTTATCAGCGTGTTGTTTATCAGTGTGTTGTTTATCAGTGTGTTGTTTCTCAGTGTGTTGTTTATCAGTGTTGTTTATTTGTGTGTTGTTTATCAGTGTGTTGTTTATCAGTGTGTTGTTTATCAGCGTGTTGTTTATCAGCGTGTTGTTTATCAGTGTTGTTTATCAGCGTGTTGTTTATCAGCGTGTTGTTTATCAGCGTGTTGTTGATCAGTGTGTTGTTTATCAGCGTGTTGTTTATCAGTGTGTTGTTTCTCAGCATGTTGTTTATCAGTGTGTTGTTTATCAGTGTGTTGTTTATCAGCATGTTGTTTATCAGTGTGTTGTTTATCAGCGTGTTGTTTATCAGTGTGTTGTTTCTCAGCATGTTGTTTATCAGTGTGTTGTTTATCAGTGTGTTGTTTATCAGTGTGTTGTTGATCAGTGTTGTTTATCAGTGTTGTTTATCAGTGTGTTGTTTATCAGCGTGTTGTTTATCAGTGTGTTCTTTATCAGTGTGTTGTTTATCAGTGTGTTGTTTAACAGTGTGTTGTTTATCAGCGTGTTGTTTATCAGTGTGTTGTTTATCAGTGTGTTGTTTCTCAGCATGTTGTTTATCAGTGTGTTGTTTATCAGTGTGTTGTTTCTCAGTGTGTTGTTTATCAGTGTGTTGTTTATCAGTGTTGTTTATCAGTGTGTTGTTTATCAGCATGTTGTTTATCAGCGTGTTGTTTATCAGTGTGTTGTTTATCAGTGTGTTGTTTCTCAGTGTGTTGTTTATCAGTGTGTTGTTTATCAGCATGTTGTTTATCAGTGTGCTGTTTATCAGCATGTTGTTTATCAGTGTGTTGTTTATCAGTGTGTTGTTTATCAGTGTGTTGTTTATCAGCATGTTGTTTATCAGTGTGTTGTTTCTCAGTGTATTGTTTATCAGTGTGTTGTTGATCAGTGTGTTGTTTATCAGTGTGTTGTTTATAAGTGTGTTGTTTATCAGCATGTTGTTTATCAGTGTGTTGTTTATATGGCTGTTGTTTATCAGTGTGTTGTTTATCAGTGTGTTGTTTATCAGTGTGTTGTTTATCAATGTGTTGTTTATCTGTCTGTTGTTTATCAGTGTTATTTATCTGTCTGTTGTTTATCTGTATATTTGTTAACAGTGTGTTGTTTATCAGTGTGTTGTTTATCAATGTGTTTACCAGTGTGTTGTTTATCAGTGTGTTGTTTACCTGTGTGTTTAACTGTATGTTTTTTATCTATGTTGTTCATCAGTGTGTTGTTCATCAGTGTGTTGTTTATCAGTGTGTTGTTCATCAGTGTGTTGTTCATCAGTGTGTTGTTTATCAATGTGTTGTTTATCTGTCTGTTGTTTATCAGTGTTATTTATCTGTCTGTTGTTTATCTGTATATTTTTTAACAGTGTGTTGTTTAGCAATGTGTTTACCAGTGTGTTGTTTATCAGTGTGTTGTTTAGCAATGTGTTTACCAGTGTGTTGTTTATCAGTGTGTTGTTTAGCTGTGTGTTGTTGGTCTGTGTGTTGTTTATCAGCATGTTGTTTATCAGTGTGTTGTTTATCTGGATGTTGTTTATCTGTGTTGTTTATCAGTGTGTTGCTTATCAGTGTGTTATTTATCTGGATGTTGTTTATCTGTCTGTTGCTTATCAGTGTATTGTTTATCTGTGTTGTTTATCAGTGTGTTTATCTGTCTATTGTTTATCTGTGTGTTTATCTGTATGTATTTTATCGGTGTTGTTTATCTGTCTGTTGTTTTTCTGTGTGTTGTTTATCGGTGTGTTGTTTATCGGTGTGTTATTTATCTGTATGTTTTTAAATCTGTGTTGTTTATCTGTCTATAGGTTATCTGTATGTTTATCTTTATGGTTTTTATCTGTGTTGTTTATCTGTCTGCTGTTTATATGTGTGTTCTTTGTCTGTGTTCTTTATCTGTGTTCCTTTTATCAGCGTGTTGTTTATCTGTGTTGTTTATCAGTTTGTTGTTTATAAGCGTGTTTTTTATCAGTGTGTTGTTTATCAGCGCGTTGTTTATCAGCGTGTTGATTATCAGTGTTGTTTATCAGCGTGTTGTTTATCAGTGTGTTGTTTATCTGTGTGTTGTTTATCAGTGTTTTGTTTATCAGTGTGTTGTTTCTCAGTTTGTTGTTTATCTGTGTGTTGTTTATCTGTGTGTTGTTTATCAGTGTGATGTTTATCAGCGTGTTGTTTATCAGCGTGTTGTTTATCAGCGTGTTGTTTATCAGTGTTGTTTATCAGCGTGTTGTTTATCAGCGTGTTGTTTATCAGCGTGTTGTTTCTCAGCATGTTGTTTATCAGTGTGTTGTTTATCAGTGTGTTGTTTATCAGCGTGTTGTTTCTCAGTGTGTTGTTTATCAGTGTGTTGTTTATCAGTGTTGTTTATCAGTGTGTTGTTTATCAGCATGTTGTTTATCAGTGTGTTGTTTATCAGTGTGTTGTTTCTCAGTGTGTTGTTTATCAGTGTGTTGTTTATCAGTGTGTTGTTTATCAGCATGTTGTTTATCAGTGTGCTGTTTATCAGCATGTTGTTTATCAGTGTGTTGTTTATCAGTGTGTTGTGTCTCAGTGTGTTGTTTATCAGTGTATTGTTTCTCAGTGTGTTGTTTATCAGTGTGTTGTTTATCAGTGTGTTGTTTATCAGTGTGTTGTTTATCAGTGTGTTGTTTATCAGCATGTTGTTTATCAGTGTGTTGTTTCTCAGTGTATTGTTTATCAGTGTGTTGTTGGTCAGTGTGTTGTTTATCAGTGTGTTGTTTATCAGCATGTTGTTTATCAGTGTGTTGTTTATATGGCTGTTGTTTATCAGTGTGTTGTTTATAAGTGTGTTGTTTATCAGTGTATTGTTTATCAATGTGTTTACCAGTGTGTTGTTTATCAGTGTGTTGTTTACCTGTGTGTTTAACTGTATGTTTTTTATCTATGTTGTTCATCAGTGTGTTGTTCATCAGTGTGTTGTTCATCAGTGTGTTGTTCATCAGTGTGTTGTTTATCAATGTGTTGTTTATCTGTCTGTTGTTTATCAGTGTTATTTATCTGTCTGTTGTTTATCTGTATATTTTTTAACAGTGTGTTGTTTAGCAATGTGTTTACCAGTGTGTTGTTTATCAGTGTGTTGTTTAGCAATGTGTTTACCAGCGTGTTGTTTATCAGTGTGTTGTTTAGCTGTGTGTTGTTGGTCTGTGTGTTGTTTATCAGCATGTTGTTTATCAGTGTGTTGTTTATCTGGATGGTGTTTATCTGTGTTGTTTATCAGTGTGTTACTTATCAGTGTGTTATTTATCTGGATGTTGTTTATCTGTCTGTTGCTTATCAGTGTATTGATTATCTGTGTTGTTTATCAGTGTGTTTATCTGTCTATTGTTTATCTGTGTGTTTATCTGTATGTATTTTATCGGTGTTGTTTATCTGTCTGTTGTTTATCTGTGTGTTGTTTATCGGTGTGTTGTTTATCGGTGTGTTGTTTATCTGTATGTTTTTAAATCTGTGTTGTTTATCTGTCTATAGTTTATCTGTATGTTTATCTTTATGGTTTTTATCTGTGTTGTTTATCTGTCTGCTGTTTATCTGTGTGTTCTTTGTCTGTGTTCTTTATCTGTGTTCCTTTTATCAGCGTGTTGATTATCAGTGTTGTTTATCAGCGTGTTGTTTATCAGTGTGTTGTTTATCTGTGTGTTGTTTATCAGTGTGTTGTTTATCAATGTGTTGTTTATCAGTGTGTTGTTTCTCAGTGTGTTGTTTATCTGTGTGTTGTTTATCAGTGTGTTGTTTATCAGCGTGTTGTTTATCAGCGTGTTGTTTATCAGTGTTGTTTATCAGCGTGTTGTTTATCAGCGTGTTGTTTATCAGCGTGTTGTTTATCAGCGTGTTGTTTATCAGTGTGTTGTTTATCAGTGTTGTTTATCAGTGTGTTGTTTATCTGTGTCGTTTATCAGTGTGTTGCTGATCAGTGTGTTGTTTATCAGTGTGTTGTTTATCAGCGTGTTGTTTATCAGTGTGTTGTTTCTCAGCATGTTGTTTATCAGTGTGTTGTTTATCAGTGTGTTGTTTATCAGTGTGTTGTTGATCAGTGTTGTTTATAAGTGTTGTTTATCAGTGTGTTGTTTATCAGCGTGTTGTTTATCAGTGTGTTCTTTATCAGTGTGTTGTTTATCAGTGTGTTGTTTATCAGCGTGTTGTTTATCAGTGTGTTGTTTATCAGCGTGTTGTTTATCAGGGTGTTGTTTCTCAGCATGTTGTTTATCAGCGTGTTGTTTATCAGTGTGTTGTTTCTCAGTGTGTTGTTTATCAGTGTGTTGTTTATCAGTGTTGTTTATCAGTGTGTTGTTTATCAGCGTGTTGTTTATCAGTGTGTTGTTTATCAGTGTGTTGTTTCTCAGTGTGTTGTTTATCAGTGTGTTGTTTATCAGTGTGTTGTTTATCAGTGTGTTGTTTATCAGCATGTTGTTTATCAGTGTGCTGTTTATCAGCATGTTGTTTATCAGTGTGTTGTTTATCAGTGTGTTGTTTCTCAGTGTGTTGTTTATCAGTGTGTTGTTTATCAGTGTGTTGTTTATCAGTGTGTTGTTTATCAGTGTGTTGTTTATCAGCATGTTGTTTATCAGTGTGTTGTTTATCAGTGTGTTGTTTATCAGTGTGTTGTTTATCAGCATGTTGTTTATCAGTGTGTTGTTTATCAGTATGTTGTTTATCAGTGTGTTGTTTATCAGTGTGTTGTTTCTCAGTGTGTTGTTTATCAGTGTGTTGTTTATCAGTGTGTTGTTTATCAGTGTGTTGTTTATCAGCATGTTGTTTATCAGTGTGTTGTTTATCAGTGTGTTGTTTATCAGTGTGTTGTTTATCAGTGTGTTGTTTATCAGCGTGTTGTTTATCAGTGTATTGTTTATCATTGTATTGTTAATCAATGTGTTGTTTATCAGTGTGTTGTTTATCAGTGTGTTGTTTAATAGTGTGTTGTTTATCAGCGTGTTGTTTATCAGTGTTGTTTATCAGCGTGTTGTTTATCAGCGTGTAGTTTTCAGTGTTGTTTAATAGTGTGTTGTTTATCAGCGTGTTGTTTATCAGTATGTTGTTTATCAGTGTGTTGTTTATCTGTGTCGTTTATCAGTGTGTTGTTTATCAGCGTGTTGTTTATCAGTATGTTGTTTATCAGTGTGTTGTTTATCAGCGTGTTGTTTATCAGCGTGTTGTTTATCAGCGTGTTGTTTATCAGTGTTGTTTATCAGTGTGTTGTTTATCAGCGTGTTGTTTATCAGTGTTGTTTAATAGTGTGTTGTTTATCAGTGTTGTTTATCAGCGTGTTGTTTATCAGTGTTGTTTATCTGTGTATTGTTTATCAGCGTGTTGTTTATCAGTATGTTGTTTATCAGTGTGTTGTTTATCTGTGTCGTTTATCAGTGTGTTGTTTATCAGCGTGTTGTTTATCAGTGTGTTGTTTATCAGTGTTGTTTATCAGTGTGTTGTTTATCTGTGTCGTTTATCAGTGTGTTGTTTATCAGCGTGTTGTTTATCAGTATGTTGTTTATCAGTGTGTTGTTTGTCAGTGTGTTGTTTATCAGTATGTTCTTTATTAGCGTGTTGTTTATCTGTGTGTTGTTTATCAGTGTGTTGTTTATCTGAATTGTTTATCAGTGTAATGTTTATCAGTGTGTTATTTATCAGTGTGTTGTTTATCTGTATTGTTTATCAGTGTGTTGTTTATCTGTATTGTTTATCAGCGTGTTGTTTATCTGTGTGTTGTTTATCAGCATGTTGTTCATCAGTGTGTTGTTTATCAGTGTTGTTTATCAGTGTGTTGTTTAGATGATTGATGCAGGTAGGGCAGTAGATGTTGTCTATATGGACTTCAGTAAGGCCTTTGACAAGGTCCCTCATGGTAGACTAGTACAAAAGGTGAAGTCACACGGGATCAGGGGTGAACTGGCAAGGTGGATACAGAACTGGCTAGGCCATAGAAGGCAGAGGGTAGCAATGGAGGGATGCTTTTCTAATTGGAGGGCTGTGACCAGTGGTGTTCCACAGGGATCAGTGCTGGGACCTTTGCTCTTTGTAGTATATATAAATGATTTGGAGGAAAATGTAACTGGTCTGATTAGTAAGTTTGCAGACGACACAAAGGTTGGTGGAATTGCGGATAGCGATGAGGACTGTCTGAGGATACAGCAGGATTTAGATTGTCTGGAGACTTGGGCGGAGAGATGGCAGATGGAGTTTAACCTGGACAAATGTGAGGTAATGCATTTTGGAAGGGCTAATGCAGGTAGGGAATATACAGTGAATGGTAGAACCCTCAAGAGTATTGAAAGTCAAAGAGATCTAGGAGTACAGGTCCACAGATCACTGAAAGGGGCTACACAGGTGGAGAAGGTAGTCAAGAAGGCATACGGCATGCTTGCCTTCATTGGCTGGGGCATTGAGTATAAGAATTGGCAAGTCATGTTGCAGCTGTATAGAACCTTAGTTAGGCCACACTTGGAGTATAGTGTTCAATTCTGGTCGCCACACTACCAGAAGGATGTGGAGGCTTTAGAGAGGGTGCAGAAGAGATTTACCAGAATGTTGCCTGGTATGGAGGGCATAAGCTATGAGGAGCGATTGAATAAACTCGGTTTGTTCTCACTGGAACGAAGGAGGTTGAGGGGCGACCTGATAGAGGTATACAAAATTATGAGGGGCATAGACAGAGTGGATAGTCAGAGGCTTTTCCCCAGGGTAGAGGTGTCAATTACTAGGGGGCATAGGTTTAAGGTGAGAGGGGCAAAGTTTAGAGTAGATGTACGAGGCAAGTTTTTTACGCAGAGGGTAGTGGGTGCCTGGAACTCACTACCGGAGGAGGTAGTGGAGGCAGGGACGATAGGGACATTTAAGGGGCATCTTGACAAATATATGAATAGGATGGGAATAGAAGGATACGGACCCAGGAAGTGTAGAAGATTGTAGTTTAGTCGGGCAGTATGGTCGGCACGGGCTTGGAGGGCCGAAGGGCCTGTTCCTGTGCTGTACATTTCTTTGTTCTTTGTTGTTCTTTGTGTTGTTGATCAGTGTGTTGTTTATCAGCGTGTTGTTTATCAGTGTGTTGTTTATCAGTGTGTTGTTTATCAGTGTGTTGTTTATCTGTATTGTTTATCAGTGTGTTGTTTATCTGTATTGTTTATCAGCGTGTTGTTTATCTGTGTGTTGTTTATCAGCATGTTGTTTATCAGTGTGTTGTTTGTCAGTGTGTTGTTTATCAGTGTGTTGTTTATCAGTGTTGTTTATCAGTGTGTTGTTGATCAGTGTGTTGTTTATCAGTGTGTTGTTTATCAGTGTGTTATTTATCAGTGTGTTGTTTATCTGTATTGTTTATCAGTGTGTTGTTTATCTGTATTGTTTATCAGTGTGTTGTTTATCAGTGTGTTGTTTATCAGCGTGTTGTTTATCAGTGTGTTGTTTATCAGTGTGTTGTTTATCAGTGTGTTGTTTATCAGTGTGTTGTTTATCAGTGTGTTGTTTATCAGCATGTTGTTTATCAGTGTGTTGTTTATCAGTGTGTTGTTTATCAGCGTGTTGTTTATCAGTCTGTTGTTTATCAGTGTATTGTTTATCAGTGTGATGTTTATCAGTGTGTTCTTTATCAGCGTGTTGTTTATCTGTATTTTTTATCAGTGTGTTGTTTATCAGTGTGTTGTTTAATAGTGTGTTGTTTATCAGCGTGTTGTTTATCAGTGTTGTTTATCAGTGTGTTGTTTATCAGCGTGTTGTTTATCAGCATGTTGTTTATCAGTGTGCTGTTTATCAGCATGTTGTTTATCAGTGTGTTGTTTATCAGTGTGTTGTTTCTCAGTGTGTTGTTTATCAGTGTATTGTTTCTCAGTGTGTTGTTTATCAGTGTGTTGTTTATCAGTGTGTTGTTTATCAGTGTGTTGTTTATCAGCATGTTGTTTATCTGTGTGTTGTTTCTCAGTGTATTGTTTATCAGTGTGTTGTTGGTCAGTGTGTTGTTTATCAGTGTGTTGTTTATCAGCATGTTGTTTATCAGTGTGTTGTTTATATGGCTGTTGTTTATCAGTGTGTTGTTTATAAGTGTGTTGTTTATCAGTGTGTTGTTTATCAATGTGTTTACCAGTGTGTTGTTTATCAGTGTGTTGTTTACCTGTGTGTTTAACTGTATGTTTTTTTATCTATGTTGTTCATCAGTGTGTTGTTCATCAGTGTGTTGTTCATCAGTGTGTTGTTCATCAGTGTGTTGTTTATCAATGTGTTGTTTATCTGTCTGTTGTTTATCAGTGTTATTTATCTGTCTGTTGTTTATCTGTATATTTTTTAACAGTGTGTTGTTTAGCAATGTGTTTACCAGTGTGTTGTTTATCAGTGTGTTGTTTAGCAATGTGTTTACCAGTGTGTTGTTTATCAGTGTGTTGTTTAGCTGTGTGTTGTTGGTCTGTGTGTTGTTTATCAGCATGTTGCTTATCAGTGTGTTATTTATCTGGATGTTGTTTATCTGTCTGTTGCTTATCAGTGTATTGTTTATCTGTGTTGTTTATCAGTGTGTTTATCTGTCTATTGTTTATCTGTGTGTTTATCTGTATGTATTTTATCGGTGTTGTTTATCTGTCTGTTGTTTATCTGTGTGTTGTTTATCGGTGTGTTGTTTATCGGTGTGTTGTTTATCTGTATGTTTTTAAATCTGTGTTGTTTATCTGTCTATAGTTTATCTGTATGTTTATCTTTATGGTTTTTATCTGTGTTGTTTATCTGTCTGCTGTTTATATGTGTGTTCTTTGTCTGTGTTCTTTATCTGTGTTCCTTTTATCAGCGTGTTGATTATCAGTGTTGTTTATCAGTGTGTTGTTTATCAGTGTGTTGTTTATCAGTGTGTTGTTTATCAGTGTGTTGTTTCTCAGTGTGTTGTTTATCAGTGTTGTTT